>NW_024731852.1:518282-781684 GCF_018991925.1 Homarus americanus | reverse complement strand
GCCACACAGGTACACAGGTGAGTAAGCCACGCAGGTACCTGGGTAGGTAGGTCAGCCACACGGGTACAGGTAGGTAGGTAAGCCACACAAATTGCACGGGTAGGTGGGTAAGCCACTACAGGTGCACAGGTAGGTGGGTAGGCCACACAGGTACACGGGTGAGTAGGTCAGCCACACGGGTACACAGGTAGGTGGGTAAGCCACACAAGTACACAGGTAGGTAGGTAAGCCACACAGGTACACAGGTAGGTGGGTAAGCCACCTGGGTACACACAGGTAGGTAGGTAAGCCACACACGTACACAGGTAGGTAAGCCACACACACAGGTACACAGGTAGGTAGGTCAGCCACCGGTACACGGTGGGTAGGTAAGCCACACAGGTACACAGGTAGGTAAAACCACACACAGATTTACACAGGTAGGTAGGTAAGTACACACAAATTACGCAGGTAGATTAGGTAAGCCACACGGGTACACACACAGGTGGGTGGGTCAGCCACACAGGTACACAGGTAGGTAGGTAAGCCACACAGATTTACACACAGGTAGGTGGGTCAGCCACACAGGTACACAGGTAGGTGGGTAAGCCACACAGGTACACAGGTAGGTGGAGTCCAGCCACACAGGTACACAGGTAGGTAGGTAAGCCACACAGAGTACACAGGTAGGTAGGTAAAGCCACACAGGTACACAGGTAGGTGGGTAAGCCACACAGGTACACAGGTGGGTAGGTCCAGCCACACAGGTACACACAGGTAGGTAGGTAAAGCCACACAAGTACACGGGTAGGTAGGTAAGCCACACAGGTACACAGGTAGGTGGGTAAGCCCACACAGGTACACAGGTAGGTGGGTAAGCCACACACGTACACAGGTGTTAGGTAAGCCACACAGGTACACGGGTAGGTGGGTCCGGCCACAGGGTACACAGGTGGAGTCAGGTAAGCCACACGGGTACTGGTGGGTAAACCACACACGGGTACACAGGTAGACCAGGTAAAGCCACACAAGTACACAGGTAGGTAGGTAAGCCACACACAGGTACACAGGTAGGTGGGTCAGCCACACAGGTACACAGGTAGGTGGGTAAGCCACACAGGTACACGGGTAGGTAGGTAAGAAGCCACACGGGTACACGGGTAGGTGGGTCAGCCACACGGGTACACAGGTAGGTAAACCACACGGGTACACAGGTAGGTAAGGTAGAAGCCACCTGGGTACAGGTAGGTGGGTCAAGCCACACAGGTGCACAGGTAGGTAGGTAAGCCACACAGGTACTACGGTGGGTAGGTAAACCACACAGGTACACAGGTGGGTGGGTAAATACAGATTACCTGGGTAGGTGGGTAAGCCACACAGGTACAGGGGTGAGTGGGTAAGCCACACAGGTACACAGGTAGGTGGGTCAGCACACAGGTACACACAGGTGGGTGGGTAAGCCACACAGGTACACACAGGTGAGTAGGTCAGCCACACACAGGTACTGGGTAGGTGGGTAAGCCACGCAGTACACACAGCAGGTAGGTAGGTAAGCCACACAGGTACACAGGTAGGTAGGTAAGCCACACAGGTACACAGGTAGTGGGTCAGCCACACAGGTACACAGGTAGGTAGGTAAGCCACACAAGTACACGGGTAGGTAGGTGGCCACACGGGTACACAGGTAGGTGGAGTGAAGCCACACACGGGTACACAGGTGGTGGGTAAGCCGCACACGGGTACACAGGTAGGTGGGTCCGGCCACACAGGTGCACAGGTGGGTAAGCCACCTGGGTGGGTAGGTAAGCCACACAGGTACACGGGTAGGTGGGTCAGCCACTGGGTACAGGTAGGTAAGGTCAGCCACCTGGGTACACAGGTGAGTAGATAAGCCACACAGGTACACACAGGTAGGTAGGTCAGCCACACAGGTACACAGTGGTGTACAGGTAGGTGGGTAAGCCTGGGTACACGGGTGGGTAGGTCAGCCACACAGGTACACAGGTGGGTGGGTGAAGCCACCTGGGTACACGGAGTGGGTAGGTAAGCCACACAGGTGCACAGGTGGGTGGTGTCACGGGTACACAGGTAGGGTGGGTAAGCCACACAGGTACACTGGGTAGGTGGGTAAACCTGGGTACACAGGTGGGTAGGTCAGCGCACAGGGGTACACACCTGGGTGGTGGTGGCCACACAAGTACACAGGTGGGTGGAGTGGCCACACAGGTACACAGGTAGGTGGGTAAGCCACACAGGTACGGTGGGTGGGTAAAGCCACACACACGTACACAGGTGGGTAAAGCCACACAGATTGCACACACACAGGGTTGGAGTGGGGTCGGCCACACGGGTACACAGGTGGGTGGAGTCAAGCCACACAGAGTACACAGGTGGGTGGGTAAAGCCACACGGGTGCACACAGGTGGAGTGAAGCCACACAGGTACACAGGTAGGTCAGCCACTGGGTGGGTGGGTAAGCCACACAGGTACACAGGTAGGTAGGTAAGCCACACAGGTGCACTACAGGTGGGTGTTAAGCCACACAGGTACACAGGTGAGGTAGGTCAGCCACACAGGTACACAGGTAGGTGGGTAAGCCACACAGGTACACCCAGGTGGTGGGTCCAGCCACACAGGTACACCTTGGGTAGGTAGGTCAGCCACACAGGTACACAGGTAGGTGGAGTGCCAAGCCACACAGGTACACACAGGTGGGTAAGCCACACAGGTACAGCAGGTATAGAGGCGTGTTGTGAAGAGCCTTCATCCCCTCACTGACACAAACACTGACAAACTGATATTCTGATCCCACAACACCCACTGGACTGAAGCATCCCGTCAATATGTCAGATTCATCCACTTTCTCGTTATTTTTAGGGGGATAGTGTAGGAGGGGGGTAGTGGAGGGGATAGGAGGGGGGGGATAGGAGGAGGGATATGGGGATAAAGAAGTGATATATGCTCGTTGTGCGCGGAGGGCAAAAAAACCAAAATATAAATATATGATGAAAAACAGTGGCTTGGTTTTGTTTTATGGAGTTTTGAACGTGTTGTGTGTGTGGTTCTGTCGTTGTGTGGTTTTAAATAGTGGCGTTATTATTGGGGGCAGTAAGTGATCGCGTTTTGTTTTCTGTGCGTGTTTAAACTGGGAACAATTTAATCTCTCTCTCTCTCTCTCTCTCTCTCTCTCTCTCTCTCTCTCTCTCTCTCTCTCTCTCTCTCTCTCTCTCCTCTTATGGATATACAGTGCTTTCTGAAGTCAATCAATGCAGCTGTAATCATATACCCTCTTCCCTCCTCCTCCTCCTCCTCCTCCTCTTCCTCTTCCTCTTCTCTTCCTCTTCCTCTTCCTCCTCCTCCTCCTCCTCCTCCTCCCCTCCTCCTCCTCTCCTCCCTCCTCCTCCTCCTCCTCCTCCTCCTCCTCCTCTCTCCGTCCAGATGATCACAAGTTGAATCTCTAATCCCTTTAAATTTATGCTCCTGATTGGGGATTGGTGAACTAACCATCCCAATCGCGGTGAGTGAAAATAAGCTCCAGTTGCCAATTTGAGTTCTGGCAAGGCGTGGGGTGGTAGGAGGAGGGTAGGTATGAGTGGGGAGGAGAAGGTGAGATGAGGGAAGGTGAGGGAGTAAGGGGGAGGGGGAGTGGGGAGTAAGGGGGGGAGGGGGTGATAGGCTGGCGGTGGTTTTTAACTTGTTAGTTTGAGGGGGTCATGCGTTCCCTGGCCTTGACAACACTCAGAGCAGGTCTCTCTCTCTCTCTCTCACGCTCGTTTCCTGTACACTGTGCTGCCTGGCTCGTGTTGTTCACTACCGCTGGCTTGTTGAAGGTTAAATGGTCCTAATTGGCTCTAGATTTGATTGGCTATTCCGGCTCTACTTGGTACCACTTGTAATTGGTGCTACTTGTAATTGGTGCTACTTGTAATTGGTGCTACTTGTAATTGGTGCTACTTGTAATTGGTGCTACTTGTAATTGGTGCTACTTATAATTGGTGCTACTTGTAATTGGTGCCACTTGTAATTGGTGCTACTTGTAATTGGTGCTACTTGTAATTGGTACCACTTGTAATTGGTGCTACTTATAATTGGTGCCACTTTTAATTGGTGCCACCTCTAATTGACCTCCCTCCCCCTTATAGCCCTATTTTAATTGGCCCAGCTCCTATATGGTCCCTATTCTAAGTTAACCATTAGAATTGTGTCCCATTAGGCACCATTAGGACTGAGGGCCATACAGATTGAGTCCTTTATTTCAATAGACAGGTGAGATTTGGCTAATTAACTTTAAGGGTCTATAATAGGTCTGGGGCCCAATCGACCAGCCACCACAGGTACTACGGGCCCCAAGAGTGATTGATTTCATTACTCTGTTGTACCGTTTTGTCCAAGTGACCTGAACTATGGTACAATTTGTGTTACTTTCTAATTATTATGTGTTGTACCATATTGGACTAATTGCGTAGATTATGGTACAATTTGTGGAATTACCTGTTATTTGTTATGGGTTGTGTTATGTGCATTAATTACGTTCATTGTGGTACATATTGAGAAGATAATTATCGTACCATCTACCGTGCTGCACCATTACTGTACCATTTACTGTACCGTTACTGCGATATTACTGTACCATTTACTGTACCATTACTCACTCAGCGTCACTCCAGACACCCGTAAATGTTGCTGGACAAAATGAACACTTTCTTTTATGGATTTTCACGTCATTACGAACCCAAAACATAAATATAACCGTGTGTGTGTGTGTGTGTGTGTGTGTGTGTGTGTGTGTGTGTGTGTGTGTGTGTGTGTGTGTGTGTGTGTGTGTGTGTGTGTGTGTGTGTGTGTGTGTGTGTGTGTGTGTGCGTGTTCCTGGGCGTTTATTGAGCAGTTGTGTGTTTATGTGGCCACACAACGCGCCACTAACGCTGTAAGGATGTGAAATATGAATGTCCTGCTCACTGACGTAAAGTCTAAGATACCGCGTTACGAGTCATAAACACTGTGTTGATGGCGGCCACAATTTCGCTGATGCTAGGAGTGTGGTTTTAGATTCTTCGTCAAGATCTTTATAGAACAAACAACTGAGTGCTATTGAAATGTAAATACATATACTGTACTACACAACATACTACATATACTAATACTGTATAATATAAAATGTAGCCTAATGTATGAAACAATATAACTCTGCCTGACCTTTACCCACTTAGCTTATATTGAATACCGAATACGTGCTGGAATGTAATCAACATATTTTACTCCATAAACCAGGATCACGCAACCTGAGGTACACCTACAGTACACCTGGGGTACACCTGGGGTACCCCTGAGGTACACCTGGGGTGCACCTGGGGTACCCCTGAGGTACACCTGGGGTACCCCTGAGGTACACCTGGGGTACACCTGAGGTACACCTGGGGTACACCTGAGGTACACCTGGGGTACCCCTGGGGTACACCTGGGGTACACCTGGGAGAATAAGTTTATCTTCTCAGCATCATGTTAATTATGAAGCAGCTGAAACCTTCAAGAGAGATGTTGACTATACAGTAACTGTGTGTGGGAGGAGTAAAGCTTCCACACAGCCTCACTCAGGACGAGTTTAGCCCCGCAAACTGAGACCGAACTGTGGACGGTAATGTCTGGCGGGGGGTGGGAGGGGAGGGGGAAGGAGGAATCACGAAAAGAAGTCAGTTGGCCTCTAATTACTCTCTTTTTTGTTATGGTTTTAGATTTCTTATATTTTTTTATTTACTTTGTTGGTTTGTTATCAAATTGGATAACTGAAGACTTATAATAAATTTATATTTATTTAATTAATCGCTTTGTTTATTTTTACCATATATGAAAAAAATACACACAATCTTACGTTATTTTTTATGAAGACATTTCCGTCATTTTAGTTGGCATAATAAAACATAGTGTGTTATTGATATGAAAGCCAAATTAATATATTAAAATAGATAAAGTTCCTCATGGCTTATAATAACTTAATAATTAATCCTCCCCTTTTATTTATTTTGTTTATATATGAGAATAAAATCCTGATTCAAAATATTTTCATTATTATTTTACCTGTATTATAAATTTACACTACACAGGTAAGGAGTCGTAACTACATTAATTATAGGTAAGCCGTCCTGCACTTCACACTGTCCTGCACCTCATACTGTCCTGCACCTCACGCTGTCCTGCACCTCACACCGTCCTGCACCTCACACTGTCCTGCACCTCACCGTCCCTGCACCCCACACCCCTCACACACTGTCCTGCACCACACCTGTCCTGCACCTCACACCGTCCTGCACCTTTCAATTGTTCTGCACCCTCACACCGTCCTGCACCCCCACACTGTCCTGCACCCTCACACCGTCCTGCACCTCACACCGTCCTGCACCTTTCACCGTTCTGCACCTCACACCGTCCTGCACCTCACACCATCCTGCACCTCACACCACCCTGCACCTCACACCGTCCTGCACCTCACAATGTTCTGCACCTCACACTGTCCTGCACTCACACCATCCTGCACCTCACACCGTTCTGCACCTCACACCATCCTGCACCCCCACACCGTCCTGCACCTCACACCGTCCCTGCAGCACCCTCACACCATCCTGCACCCACACCGTCCTGCACCTCACACCGTCCTGCACCCCACACCGTCTCTGCAATCACAACCGTCCTGCACCCTCACACCATCCTGCACCTCACACCGTTTTGCACCACCATCCCACACCTCACACCGTCCTGCACCCCACACCATCCTGCACCTCACACCCCGTCCTGCACCTCACACCGTTCTGCACCACACCGTCCTGCACCTCACACCGTCCTGCACTCACACACCATCCTGCACCCTGCCACTGTTCTGTGACCCCACACTGTCCTGCACCTCACACCATCCTGCACCTCACACCATCCTGCACCCCACACTGTCCCAGACCACACCGTCCTGCACCTCACACCGTCCTGCACCCTCACACCATCCTGCACCTCACACCGTTCTGCACCCTCACACCGTCCTGCACCTCACACCATCCTGCACCTCACACCGTCCTGCACCTCACGTCCTGCACCTCACAACTATCCTGCACCTCACACCGTCCTGCACCTCACACCGTCCTGCACCCCACAGTCCCACACCTCACACCGTCCTGCACCTCACACCGTTCTGCACCTCACACTGTCCTGCACCTCACACCGTCCCAGACCCCACACCGTCCTGCACCCCACGCTGTCCTGCACCTCACACCGTCCTGCACCCTCACACCGTCCTGCACCTCACACCATCCTGCACCTGCCACTGTCCTCACCCCCACACACCGTCCTGGCACCTCACACCGTCCTGCACCTCACACCGTCCTGCACCTCACACCGTCCTGCACCCCACACCGTCCCTGCACCACACCGTCCTGCACCACACCACCCTGCACCTCACACCGTCCTGCACCTCACACCGTTCTGCACCTCACACCGTCCTGCACCCTCACACCATCCTGCACCTCACACCCGATCCTGCACTCACACCATCCCTGTGTTCCTCACACCGTCCTGCACCTCACGTCCTGCACCCTCACACCATCCTGCACCCCACACCGTCCTGCACCTCACACCGTCCTGCACCTCACACCATCCTACACCTCACACCGTCCTGCACCTCACACTGTTCTGCACCTCACACCGTCCTGCACCTCACACCACCCTGCACCTCACACCGTCCCACCCCACACCGTCCTGCACCTCACACCATCCTGCACCTCACACCGTTCCTGCACCTCACACCATCCTGCACCTCACACCATCCTGCACCTCACACCATCCTGCACCTCACACTATCCTGCACCTCACACCGTTCTGCACCTCACACCGTCCTGCAGTTCACACGATATTTAGAGAAAGGAAGAGGTTGGTGTACAAGAACTAAATGTCATTCTTGCATTTTCCATAAATCTATCGTTTCTGGAGGCAAGATGACAGCGACACTACTATAAAACAGAGCGAGTTAGACAATAGGTAGTAACCCCCCCAACCATAACTCTTCAAACATTCTCAATACTTCATCCAACCATAATTTTGTTTCTCTCAACATCAGGACAATTTTTCTTCGGCGCAGAAGCCAGCTTAAGCCGCCTGTCCATCACAAAATAGTGCCTAACCTGACCCCACAAGAAATGAAATATTTACGTTGGGGCAAAATGTCAATACTGTGGTAGGAAGAGTTGGGATAGTGGACACATTCTGGGGTTATACTGACAGTGTTATGTCATGTTAGTTGAGGTGGCAGTGATGTATAGCGGTGTGTCAGATCAATGGTGTTCTACTTATGGTTGGCAGGTGTGTCACTGTCTCAGGTGAGCTATTGTGGCAGGTATGTCACTGTCTCAGGTGAGCTATTGTGGCAGGTATGTCACTGTCTCAGGTGTGTCACTGTCTCAAGTGAGCTATTGTGGCAGATGTGTCACTGTCTCAGGTGAGCTATTGTGGCAGATGTGTCACTGTCTCAGGTGAGCTATTGTTGCAGGTGTGTCACTGTCTCAGGTGTTTCACTCTCAGGTGAGCCATTGTTACATGTGTGGCACTGTCTCAGGTGTGTCACTCTCAGGTGAGCCATTGTTACATGTGTGTCACTGTCGTAAGTGTGTCATATTCGCAGGTGTGTGTGTGTGTGTGTGTGTGTGTGTGTGTGTGTGTGTGTGTGTGTGTGTGTGTGTGTGTGTGTGTGTGTGTATATGTGTATATGTGTGTGTAGAGAGAGAGAGAGAGAGAGAGAGAGAGAGAGAGAGAGAGAGAGAGAGAACAATAGAGGCGAAATATTTTCGTACTGTACAGTAGATGATAAAATCTCAGGAGAACATTACACGAGTAAGGCGAGTCCGGTGCTCCTCCCAGGGCTTCACCTCACCTGGCCTCTGTGCTCCCTCCCCAGGGCTACCTCACCTGGCCTCTGTGCTCCCCCAGGGCTTCACCTCCCACCCTGGTGCTCCCTCCCCAGGCTACCTCACGGCCCCCTCGGGCCTCACCCCTGGCCTCGGTGCTCCTCCCCAGGGCCTCACCTCACCTGGCCTCGGTGCTCCCCTCAGAGGCTTCACCTCACCTGGCCTCGGTGCTCCCTCCCCAGGGCTTCACCTCACCTGGCCTCCTTCCCTCCCCCAGGGCTTCCTCACCTGGCCTCGGTGCTCCCTCCCCCAGGGCCTCACCTCACCTGTCGGTGCTCCCCTCCCAGGGCTTCACCTCACCTGGCCTCGGTGCTCCCTCCCCAGGGCTTCGTCTCACCTGGCCTCGCCCTCCCCAGGGCTTCATCTCCACCTGGCCTCTGTGCCTCCCCAGGGCTTCCTCACCTGGCCTCGGTGCTCCCTCCCCAGGGCTTCATCTCACCTGGCCTCTGTGCTCCCTCCCCAGGGCTTCATTCACGGCCTCGGCCCTCCCCAGGGCTTCATCTCACCTGGCCTCGGTGCTCCCTCCCCAGGGCTTCATCTCACCTGGCCTCGTGCTCCCTCCCCAGGGCTTCATCTCACCTGGCCTCTGTGCTCCCTCCCCCAGGGCTTCCTCACCTGGCCCCGGTGCTCCCTCCCCCAGGGCTTCATCTCACCTGGCCTCTGTGCTCCCTCCCCAGGCCCATCTCACCTGGCCTCTGTGCTCCCCCTCCCAGGGCTCCCTCACCTGGCACCGGTGCTCCCTCCCAGGGCTTCCTCACTTGGCCTCACTCCCCTCCCAGGGCTATCTCCTGGCCTCTGTGCCTCCCCAGGGCCTATCTCACCTGGCCTCTGTGCTCCTCCAGGGCTTCATCTCACCTGGCCTCTGTGCTCCCCTCCCCAGGGCTTCATCTCACCTGGCCTCTGTGCTCCCTTCCCCAGGGCTTCACCTCACCTGGCCTCGGTGCTTCCTCTCCAGAGCTTCACCTCACCTGACCTCGGTGCCTCCCCAGGGTCTTGCTTCACCTGGACTGGTGGACTCGACGCTCCCCTCCCCCAGGGTCTTGCTTCACCTGTCCTCGCCTGCGTCTCACTGACCTCTGATATTCATAATAAAAATCACCAACTGGAAACAGATTTTTTTTCACACGAGGCGTCAGGACACGTGAGATTCAACACCCCGGTCGCTGCAACAAGAGACGCGCGCGTTATTGTCCCATATTTTTGTCTGGCAAAGAGAGAATTTTCCACTTACGCCACGGAGGATTTTGTGCTAGAGTGCTTCTCTTGTGTCTCGCCTTGACATGAGTTTGCTCGTCATTGTGATATTCATTTATGAAGCTGACTGTCGCAGTGGTACCTGCATTGTTGAAATGTGTCAGCAGACATATATTAATTCACAATGTGCCTGCGTGAGACACACACACACACACACACACACACACACACACACACACACACACACACACACACACACACACACACACACACACACACACACACACACACACACATGCACACACACACACACACACACACACACACATGCACACACACACACACACACACACACACATACACACACACACACACACACACACACACACACACACACACACACATGCACACACACACACACACACACACACACACACACACACACACACACATGCACACACACACACACACACACACACACACACACACACACACACACACACACACACACACACACACACACACACACACACATGCACACACACACACACACACACACATGCACACACACACACACACACACACACACACACACACACACACACACACACACACACACACACACCCAACAACGTCAGCTAGAGAAGGTACAGAAAAGGGCCTGCAGAATCATGCTCGGTGCAGAATACTCCGGCTACACCAAGGCTCTCTCCACCCTGTAAATGCCATCCCTCAGTGACCTCCACCACCAAGCACTGGATAGGTTTGGCAGGGGACTACTGCACCACCCTCGCCATCGCCACCTCCTGCCACCTGCAGCCCCCCCACCCAACTCGCGCAGTCCGCCACTACAACAAAATTCAGCCCATAAGAGCCCGCACCGATAGATATAAGAACAGCACCATCCCATCTATTGTTAAAATAATAAATAACTCCTGATTTATGTACTGTACAGCCCTGTAAATGTATTCAATGCATATTATATCATTATGTCTCAATCCAATGTAAGTCTGTATATTTTCAGCCACCGGCTGCAACTCTATTAATAAACCGTTTATTATTATTATTATTATTATCACACACACACACACACACACACACACACACACACACACACACACACACACACACACACACACACACACACACACATATGCAGCACGCTCGGTCTCAGACAAAATCATCACACTATCTGAACCTTTCAGAATAGCTCTCTTGTCTCTTCCTTCCACAAGTGTATATTTTTCTCCCTCGGCGTCGCATCTCCCCTCTGTAATATCGTTATCCCTCTTTAAATAATACAC
Source organism: Homarus americanus (assembly GCF_018991925.1). Lineage (NCBI taxonomy): Eukaryota > Metazoa > Arthropoda > Malacostraca > Decapoda > Nephropidae > Homarus > Homarus americanus. Next base: position 770,268 of record NW_024731852.1, on the reverse strand, counting down.
GTGTCATATAATCGTGCAGAGGACGAGGTATAAATTCACGTCACAGTGGAGGCAGCTTTAGTGTGAATACGAGTCTGGGAACACAGCGCCACCAATCTCACACTCACCGTAAACAAGGTATTCCCTGGGCGAGGAATATGCCTGCAGCTGGCTAATCAATGAAGTAAGGAAAGATACCCAATGGTCGGTCAGAGAGAGGCTGTTGAGAGAAATTGTGAATGACACGGATACCAAATTATACAACATTCTTCAGAGTCTTCCCGACTAGAATGTGAAGTTGATACAATGAGCGGCTGATTTTATGTAAATTCTTGAAACAAATCCCAGAAAAGTGTACTTATCTGTGACAGTGTGGGAGGAGGGCGAGGTGCATGAGCAAGTATGTGTGTGTGGAAGTGTTGTTTCTGTAACGGATTACTAAAGCTCACCTCTAGACACGCTGGTTCCCTGAACTTGAATCAAACGCATCGGCAGAACCAAACAAAGAATCCCTACAGTCCCAAACACCACTATTTACAACCTTTCGTCATATCAGACTCAAAATATAAACAAAATGAACTTAAATAATTCTTTTAATATTGGCATTAGTGTCAATTCTCAGTTATTAATAGTTCTTGACATTACGTTAATATTAATTTACAAAAGTATCCAAACCTAAATTATTCAATATAAAAAAAAAATTATATTATCTTTCTCATTCATAAAACAAGACACCAAGTAAAGTGGTATAGAAAAGCTCATGGGGATTATATTAGATGTGAATATATATATTTGAAATACACGCGTTAATATATTCTTTCCTAGACCAGACCAGAGAGCTTCGGATAATAAACACTCTGTAGCGTTCGTAGATACATGAAGCCAACATTCACAAGTGATTTATTTTAAACTTGGCAATATTCTTCCGCTATAGTTTTTGCATAGAAGATAAATTGTAAATGTAAACGTTCATTAATTCTTTTACTTTCCATTTAGAGTGATAAAAAAGCGTAAAAATATCGGTTAAATAGTAAATGACAAAAATTAGCTCCGAAGTCCCATTAAAGTCTGTTGTTGACATTTAATTTTCATTATATTTTTGGCGCTATGTTAGTATGAAGCGTGTCTCTCTCTCTCTCTGTCTCTCTGTAAACCGAGAACTCATCCACCTGTCATATTTACAGACCATAGCAGTAAAATAAAATAAATATATATATATATATCACACGACAGCTACAATAGGACATGGAAAATTACAAGTGAAATGCTCTGTGTTGTAACTTAAATGTGCTTCTTCATGCCCCCGTCCAGTTTACGAGGGAAAATTATATCACTGGACCCTTTGAGAACCGTAGCCAGAAATCCTTGGGTAATGCTAGAGAATCAAGTGAGATAAACTGAGAGAATCAAGTGAGATAAACTGAACAGCGGGTGAACATTTTAATGAGTGTGTTGAATAACGAGTTGAGTGGATGTTTGGCATGTGTGTGTGTGTGTGTGTGTGTGTGTGTGTGTGTGTGTGTGTGTGTGTGTGTGCGTGTGTGTGACAGGTGTATTACAAGTATATACGATGCCTGGTAGATACGTTTGTCCCATTGGAGCACGAGTGAGCATTAACGGCACTAAGTCCCATTGGAGCAACGTCACAAGTGGAGTTCCCCAAGGCTCAGTACTTGGACCATTATTATTTATTATATACATAAACGACATAGATATCGGCATAGACAGCAACATAAGTAAATTTGCTGATGACACTAAAATAGGACGCGTTATTAAATCTGACGAGGACTCTGCAAAACTACAGGAAGATCTAAACAAATTTTTCGAATGGTCTGAAAAATGGCAAATGAAATTCAAAGTGGACAAATGTAAAGTATTCAGTATAGGAGAAGTAAACAGGGAAACCAGATACCAGATGAACATCGATGCCATAGAGAAATCCGACTGCGAGAGAGATTTAGAAGTAATGATAAGTAGGAACCTTAAGCCAAGTAAACAATGTGTTTTTGCTCGTAACAAGGCTAATAAAGTACTTGGGTTCATACAAAGGAGTGTTAGTTACAAGACTAGCGAGGTCATCCTAAAACTGTATCTTGCTCTTGTGAGACCACACCTGGATTACGCAGTAACAATGGTTTTAAATTAGACAAATTTAGATTTAGGCGGGAAATAGGTAAACACTGGTTTGGAAACAGAGTAGTGGATGAATGGAACAAGTTACCAAATATCATCATTAACTCGAATACGCTGAATAGCTTCAAACATAGGTTGGATGCTTATATGAGCAATAGGGGTTGGGTGTAAACGGGACTGTCCAGTGTGGGCCAATAGGCCCGCTGTAGTTTCCTCCATTCTTATGTTCTTATGTATATGTAGAGTATATATTTTCTAACGTACATTCACACACACACACACACACACACACACACACACACACACACACACACACACACACACACACACACACACACACACACACACACACACACACACACACACACACACATTTCTTCCAAAGATAAAAAAAAATAGACCAGCGACCAACAAGCTCTTACAGTCAGGATTCTCAAGCTCTTCCCGACTCATGAGACAAGAGAAGGTGTCTGCTCCTGGTAGAGTCTCACGGCACTGTTGACTCCTTTATGGCTGCTATCTTTATGTCTCTCCTCCTCAAGTGGGTCAGTCGAGGTGAAAAGTTTAACTTACCATTTTTGGAGTATTTGGACCATGATCCTACGTGTTGAGAGAGAGGTGCTGTGACTCTCAAAGGCTGTGGCTGCTCGGTTAATATATATCTTCTCCCGGGGACGTTTTAAAGCCCCCTCCCCCCCTCCCTGCAGCTAAGCCATATGGCACTGAGAGGCGGGAAAGATGGTGTTAATATTGCACTGAAATTCTATACCACAAGTTACTATACACACTCACACACCATCATTTCCCTACCTGTAAATTTATGTCCCCCAATCACAGCTGGGAATATACCGGGGGGGGGGGGGGGGTAAAACGGACACGAACCAACGATTTTTAGGACAGGAAGCGAGCGTTTTCTCCACTCAGCCGCCACACCATTGTATCTCAACTGGATCTAAATTTATATTCCGATTTACCAAACTAAATTAACTTTCTCATTATGATTCTGGCTTAATTAAATATTCAGAGGGTTAAGTCTATGCCAGAAGCCACCCAAGTTTCAGTACCTTCAGGGTTTTTGGCACAGTCTCAGAAGGTCACAGAGAGAGAGAGAGAGAGCAGTCCTCGTAACTCATGACGCAAGACCTAACTTAACCTAACCTAACCTAATACAACCCAACTATTAGGTTAGATTAACATTAGTGTTAGGTTTAGGTTAGATTAAGTTAGTTTAGGTTAGGTTAGGTTAGGTTAGAGTTTGATACATTATGCTTTGAAGTACAAGGAATATTTACCGTACGAACCTTTGAGTATCTGATACCTGGAAACGTTTACACAGTGAACAGGTGATGAAAACTGTATATATATTCCTAGGGGTTGAAACACTAGGAGTTTTGTGTATCATGATTCAATTTGGAATCTATTTTCCACCTGTCAGACTACATCCGACTGGCGTGGTATTATTCTCTAGCGCCTCCCTCCAGGAGTTTATGCATAACTTAACAAAGCAACGGTTGAATATTATCGCGTGGGAACACAAGTTGGCCAAAATGAATATTCACACCCATGGGAGACCAGGGAACAATATCAAGTGTAAATACTGAATACTTCCTCAAACATTTCTACCGTGAGGGGTATTGGCGGCTGACGGGGTATTTATCCGTTTTCTTTGATTTTCGTTTTTGTTGAAATTTGTGAGGTATAACTATTAAAGATTTGATTGTTTAGAGAAGTGTTTGATATACTGTGTATCGTATGTATTCCCAGCATTTTTTGGGGTTTTGTTTTTGCCAGCCTTTTGGTGTCATGTTTACTCATACAAACTTTGATTAATGAATGTTCCTCAGGCATTTATATTTTAATTTACCAATGTTTTGAAACTCTGTATACATAATATTTTTCTAACCAATATTTTCCAAACATTTTCATCAACGTTCTGAAGCGGTATGATGAACAAGCTTTTCTTTATACGAATATACTATACACCTGAGTTCAATATTTATTTTTACCAATGTTTTGATTCTGTTTAGATAAGGATTTTTAACCCTTTTTTTTTTACTCAACATTAAATTTTCTTAACCAATGTTTTGATGTGTTGTTTAAACGAGTAATATTTTTTGTTCCTAAGAATATTTCCCAGCCATTTCTTTCCTCAAAAGGTTTTGGTACTGTGTTTGGACAAGCAATTTTTCACGAAGGACTGGCGCTACAGGCATCGGACCCCCCACTCAAAAACCCCAACGTAAAGGAATCCACGATGAAAGATGAGGAAACAGACGGTAACAAATAGACCGAAAGGCAGACAGAAAGAAAGAATAAATCTACAATGAATATATGGTACGAATATCAATATCCCTTATTTATATATTCAATAACGCGAAAGAAATCCCAAAGAAAGATGACAAAATAGACCGAAAGGCAGACAAAAGGAAAGAATAAATATACATATTTATACTGCTATATATATGGAAAGACAAGGACATCCACTTTCTTTGTATATATTCGGTAACGTTAAAGTTGGTACGTCAAGTGGCGGTCATATTTTAGGCCGGAAAGATGTGTATGTTGCTTCCGTGTTTATGTTCTGTTTTTGTTGTTATAAAGTTTGCATTCTTTCGGTGTGTGGGATTAATGTTGGTAATTCTTAAGGTATGTTATTTATTTATTTTATTTTTTGTGGTGGTTTAGCCTCTCTGTTGATGTTGAGGTTTTCTTCCTCTTTCTTCTGTTTCTTCTTTTCATTGTATTTTCCTTCTTCTCTTTCGTCTTCTTCGTATTATTTTTATTATTATTATTATTATTATTATTATTATTATTACAGGGTATTATTATTATTATTATTGTAACCGCCTAGTTAAGGACGGTCGGGTGACAAGCAAGTCTAAGTGAATGATTGAAACCCGCCCTTTGACGCACTCAGTATTTATTGATGTGGTCTAAAACCTGCAGAGAACAAGGCGTCCATTAGTATTGCATGGTGATCCATCTGATACATAATTTGTAAGTCTCATTCAATTTTACCTGAACTACATAAGATCATTAAACATAGTGATATATTACAAAGTATATAACTCTATTAATCTTAGTTCCACATTGTCTATGGCTCCAGATAAGGCAGAAAACGAGTAGGTATAATTAGTCCACAATATTTCACTGCTGAGGGGTATGTCATCACTTACAAGTGCGGGTCGGTGTGAATCACTATGGTGTTCCAAGAGGCAACAGTACTGCGTAAATTGTCTTAGCACTAAACTCGGGGACAGGATTGTGAGTTGGTGTGTTCACTACTGCCAGAAGAGGGTGGAGATGTTCACAGTATGGCTGTAAGGAGTTAGGGAAGGCCAGACAGTCAAAGCCATTTGCAGAACTGTCTACTCAGCAGAGGACCGCTCGGCTGTAAACACCTCTCAGCTCGTTCCACTCCCCTCTGCTACAGCTTTAATACTCTCATAACTAAACTATTTCTAACAATTTATTAACACTGTCCACGCGGTAACGCTCCGAAACGCTTGTTCTATGGCTGCGACGTTTACAAACATCTGGCGAGGTCACGCGGCCACATGGGAGTCACAACACACAAGGAGGTCGCGGCACGTGGTCGTAGGCTGAGAGGTTGATGTTTGTTAAAAATAATCATTATTTCCATACGAATTTTTGTCTTTTTGGTGGTAAAGGTTTAATTATGTGTATGTCTAAATAGTCTTGCTTACTTGTATTATATGTGTATGTTCTGTTAAAGACTTCAATACTACACATCCAAATTTTCACTCACATACGAAGGCAGTAATAGCTCTCATACATCCCACGGGTTAATGGCATCACAACAAACACTGACCTCTTGGATTGTGTGCGTCAGTTACTCCGCCATGGTAACCAGAAAATCTTACTTAATTAGAAGTGATTATATGAGAAATAAGTCTTTATAATGGAGGCCTTACACTGAGAATTGGTACCTGAAATAGTTCCTCCTCGAAATGGTCAGCCGTGCTTCCGTCTCGTGTAGAATGGCACTAAATGGGTGAGAAAGAGTGCCAGAGTGCCAGAACCAGTGCCTGTTAAACCTTCAACTATAAAGAGTTAGGTAGGTCATAACGTTCAGAATATAGCGATGGGTCTGTACCTCGTCTGTGTTCCCGGGACAATACCTAATCAAGTGAAATTTTAGTGTCACTCCCAAGCAGCAATAATTATAATGGTGGGTGTAATTTACGCAGGCATATTAATCTTTTTCTTTACAGTACTACGACTCCAGGAACATTAAAAGGTAATTATTGTGTAGATTAGGTTTTTAGTGTAGGAATTGTTTATTGTTTTCTTTTAATTTTACTTCCTTCCTTCCTTCCTTCCTTCCTTCCTTCCTTCCTTTACCCACATCCCTCTAACCTCCTTCCTTCCCCCAATCAAACATACGTGCATTCTCCCCACCCTTTTCCTCTCCTCCCTTCCCTCCCTCCTCACCCCCACCCCTCCCTCTCACCCCCTACCCTCCTCTTAACCCCCACCCTCCTCTCACCCCCTACTCCTCCCTCTCACCTCATTCTCCTCTCAATTTCTGGCTCCCTCCCTCTCACCCCCTCCCTCTACCCCTACCCTCCCTCTCGGCCTCCCCACTCCCTCCCTCTCACCCCTACCCTCCCTCTCACCCCTCACTCCCTCCCTCTCACCCCTACCCCCACTCCCCCACCCCTCCCTCTCACCCCTACCCTCCCTCTCTCACCCTCCCTCTCTCACCCCCTACTCCTCCCTCTCACCCCCTACTCCTCCCTTCACCCCTACCCTCCCTCTCACCCCTACCCACTCACACCTTCATCTCCACTCAACAAAACCTAAAAAAATAAAAAAAAATACAACACCAAAACATAAAATATTACGTTTTATTAAAGAGTCACATTCATATCCTCACCCGATACTATAGTTTGATATGAAAGAAAGAGAAGGAAAAAGACTACCACTGTGCTAAAGGGAGCTCCAACAAACAGAGTTATATAGAAGGTTTTACTATCCCATTTGCTACCTGTGTTAATGGGTGTAGTTATAAGTTTATGGGTCTTGGGATCGTAGAAACTCCAGCTAAAAGGGAAAAGGGGGTCGAAGGAGGTGGTCAGGGTATTTCATCCATCAGTGAGGTCAGTTGTGTCTGCTATGGTCTGTTCTCTTCCTCATTGTTGTCTCTCTAATTCTCAATATTAAGTCTGATGATATGATATTTTTTTTAGCGTACAAGTTATTTTTTTATTGTTATTTTTTTTTTACACCTGTTGGTTAAAATTAATAAAATCGTATTGAAAACTCAGTAACACTATGAAATTTGGTTTACCTGAATATTTTGACACCCTAGATTATTTCACATGAAGATTAACCACCCGAAAACTAACCTAACTTAACTTAACGAAACCTAACCTAAGCTAAGCTAACTTAACATAATTTAACCTAACCTAACCTAACCTAACCTAACCATCCCCAGGTATAGATAGATAGATTAAACTCAACAGGTATTCATCAGGTAATCATTTTTTCTACCATTTAATCAGGAAATGACTTTATCAGTTAGAATATAAAGAAAACAAGTTCATTTATTGACTCTGCGAAACATCCGACACACAGCCATCCGACACACAGCCATCCGACACACAGCCATCCGACACACAGCCATCCGACACACAGCCATCCGACACACAGCCATCCGACACACAGCCATCCGACACACAGCCATCCGACACAGCCATCCGACACAGCCATCCGACACACAGCCATCTGACACACAGCCATCCGACACACAGCCATCCGACACACAGCCATCCGACACACAGCCATCCGACACACAGCCATCCGACACACAGCCATCCGACACACAGCCATCCGACACAGCCATCCGACACAGCCATCCGACACACAGCCATCCGACACACAGCCATCCGACACATCCACAGCCATCTGCCATCCGACACAGCCATCCGACACAGCCATCCGACACAGCCATCCGACACACAGCCATCCGACACACAGCCATCCGACACACAGCCATCCGACACAGCCATCCGACACAGCCATCCGACACAGCCATCCGACACACAGCCATCCGACACACAGCCATCCGAGCCACACAGCCATCCGACACAGCCATCCGGACACAGCCATCCACACACAGCCATCCGACACAGCCATCCGACACACAGCCATCCGACACACAGCCATCCGACACACAGCCATCCGACACAGCCATCTGACACAGCCATCCATACAGCCATCCGACACACAGCCATCCGACACACAGCCATCCGACACAGCCATCCGACACACAGCCATCCGACACACAGCCATCCGACACAGCACATCCGACACACAGCCATCCGACACAGCCATCCGACACAGCCATCCGACACAGCCATCCGATCCGACACAGCCATCCGACACACAGCCATCCGACACACAGCCATCCGACACAGCCATCCGACACACAGCCATCCGACACACAGCCATAAAAATTAACAACATTATGACCGCAATTTAACCTCCGCGTAATTAACTTTTATCGCCTGCTGTTAAATTTCCGGGTTGTCTTATCGCTACACAAATCATTAACCATATACCTTGAGTACAATAACAACAGACGGCTTACAGTGAGTTAACTCCCCTGAGTACGATGAGTTAACTTCATGAGTACGATGAGTTAACTCCATGAGTACGATGAGTTAACCCCCTGAGGACGATTACTTAACCCCATGAGTACGATGAGTTAACCCCATGAGTACGGTGAGTTAACCCCCTGAGTACGATGAGTTAACTCCATGAGTACGATGAGTTAACCCCCTGAGTACAATGAGTTAACCCCCTGAGTACGATGACCCCTGAGTACGATGAGTTAACCCCTGAGTACGATGGGTTAACCCCTGAGTACGATGGTTAATTCGATGAGTACGATGGAGGTTAACCCCTAGTACGATGAGTTAACCCCATAGTACGGTGAGTTAACTCCATGAGTACGATGAGTTAACCCCTAGTACAATGAGTTAACCCCCTGAGTACGATGAGTTAACCCCCTGAGTACGATGAGTTAACCCCATGAGTACGATGAGTTAACTCCATGAGTACGATGAGTTAACCCCATGAGTACGATGAGTTAACCCCCTGAGTACGATGAGTTAACCCCATGAGTACGATGAGTTAACCCCCTGAGTACGATGAGTTAACCCCCTGAGTACGATGAGTTAACCCCTGAGTACGATGCCAAACCCCTAGCTTTATTTTAACTGAACTTCTTGAGTCAGGTTTGATTAGACTGGGTTAGGTTAGGTTAGGTTAGGTTTGGTTTGGTTTGGTTTGGTTTGGTTTGGTTTGGTTTGGTTTGGTTTGGTTTGGTTTGGTTTGGTTAGGTTAGGTTAGGTTAGGTTAGGTTAGGTTAGGTTAGCCTCAGAATGCTTATCATTCAGGAAGATATTTAACTTTTTTTTATTTTAATAACATGTGAGATAATTACACCTGTCGTAATAACTCCTACTCAATTCACTTACCTTACCTGACTTAGGTGGCGTGTTGGATTGTGTCATTCATAACCTTTTAGGAACACGTGAAGATTAGGCACCCTAGCTTATTTCACAGTATGATTACGCACCATAACGCTAAGCTAACCTAACCTAACCCCCACTCCAGGTAGCGTTAGGGTGTTTAATTATCAGGTGAAATATGCTGTAGCAGTTTATCTTCACATGTTCCGCCATTTGCCACACCGGTAAACAAAACGCTGAACGAATGATAACGAAAGTAAATTAGAAACCTTTCATATGGATACTTCTTCTGACTTTCATATTCATTTTGGAAGAAGAAAAAAAATAGTCGAAAAAGTGCGAAGACCTCCAAGAGATGTTATTGAGAGCCATGTAATTATCTTTTGATGATGTAAATTAAATGTTGTTTGTTTAGATACGAAAAATCACAGCAGTTGATGACAGTGAAATAATAATGGAGTCGAAAATGAAACGAGGTTATCATAGAGGCTTACTGATGATAATACTAATAATAATTGGTAGTTTTTTATATAACATATGATTAAAACGATGGAAATACTAGAGCTCTGTTCGGAAAGGTTTGATTAATACCCCCCCAAAGTACCAAAAACGACATAAATACCTGAGGAAATATATTGGATAACGGTATTCTGTATAATTATAAATGTATCGGATATGAATTCAATAATGGAAACGTACATGAGAGAGCTGAAAGTTAACATTACGCTGTTTCTGGAACCTGTATGTGTTAATGTTTGGAAAGATGATTTATAATGTGTTGACTTAAAAACCCTTGAGCTTAAACTAGTACACAGACTCTAGGTATAGTGGGGAGTAACATCCCCTGACACACCTGATTTTTGTACTTAGAGACAAATTATCGATGAGTGAGTTGATTAGAAACGAAGAGCAATTACGTCAAGCTATAAGCGACCTCTTGGCACACACAAACACACAGGTAGTACCGTGTTGGCTTCGATCCCCTGATATAACCCCTTTAAGATAACTTTATGTTAAGGAAACTTGCCAGGCAGTCTTGTGTAATTTAAGTCAAGAAGAAATTGCAGTGGAGCATTTTGAGTGACATGAAATGTATTTATACCGCAACAAGAATGAACGTGGCAGCTTCATATAAACCTAGAGGCGCCGGGAGGAGGAGGAGGAGGAATTTGAAACTATTTTAGAGTGAGACAGACAGGAGAGCAAGGGAGCAGGTGTAAAAGCAAATGGGGATTCTCGGATGATTTGTGTGGAGGAAGAGGCTAGATCCTGGCGGTCATCTTCAAGACATATAGAAGAGATCCTGAGTGTCATGAGCGGTGTGTACGAGAAGGTGAAGGGGATGAGGTCGAGGGTTTTCTCATCAATAAATAGATTCCCTCGTGAAAATACATTACAGGGAAGCAATCATGAGGGGTTTGGGTTAGAGGAAGAGGAGAAGTGAACAACAACTATTTAAATCGCCGAGAGTCACTTGTTCCCTGTGGTATCCAATTACTCAGTGGGATCTAAGGCCAAGGACCTCATAAACCAGAGTGTAAATAAAACCCCTTGGTGGAAAATGAGCTATTTGGGCTCTCTTTAACCCCAAGTTACTGAAGGCAAATTAACCTTTGACAAGAAATTAAATGAAGGGTAATAAACGCTCCACGCCCTTCACTTAAAATCAACACGGCTGAAAATCTTAAATGTAGACGACGTATTGTATGTGCCTTCTATGACTGGTAATATGGATACGTACATATACATAGAAAGATGTGTACAGTAGGGATGAAGTCATTGAGAAACACCAAGTGGGGGATTATGCACATGGTGAGACATCTTATTTTATTATTATAGGGACACACGAGACGAGGATAAGAGGATTAGACTCGTTCACTGGGGAAGAACTGCCCAAATACTGAGGAACATTCTCTGGCTGTGTGCCGGACCTGAATTCCTTGCAGGCAAACACTCGGGATATTAGTCTGGCGAAAAGGGACTTGCGGAGGAAGCTGTCACTGAATAGTAAAAAGATTCTGGGTGAATGGGTAGGTGGATAGATATATAGATGAATAGATATATGTATAAATATATAGCTGTATAAATAGATATTCAATAAAAATCATCATACAGATTTACATTAGTTCACCATGTTCAATACATAGATGCTACAAGAGTATATACTACAATGGATGAGTTGACGGGTCTGGGTAAACACAAGAAATACACTCTGCCACGTTCATACAGTGATACGGTATATATAAAATGTAATAAAATTTTAAAGTCCTGCTATAATAGTCTGGATAAGTTTATTTCTCTACAAACATGGCCGCCATTTGAAATGACGTCACTACCTTCAAACTCAATGCTGCAGACGTAGGTAGTAGTGTAGCCAAATAGATTGGACTGACCTTACGGGTAACTCAGTATCAGAGGATTTCCTCGAAACGATACAGGACTGTTTTCTAAGTCAACATATAACCGAACCCACCCCGGGTAATAATATACTCGATTTAGTTCTGTCAAACAGAGAAAACCTCATTAGCAATGTCGAGGTAGGGAACGAACTTGCAAACAGCGATCACAAAGAAATTAGATTCCAGTTAGATTTTCAGGTCAGACGTAAGGAAAATTCCATTAAAGTCCCAGATTTCAGAAGGGCAAACTTTGATAGTTTAAAGAGGCAGCTGAGAGAGGGGGTGTCGCGCTTGGGCGTGAACCTGACGGATGACACCGACCTGATAACGAGATCTGAGATTGCCGAGTTTCACGACAGTTTAAATAACGAGTTACTTAAGGCACAAAGGCAGAACATACCATACAAAAAACTCAGATCAGACAACAATGACCCTAAATGGATAAATAATTATTTAAAGAACATTATTGGCCAAATGAAGGCTATAGGTAGAAGGATAAATCGTGGCGAAATTTACCTCCGGGAGTATTATAAGGTATTGGCCGGTAGGGTTAAGACCGAGATAAGAAAAGCGAAGAGGAATTATGAACTGAAGGTGGCAGGGGAGGCGAAAACAAACCCCAAAGGATTCTACCAAATGTATCAAACTAAAACACGAGACAAGATTGGACCAATACGTTCAGATACCGGCGAGCTAACTGATAACGACGGAGAAATGAGCAATAATCTGAATAAATATTTTTCAACAGTTTTCACCACCGAAAATTTAAACATGATACCCGAGGCACCGACTCTATTCAGAGATAGTGAAGAAAACAAATTAAGCGAGATAGTAGTGACTAGTAACGATGTTAATAAGCAAATAGACAAACTGAAGCCTAATAAGTCACCTGGTCCCGATGAGATATTTGCCAGAGTATTAAAGGAATGTAAGGATGAGCTTAGTATGCCCTTAGCAAAGTTGTTTAACATGTCATTAAAAACAGGTGTCGTGCCAGAATCCTGGAGGATAGCGAATGTAATACCGATTTTCAAGAAGGGGGATAGATCACTATCCTCTAACTACCGCCCAATCAGTCTAACATCAATAGTAGGTAAATTACTAGAATCAATTATTTCAAACTCTATTCGAAACCACCTGGAGAAGCACAAGTTGATCAATGATTCCCAACATGGCTTCACAAGCGGGCGTTCATGTCTAACTAATCTATTAACATTCTTTTCATCAGTTTTCGAATCGGTGGACGAGGGGCACAATTATGATGTGGTATATCTCGACTTTAGCAAAGCCTTCGACAGAGTCCCCCACGAAAGACTAATTAGAAAGGTAGAAGCTCATGGCATCAAAGGTGACATCCTTAAATGGATTAGGGCGTGGTTATGGGACAGGAAACAGCGAGTGAGCATAAACGGCACTAAATCTCATTGGAGCACCGTCACTAGTGGAGTTCCCCAAGGCTCAGTACTTGGACCATTATTATTTATTATATACATATGCCTTCTTCTGTTTCCATACTTATACAATCTGTCTCACTTTAAAAAGCTGGTTTTCCGGCATCTTCATGGCGTAGATTAACTCAGTATAAGCTTTTTCTTCTCTATTTTTAATTTCTTCCTGTTCCCAATTTTTCGCCCCCTAGGCCCCATTGTTGGTCGTTCGACCTGTGCCCGGGTTGGCTAATTCCCGTAAAAAAATGGGGCCCCATATCTTGGAGGTGCCTAAGGCCTACGAAAGTCTTAACCCGGCACTGACACCACTGCCTCGGAGTTCTATTAATGTAGTATAAAATAAATGCTTACTTGAAATTGTTATTCTTTCCCATATTGTATTTGAGATGAATTCCCCGTAAAATCAACCAATTAATCAAAATCGAGGCTACAGGCGTCTACTCGATATACCTATTGTCTAAATTTATGACAAATTATTTTTTCTTAATATTTATGAAAGTGAATAATAATATTCAGCTATATTAATAATAATTGCACACCAAAATAATATACTGATATCTCAATAAAAGAATTTGAAAGGAGGAAGACAAATGGAAGAGTACAAACCTACTTTAAAAAAATAATTTATCCTTTTTCACCAACTAATTACCAATATATATTTATAATTTAATTGTATGTAATATTAAACAATAATATATAAAAAACTTAAGAGGAGAATTTTATACAACTGAAAATTATTGTATGAAAGATAAACATTGAGCTGGTCGGTTAGTGCACCAGAACAACAACAACCATAGACTACACTAACTACCTAATATCTATCTTTAAATGGAACTATGGAAGCAAGATTTAGAAGATACGATGAAGTTATTCTAGAGAAATTAAGAATAATTCACATAGATGACGAGAAAGTAGTGGGAGTGTTGAACAGTGTGGCAGAGCTGAAGGACCTAAGAGATCATCTTTTTCAATATAATTTCTGGTTCTCAACTCGTAATGTTGAGAAACACTGTAAGGAGAATGTGTTTTTAATTAATTCTATTGTCTGTAGGTTAATTGTTATTGTGGTTTTTTAGAAATTATATGTCAAGATCCATAAAATTGAGACAGAAAATTTTTGGCATTGTGAAAATCTTGAAATTCTTCCTATTACCCTAAACACTATTGTAGTTTAACCAGGATCTTGTATTAAAAAAAATGATATCTGACTCATTTTTATTTTCAGAGGTAGAAATATAACTTTAGTAAGTAATTTAGTTGAGGTGTTGTATCAGATGACATTAATTAATTGAAATCTTTTGATGGAATGTTTAATGATGTTTAAGTTTTAATGAACAAAATAAAAATCCCACGGGGGACCGACGAACAACAGATTTCTTTCAGTTTTTCCATAGATGTTCTTATCATTATAGTAAGTATTTTAAAATAGGTGACATTTACTAGAACCTAATAGAATCTGACCTAACCAACCAAAGAAACCTACCTAACTTCCTGGGGGTGGGGGGGTGCAGCCATATTCAACAAAAACAACTTATTTAAATATTTGGTACCAATAAAAGCAGCTTTGTTGAAGTGTCATGGTGTAATTTTACGTTTTTTGTGGACCCCATGAAAGACTAATAAGAAAAGTGGAGGCTCATGGCATTAAAGGCGATATTCTAAAATGGATTAGGGCGTGGTTACAGGACAGAAAACAGCGCGTGAGCATTAATGGCACTAAATCCCATTGGAGCAACGTCACTAGTGGAGTTCCGCAAGGCTCAGTACTTGGACCATTATTATTTATTATATACATAAACGACATAGATATAGGCGTAGACAGCAACATAAGTAAATTTGCTGATGACACTAAAATAGGCCGTGTAATTAAATCTGACGAGGACTCCGCAAAACTACAGGAAGATCTAAACAAATTTTTCGAATGGTTTGAAAAATGGCATGAAATTCAATGTGGACAAATGTAAAGTACTCAGTATAGGAGACGTAAACAGGGAAACCAGATACCAGATGAACAACGATGTTATTGAGAAATCCGACTGTGAGAGAGATTTAGGAGTAATGATAAGTAGGAATCTTAAGCCAAGTAAACAATGTGTATTTGCTCAAAACAAAGCTAATAAAGTACTTGGGTTCATACAAAGGAGTGTTAGTTACAAGACTAGCGAGGTCATCTTAAGATTATATCTTGCGCTTGTGAAACCTCACCTGGATTACGCAGTTCAGTTCTGGTCACCGTATTACAGAATGGATATAAAATCCTTGGAAAGAATCCAGTGGAGAATGACAAGACTAATTCCGGGCATCAGGAACCTTGAGTACAGAGACAGGTTAAAGCATCTTAAATTGCACTCCCTCGAGAGACGTAGAGTGAGGGGCGACATGATCGAGATGTATAAATGGAAGTCAGGGCTGAACAAAGGGGACATTACAAAGGTACTCAAACTATCCAACCAGGAGCGAACTCGTAACAATGGTTTTAAATTAGACAAATTTAGATTTAGGCGTGAAATAGGTAAACATTGGTTTGGAAATAGAGTAGTGGACGACTGGAACAAGTTACCAAATATCATCATTAACTTGAATATGCTGGATAGCTTCAAGCATAGGGGTTGGGTGTAAATGGGACTGCCCAGTTTGGGCCAATAGGTCCGCTGCAGTTTCCTCCATTCTTATGTTCTTACGAGAGTATGCTTGGACCGAGTGAGTCAGTGTAAAGAAATAGACGACATGAAGTGACTCGGCAGATTTTTCGAAATTGTATTTTTGGTAAATAATTAATTTCTTCATGTATGCAAAGAAATTAAATATTTACCATAAAATTTACCCCCAAAAATCTGCCGTTGTCGGTGCGTATTGTTGTCTGCTGTATTTGTTTACAACTGACCTGTTCAGTCCGAGCGTATAATACTCTCGTCCACAAAAAACGTAAACTTACACTATGATGCTTCAACAAAGTTGCTTTCATTTGTACCAAATATCAAAGCAAATACTTTCTGTTTAATATGGCTAGGAAGTTATGTAAGGTTAGGTAGGTTTTTTGGGTTGCTTCGGTCAGGTTTTATTAGCTTCTGTACATTTTGTTATTATTTTTATTACTTACTTTCATCATCCAAAGAACACTTGTGGAAAAAATTTACGAAATCAAACAACAGTTTTTGGTGTTAGCCATCTGCTCTAGGATTACCATTTCATCCTCAGAAATATTCTTATTTGCATATGCTTACACTCATTTTTCCTTGCTTCTCCCAAAGAATTTATATTTTAGGCATGTAAACAAAATAGTGTCAAAGATACGGTGGAAAAATTATAAGAAACAAGAGACTGCAGAGCTGAAATGATTTTTTATTGGAGAGGGTCATTACTTTATTCCTTCAGCAGAATTGTTGATAAAACTATAGGATCAGGGCACCACTCCTTACAGTCTTTTTAACAGGATCTTTAGAAATATGTTTATTTAATGCATAGAATGTAAATCAGTGGGGGAGCAAGGAAAAAGGGAGAGAGAACTTTCGAAAATAAATATAATATATCCACTGGAATGGTACCAGTTCGTTTGTGTACTGTTGTCTTAAAAGACTGTAGCTAAGTTAATAGGTGAGATCATTTACTTGAAAAAGACAATACAGTATTAACCTTTGCTGGACTGACTAACAGGTAAATATTTGTGCATTAAAACTTAAATATCATTGAACATCCCATCAAAAGATTTCAGTTATTTAATGTCATCCTGATTCTACATCTAAACTGAATTGCTTGTTAAAGTTATATTTCTACCTCTGAACAAAGAAAATTGTCAGAGTTATATATCTTGGGTAAAGGTGTAGAAAAGGGTGTCACCTTATTACTTGGGATTTTTTAAGGGATCAATATTGATATAATGTAGTCATTTAATATATAAAATGAAAATTAAAAGGAAAAGGTCTTCTGAAGATCAGGCTTTAGATTTCCAAAAGCAAGGGTTGCTCAGTGTTTTTATTATCTGGCTAGAAACTGTAAGGCTAATCACTTCTGACAGAGATACAACCAACGATGATAAATAGAAAGTATCCTTTATCAATAGGTTTTTAGAAAAGTTTAGTTTGATTGATTCATTTTATTGGCTGTTAGATTTGTTTTATCCCAAGAGTCTCCTACATGATAGCAAACAAATGAAACATAGTCCGTTCTACAGAACTTGGATCCACATTTTTATAAGTTCACACTCATTTTATCCTTGATCCTTCACTGTTATTACATTCTATGCATTAGATTGAATGTATCAGTACAGATCTTATGAAAAAATAAAGGTGGTGCCTTTATTTTATAGCTACATCATTAAGGAGTAACACATTAGTACAGTACAGATTTTTTCTTAGATGATTATGTAACTTGTATTGTATGTTGACAGATGATAAAAAAGACAGCATCCATTGGGTTCTTCCCAAGCTTCAGGGTGCACCTCCTCAGGGTGTGTGCCTCAATGACTATGCACCCTTTGTTATAAACAAAGTGGTTAATAAAGACTGTCGTCGAGGAAGAGCTTATTGGAAGGTACGTCTAGTTTCAAGTTTCATCAACTTCATTATTTTGTGAAGACACTGATGTGAGGGTAGAACTTCCTCTCACAAGTCATGGAGTTGGGGTTCATCATAGTACCAGTTTATGAGTTGAAAGTTGTGACTCATATCACTGCTTAAACTCTATTAGACCTCAAGTTACTGTCTTCATCTGCATATGCTGAAAAGTATTCATATTGTTCTCACGGATCCGTACTAACTAACCATTTACACAAAAGATTTATGCTTTCACTTATTGGAATATGATGTAAATGAATGTATGTGTTTCTTAATTCTTGTTTTTTTATGTTATTTATATCAGATAGTAGGGCTTTTTGTTCAGGATGATTTAATCTTTTTGGAAAACTGTCAGCTTTTCTTTTCTACAGGATATCCTTCAGAAGTATAACCATAGTTTAATATTTAAATGTTCCCTATTGAAAACATTTGTTATATAGTTTGTCTCTGTATGTAGGAAAAAAATACATAAAATTCTCAAAATTACAGAGAAAAAATGAAAACAAGATAAAAGAGGAAATAGTCGACAATCCTGACCCAATGGAACCACCGAAGAAGAAGAGGAAACCCTACCGCACCATTAAGAGTGACTGCCCTGCAAAGATGAGCATTAGAACTATCAAGGTAGGATATACAGTACCTGGGAGTTTATACTTAATCCAGGTTGTTAAATATAAATTTGGCATACAGTATCTTTAATTATTTCGCAGGTCATTAATTACCACTAATTACTCTAATTTTTTAATTGTGAAACCAGATCCTTAATCAACATGTTAAGTAGCACCTTTGTATTAAATTTGAACAAAATCCATGGTATGACTCCAAGTACCGAAATGTAAGGTATTTGGTCAGTTGTATTTTTTATGTCAAATTACTTTTTCAGAAAGTGAAAACTAGCATATTTATTTAGTGAAGATAGTCTTCATTTTAAGAAAATATATATATAAAGATTTTAAACTTACAGTCACAGTATAATTGACTTTTTAATTATTATAAATATTGTATTAAAAACCTGTGACTTTATGGTGCTATTTTCTATATGTTTTCATTGAAACCCTAATGGTATCGTGCTTACTGTGGAGGATATGATGGAGTGTGAGTGGAGTATCTCGTCTACTTGTTTCTTTTCCCCTTTGCTCTTATAGTACCTTCTACATTTGTCTTGCACCACACTCCTTTAATACCAGTACAGGTATCCCTGATTTACACTTTCCTGATTTGAGGCGCTCAGCATTAGAAGGGGGCGAAGCGTCAAATTTAAAAAGTGAAGAAAAACGCGTTTAAAGTTTTTCAAAAATCAAATGGCTATAACTTTTTTTGTTTTTAAGCTAGAGTGTTCTTTTTTTTTATTGTGCAGCTCAATCCATCTGCTAGTGAAATGTGAAAACTGGAAGTTAGTACAGTATTGTGAATAGTTATTATTTTATCACGAGTCGAATGAGAATAACTACCCATCATGTACAGTTGTTTGATCTTCAAACCAACAATAATCGCATTTTTCTGCAAAATTTTCTTAGCTAATACTGTAAAACAAGTTAATGATCACCAAAAACAGCACTCGTCTCATCTTAGCTAGTACTGTAAAACAAGTTAATGATCACCAAAAACAGCACTCGTCTCATCTTAGCTAGTACAGTGACCCCTCGTTTAACGAACGCCTCGGTTAACGAAATTTCGGTTAACGAACTGCCTTCCATAAGGATCTTCAATTCGGTTAACGAACAAAAATTCGGTTAACGAATTTCTTACGAACCGACCTCAACATGTTTTCGCTTGCACTGGCCGGGCAACCAGCTTTAGTATCAGTCCGCCAATACATTAATCGGTTCTAGGGCTTAAATTCCTAACTATTTTAGTAAATATCAAGAAGTTTATACTATTCAATAATTTTAAAAGTTTAATATTCAATTTTTTAGTCATTTTAACAATTATTGAACATAATTGAAGGTAAAGTGACTAGTTTAAAGCGCAGCATCCAGCCTCTTAACACAGCAAACAGGCGTTAGTCTCTCTGTTTTCACTGGAGGTAACATCTTGCTTGAGACTCTCTTCAACTAAACGCTTTTTTCTGTGTTTCCAAGCAAATTATTGGTCATTTTGAAATATATTTTACATATTGACAATATATAATGCAGTACAGTGTTGATTTAAAGAAAATAATCTTGAAATACACCAAGAGAACTAAAATTTTATGGGTGAAATGGTGCCATGGGGTGACTTCTCTTCCACCCCAATGCCTTCTCTTCTTCCTTCTCCTCCACCCCCATTGTAATTCCCATCATCATCATCATCATCCAGGAGCCTTCTACATACACACCTCAAAGTAAGTGAACTTTTCTACCATTTTTGTTGAATTTAGGAAATTTTCGGTGAGCTGGAACCAATTACCCAAAAACCCATTGAAACAATGGTTTCGGTTAACGAACTTTTCGGTTAACGAACGACCTTCTGGAACGGATTGAGTTCGTTAACTGAGGGTACTGTACTGCAAACAAGTTAATGATCACCAAAAACAGCACTCGTCTCATCTTAGCTAATACTGTAAAACAAGTTAATGATCACCAAAAACAGCACTCGTCTCATCTTAGCTAGTACTGTAAAACAAGTTAATGATCACCAAAAACAGCACTCGTCTCATCTTAGCTAGTACTGTAAAACAAGTTAATGATCACCAAAAACAGCACTCGTCTCATCTTAGCTAATACTGTAAAACAAGTTAATGATCACCAAAAACAGCACTCGTCTCATCTTAGCTAGTACTGTAAAACAAGTTAATGATCACCAAAACAGCAATCGTAGCATCTTAGCTCATCTTAGCTAATACTAAAACAAGTTAATGATCACAAAAACAGCACTGTTTCATCTTAGTTAGTACTGTAAAAAAGCACGATCACCAAAACAGCACTCGTCTCATCTTAGCTAATACTGTAAAACAAGTTAATGATCACCAAAAACAGCACTCGTCTCATCTTAGCTAATACTGTAAAACAAGTTAATGATCACCAAAAACAGCACTCGTCTCATCTTAGCTAGTACTGTAAAACAAGTTAATGATCACCAAAAACAGCACTCGTCTCATCTTAGCTAGTACTGTAAAACAAGTTAATGATCACCAAAAACAGCACTCGTCTCATCTTAGCTAATACTGTAAAACAAGTTAATGATCACCAAAAACAGCACTCGTCTCATCTTAGCTAATACTGTAAAACAAGTTAATGATCACCAAAAACAGCACTCGTCTCATCTTAGCTAGTACTGTAAAACAAGTTAATGATCACCAAAAACAGCACTCGTCTCATCTTAGCTAATACTGTAAAACAAGTTAATGATCACCAAGAAACAGCACTTTCGTCTCATCTTAGCTAGTACTGTAAAACAAGTTAATGATCACCAAAACAACTTTCAAATCTCATCTTAGCTATACTGTAAAACAAGTTAATGATCACCAAAAACAGCACTCGTCTCATCTTAGCTAGTACTGTAAAACAAGTTAATGATCACCAAAAACAGCACTCGTCTCATCTTAGCTAATACTGTAAAACAAGTTAATGATCACCAAAAACAGCACTCGTCTCATCTTAGCTAATACTGTAAAACAAGTTAATGATCACCAAAAACAGCACTCGTCTCATCTTAGCTAGTACTGTAAAACAAGTTAATGATCACCAAAAACAGCACTCGTCTCATCTTAGCTAATACTGTAAAACAAGTTAATGATCACCAAAAACAGCACTCGTCTCATCTTAGCTAATACTGTAAAACAAGTTAATGATCACCAAAAACAGCACTCGTCTCATCTTAGCTAATACTGTAAAACAAGTTAATGATCACCAAAAACAGCACTCGTCTCATCTTAGCTAGTACTGTAAAACAAGTTAATGATCACCAAAAACAGCACTCGTCTCATCTTAGCTAATACTGTAAAACAAGTTAATGATCACCAAAAAGCACTCGTCTCATCTTAGCTAATACTGTAAAACAAGTTAATGATCACCAAAAACAGCACTCGTCTCATCTTAGCTAGTACTGTAAAACAAGTTAATGATCACCAAAAACAGCACTCGTCTCATCTTAGCTAATACTGTAAAACAAGTTAATGATCACCAAAAACAGCACTCGTCTCATCTTAGCTAATACTGTAAAACAAGTTAATGATCACCAAAAACAGCACTCGTCTCATCTTAGCTAGTACTGTAAAACAAGTTAATGATCACCAAAAACAGCACTCGTCTCATCTTAGCTAATACTGTAAAACAAGTTAATGATCACCAAAAACAGCACTCGTCTCATCTTAGCTAATACTGTAAAACAAGTTAATGATCACCAAAAACAGCACTCGTCTCATCTTAGCTAGTACTGTAAAACAAGTTAATGATCACCAAAAACAGCACTCGTCTCATCTTAGCTAGTACTGTAAAACAAGTTAATGATCACCAAAAACAGCACTCGTCTCATCTTAGCTAGTACTGTAAAACAAGTTAATGATCACCAAAAACAGCACTCGTCTCATACCCATTCCCCCATAAACCTCCCAAACCCACCCCCAAAAATATATAATACTCTGTAATAAAAAACTCATTTGCCTATCAGTATTTATCTTTCCGTCCTTATTATTAGCCAAAGATTTATAATATTGTTAAGTATAATAATGTGTAATAATAAGGAAACACCACTACACTCATCCCTCCCGCCATTAACCCCCCTCAACGTAATTAACATAGAAATGCGGAGAAAGTTTGCATAATCTTTGGTAAAACCAGAACAGTATTATGATAATAGTTTTACAATCTTACTTTGTTTAGTTCCTTCGTTTTATTATTCCTGAAGATTGTAGTAACTTGAAGTTATATAAATCCTGAGGAGTGCATATAACTTTAATGGCCTTAATCAACAAAGCTAAAATTACGAGATGCGAAATGCTCTGTATACTAGCAATCAGCTGTTGTGAGAGGGTGGTCACGCTGGCGCCGCACACCACCCGCCTCTCGTCCGACTCACCAAACACTTTCACTTTCCCCTCAACTAATTTTTTAATTACTTTATGTGATCTAAAATAGATTTTCACTCAATTTTAGTTAGGCAATTCATCCTCTGAAGATGCAGAGCCCAACTCGACCAGTGCATCATCCACATCACTGTCCAAATTGGCACCCCATACGTGAAGCACCATTTCCTCACTGCGGTGCTTCCAGCACCTTGATTTCCTGCTCCAATGTAATTGCTTGCCTTGATTTCATGGTCTTTGGGGGTAGTTAATGATGTAGTGGCTGGCCTCTTGGACATCGTGGCGATGGTTGATGCACGTGGTAGAAAGAGATAGTGTCACACAATATGTCCGTTCACTAGAGCGCCACTGCTAGAACTGAAGATGCGTGAGGGTGTGGGAGGGTGGCAGGCAGCCATGTAGTGTGCCCAGAGACGCGTCTGGCGGTAAACATTAGACGCAAATTTTAAAATAGTGTGTATTTCCATATGTTGCGCCAGAATGACTCGCGTAAAATATGAAAGATTCGCTTTAAATTAATACATTGTCCTTAATTGTAGGCATCACTTTAAATCAATAATTTAAAATTAAATCGCTTTAAATCGACGTTATACTGTATACCAAAATCACTATCACTATCACCAAGCATTCCTGGGGTATCCACGTGAGCACTGTCGTCACTAAACACACGCTCAGGAATAATGGGCTCCTGAACCCACACCAGAAGGCCTGGCCTCACTCGAGTCTTGCTCTAATATCGGGCAGATATTGCACAGCTCTTCTCACACCCGTGGAACACGTATAACGTCAATGTTATGCCGAAAAGTTATCAAAAATAGCAGTAGAAAGTACACTGAACCTCCTTATGCTGTACAAGTAGGCAGTATCTAGGCATGCGGATTGGCCGAGGAGCTGTGACGTAGCGAGGGGAAATCCATTGTGATTGGCTGCCTCAGGGGGTATGGTCCGAGGGAGGCGTGCTGTCATTGGCTCGCGCTCCTCTCACACTGAACGGGATGTTGCCACCTTCATTGACTGAGTGCACAACCAGATACGTAGCTCCTGGCCTGAGGCGAAATCACAACCTGTAGAGGAAGGGTGAAAGTAGTGATATCCATCAAAAAACGCATTTTGCCCGGGGTGGTACTTCACCCCTCTCTAATGCTGAGTGCCTCATTTACAATATTTCACTTTAGAGATTTTGATGTTTTAAGACCACCTCCCTATTTACGATGAAAAAAATCGCATGAACGATGAGCATCATCCGGCCAAACTCGCTGATTCTCAGAATACTCTACAGGCATCCTTTATTTAACAATTGGGATGTGTTCCTGAAAACCCATTGTCAATGTGAAATGATAAATAAATGGGGTAAAACGAGAAATAATATCCTAATCAAGGGATAACAAGGAATAATATCTGTGGAGATGGCACATAATTAAGTAGCAGAGTCTCCTACTGAGCCTCCCAGGAGCACTCAGCGGGTGAGGCTGAGCTGAGAATTCTGTTATTGTTCAACGCATAATTTCGGGTTGATATTCATGTTTAATTTTTGTTTGTTTGTTTTTTCCTCTCTTACGTGTATACATAATCGTTCATACAGAATGTGCAAAAATAAAAAATAAATACAGTCAACCCTCGCTTTACGCGGTCCCACATTCCGCGTTTCCACGTTTACGCGGTACCCTGCCGAAACAGGAATGCTCACATTCCGCGGTGTGTGTACGCCTTTACGCGGAGAGCGGCTGGCGAGCCACGCCATTTTTGGATCCAAACCTCCCGCCCTCTCTCGCCATCCGCCATGTTGTGTAAGCGGCGCGAGCATGGTGCGCACAAGGTCGCCCAGTCATCAAAACATTACCGAGTTCTTCACCCGCCACCCACCACAGCCGGCCCAAGTCAGTGATAGTGATAATTATAGTGAGGATATGGACTTATATGGACTTTGAGGGGTTTGACAAAGAGGCCCTGCAAACCTCTGTGGTGGATAGTGATACAATTGATACAGGTGAGGGCCAGTAATCTGCCCTCTGCCTCGGAACCAACCGCCCATCCCCGTGTGCCCAGCCATCTTTTCTACTAATGTAAGTGTTAAAAAACCTAATATTATTGATATTTCTCTTCATTATTAATTGTGTGTGCATACCATCATAAAGTTAAGATAATATTTTTACGACAACATAGTTGTGTGTCGTCAAAAAGTGGAGTTTGGGAGTCGGCCCGGTCTCTATTTCAATTAATTCCATATGTTATGTTGTTCACTTTACGCGTTTCTCACTTTCCGCGGTACCCTGTGGGTTGAATTAACCGCGTAAAGTGAGGGTTGACTGTACTGTATTATCATAAGGTTAAAAATAAAAAGAGAATAAACATTTCTTACGTCCGCGGGAGTTAGTGTTGTGTTTAGGAGACGGAGCAGGAGAGGAGGGAGGTGTCAGGAATCTCAGGATCCCATTACCTGGCCAAGCTGTAAGATGCACTGTTTTTCTTTTTCAGCACATTATTTCAGGTAAATATATGTTTTTGTTGTTGTTGTTTTTTGTTTTTTACTGTTATATGTAAACAGCAATCGTTAATACAGAATGTACCAAAAAATATTAATAATTACCTTGTATTATTAGGTTAAAAAAAGAAAGGAATTAACATTTCTTACAGGCGCTAGAGTTAGCCCTTAGAGCGGGGGAGAGGGGAGTAGGAAGGGAAGGGAAGGGAGGAGAGGTGTGGGGGTCTTGGTGGTTCTCTGTCTGGTGTCCTGTGAAATAATTGCCAAATGGCAATGCAGCATTTTTTTTATAATTATTATTTAAAAATATTTTTAAAACATTTTATTACTAATAAAATACCAAGACCATATGGAGATTTGTTTGTACTGCACAATAGCATCTGACGGGTTGGGTCTGATGACTTCCAAAATTATACTTACAACTTGTGATGTCTCCGGAGGGTTGGTATGTGTGCCTTCACCCACCGCCACTCAGTATCCAACCAGGGGGTGGGTTGGCATATAGGAATAAAATAAATGGTTAAGTGATTGCTATCACATAGTATTAGGAGACGACATGCATATCTCAATACCTATCGTCTGTGGTCTCATGTTGTTTAACACAGAATATGCACAGCTGCTCTTTTTAGCTACTGTACATAAATATACAAGTGTTCATAAGTCAGACATTTGTTATTCGGGGACTTCCAAAGCAGTACAGTGTATAATATTAAAAAAGACTTCATAGGTTACCTGTGAAAGGGACATATAAAATGTATAGTATTAGATTTTATTCTAGTATTTAAATTATTTAGCCAAC
Source organism: Homarus americanus (assembly GCF_018991925.1). Taxonomy (NCBI): domain Eukaryota; kingdom Metazoa; phylum Arthropoda; class Malacostraca; order Decapoda; family Nephropidae; genus Homarus; species Homarus americanus. Next base: position 743,968 of record NW_024731852.1, on the reverse strand, counting down.
TAACATTGTACGTATAAGAGATAAGTGTTGATTTTTTCTTATTTACAGGCATATCCAGATTTTGCTGTAGCAGCAGAAACAAGTAAGAAGATCAAAGGAAAATTTGCCAGAATGTTAAAACAAGCAATTATAAATGGTGAGGTAGAGGGAGAGGAGCGATATGTGGTTGCCATTAGTCGAGCAGGACACCATCAGAATCATCAAAATGAAATGTCTGAAGAGAGAGTACTTCCAGTGCATCCTGACATAGTGGAATACATCACCAAACTAGTGACTCAAGACGATATCACATCCCCAAAAGCAATAAAATCTTTAGTGACTCAGTTTTCTCGTGAAAACTTCAGGATTGGTGAAACCTCGAATGGGGACAGGTGCTTCTTTCCTATTTTGAAAGATATAAGAACAATCCTAAGACGCATTATATGTAATATGCAAACAAGTAAGTTCTGTCAGGTCACACTGGAAGAAGATGCTAAAGTGTTGACCCATGAACGTGAACCTGAACAAAAAATTTTTGTTAGTAGTGAAACCAGAAGAATTATAGACGATAATGTTGATAATCGGGCAGATGAAAAGCACTTTTTTGGTATGTCAGATGGCTATCTTACTTTACACTTTATCCAGGAGACGTCAGATGAAGGGAATGTTGCAACACATATTATTTCTGCACAAGATATTAAGGCTGAATTGGAAAATGTCACAGAAATTCAGACTCTTCCTGACTTGTCCGAAGACATTGATTCTGTGAGTACTGACCGTTTCAAACTGTTAACAGCACTTGAACAAGCAGTACAACAGGTGACTGAGGTCAATAATCCACAAGCCTTAAAAGAGGCATTGAGATGTGTAGAACAAGCGTCAGTGGTCTTAGAGTCTTCATTGAACAAACAATAATTATACCTCTTTTTAACTATACAACTGTACTGGTGCTTCAGTACTCTGTTGTATTTCTTTTATATTACAAAACCAACGAAATGTAGATTTAATAATAACTACCTGTATATGAGTTAGAACTAATGTGTATAGAAAATACTTCTTTGATATCAAAATTACCACATAACTACCCTGTTATAACTGTTAACTTAAAATTAATTGAAAAAAAAAGATACAAATTTGTTTACATAATAATATGGAATGTCAAACAGTCAATAATAGGTTATCAATATGGTCAGTATCTCCCACACAGAACCTTTCATGTTGTTCTACTATGATGTACCCAAACTAAATTTTAGTAGCTGTGACTGAGTTGAAGCTTGATATGTGTGAAGCAAGCTAAGAAATTAAATGAGCTGTCTGTCTAGGTATCAATTGTGCTTTATTCACATCTATAGTGGGACATGTGATTGGCCAGAGTTGTCAAAAAATAGAGTACGGTACAGTAATTATGTGGTGTGTACTTATAACTTTAAAGAATATTTTGTAGGATCACTGTAGTGGAACAACGTGTGCCACCACTGCTTCTTCAAGATAAGTTCATTCATGAGAGTTAGGCATTGTTGCTGGCCTCACTCTTTGTGTTATGTATTCTGTTCTTCACCCTGGTTGTCTTAGAACTTGGAACTCAGATTTGCTCATTCCTTCCTTTCTTGTTTGGAAACACCAAATTTAGTGCTTACTCTGGTATCATGCTCATTTTCTATTACACTAAGAATGAGTAAGTGTATGGAAAAGTTCTTTTAACGTTTTGCCTGTTACACATGATAGAAAAGGTAAGTGTTTTCCTGCAGACCTAGATATTGTGTATCGAGCAATCATGTTATGTCTATATTTCAGTGTCGTGTATGCTAGCAAATATGTACAGTACGACTGTACATGATTTGTATATTTGCTAAAATTACATTTTAAGAGTATGGGATTTTCTTTAATAAAAAAGGGGAACACCCTGTAAACCTATAAAGGAGTGTAAGTATATCTATCATTCAGTATTTATGTACTTATAGTTTGAAGATTTTTAATTTATGTTAAATACTGTGTTTTGTCTTGTTCTTTCCTGCATTTGACTAATGGTGACAATCCCTATGTTGTCAAAGAAATTAACCATTTTTTAGTACTACAGGCATTCCCCAATTTATGAAAGGGTTCCTTTCTTGAAAAAACTTTCGTGAATCAATCTTTAGTAAATCAGACTACGATACAATTTTCCATAGATTCGCATTATAAAAACAGAGATACTGTACATTCTTTTGGCAAAAAATCCCAAAATGTCTTAAGATGCTACAAAACGTTAATGAAAAAAATTGGTGTACACAATGATTAAACCCAATAACAAATAAAATAACTGAATTACATGCAGTGATGAACACAAAGACTTCTGAGACACTGCACCACTCCTTGTGGTACAGTGCATGACTATGAGGCCCAGCCAAGACATATACAGTAGTTTTAATTTGAGTGGTTGTGCACCAACACTAAGTCTGTTGCATTTTTCATGCAGTACTACAGGCAATATGCATTTTGAGATGTTTTGCTTTCACTAGATTGATTTTTGATGAGGTTTTAGCTGATGATGAAATGATAAACTTAGCCATTTAACATGTTACACTTTCCACGAACATCAGATCAAATTCCAGGATACTAAACACATTAGTATTCCTGCAGTTGAAATGTCTTGTATCAGTTTTTTGCCACGGTTTCATGTAGTGACCAGCAATATTATGAGCCATGATAACTATAACATTAATGTATTTTATTTTTTAGCTTAGTTAACCACTATTAACCCCTTCTTTCTGAATGGGGTTCCCTGTTAGCTGAATAAAAAAGTCTGGCATCAGCCATATAAAATGTAAAAGTGGCATCCCCATGAAGGGGTTAATACAGTACAGTACAAAACTATACATCATTTTTAGTTTGTCAGCACCTTATTATCTACCGATGCTGTAAAGATTTATGAAAAAGAAAATCGTAACTTTGAATTTTTCATATATAAATCAGATTTTTTTTCTTTACTGTACCTCAGATTTTTGTAAACCAGATCTTCATAAATTGGTAACTGCTAGTACTAGATTTTAACATGTGTTTTTTTGTTTTTTTTAGAAATTTATGGTTATTATAATGTTTGTTGTTTTTTGAATGAGAAATGGTATATGCAATATGTAGATCTTGTTCTGTCGGAAGAACATCATGAATGTAGGATGAAAGACTTTAAAGCTTCCATGACAAGTGATGTAGCTCACTGATGTTCAACTATTGTTATCAGCACATTCACCACCACATCTGTTACAGCAGTAAAACAGAATGATTGACAGCACATGAAGGTAGAGTCTGTGTTTGCTCTTGGTTCTAACCATCCTGCAATAAAGAAGTAAAAGGCTTGCAGGAGTAAAAAAAATATATCCACCGCATGCTAGAGTATTTTATTACCACAGGACCGTAGAATGACAATCCAACGATCTTTGAAACTGAGGTGCTAGTAAGTGTATAGGAGAGAAATGTTGTTATTGTGTATTTCTATGCTTCAACTCGGTAGGTACTCTAGGAGGTCCATACACTAGACAACAGATATAAAAAAATGGAAAGAAGTTTTTCCTTTTGAAGTGACACTCAATGTATGTAGTTGTAAGATAAAATACAGTAATTGAATCTCTACATTTATTTCACTTAAATTAATTTCGATGTACAATTCAGAACGAATTTCCTTAGGAAAAACATTACTTTCTACTTGAGCAGATTAATGACACTTGAGAAATAAAAAGAAAAGAAAAACTACACTATTTTCATTTTATGTTTCACACCATTAATGCTTAGAAGATGAAAGGAGTTTTTAAATGTGTTTATCCATAAGCTATGTCATTTATAACAGAGAGAGAGGTGTGTTTTAGTCACCCTGGGCCAGCCACCTGAGTTAGTACTGTATATCTGAGATACATGCTGAAGAATTTTGCATGTCATTGAAGTTTTGTCTTGAAATATATGTGGAGGAAGTAACTTCATTTTCATCATAAGAAAGGTGAGATTTGTTTGCATAAAATAATAATATACTGTATGTCATATTTAACAGCACCACATGTGAATTTAAATATTTATAACTTAGGAAAATGAAGTGTATGGCTGAAAGAAATTCTACTGCCACCATGTATCAAGTTCATTGTACAGTATAAATATATCTCATCACATACTTTTATCCTCCAGTTAAGGACACTCAACTGAGTAGTGCCCCTTGAGATGCTTATACAGCTCAGCTCAGGTCGCCCCTTGCCTGTCTGTAGTATAAGCTAGGCAAGCTCAGGCGCTCCAATTTTTCAGGGGAAGCACTTTACTCTTGAAGATTGTTACGAGGGACTGACCGTCTAGATATCTGAACGACCATCTTATAAGACCTAATAATTTATTTGCCTGATTTACCTTCTTCTCGCAAATGCCCGAGAACTTCAGCTCATTGTCAACATACACACCTAGGTCCTTCTCACATTCAGTCTCAAATAGTGGTTTCTTCATCCCGTTGGGACATATGATACGCCTCCTTACCGTTGGTACACCCCAGGTGCATCCTCTTACACTTTGTGACATTGAATCTCAAAAGCCATTTCTTCGACCATTTTTGGAGCTGCAGCTCTTCACAGTCCACTTGGTTCTTGATTTCCTGAAATAACTTGGCGTCATCCGCAACTATTTGTATGGGGCAGTGTACAACGTCAGGCATGTAATTTTTGAAACAAACAAACAACAGCGGGCCCAATACACTGCCCTGTGGTACCCCGCTTGTGACAGGTACAGATGATGATTTTGTGCCATTAATCACCACACACTGCTTGCAGTCATGTAAAAAGTCTTCTATCCACACTTGGACATTTCCCCGAATTCCGTACCCTTCCAGTTTGATTTTCAGCCTTTCGTGGGGTACACTGTCGAAAGCCTTGGCAAAATCTAGGTAAATACTGTTGATATTACCACCTCGTTCCAGAATATGGACCCATGAATGGTTGAGTGTCATCAATAGTTTGGTTGTAATGAGAACTAGGGCTCTATCCAACAGTCCCAAGCATACTAAGCAAGAACCTCGAGAAACTATCATGACACACTTACACTAAAATTTTGATAAACTTATTGAGTCTGAAAAGTTATCCAACTGCAGCCCAATTTGTTATAGATATAATTATTGTACACAGATGGGTGACAGAACAGCATCACTCTTGTATTCCCAAGAATTTTTTTTATTTATTTAAATTTTAGGTAGTAGGTATTAGGCAGCTACCTAACAGGGAGGTACTGTGGGGTAGGGGTTATTTTGTTCACACTCAGGATGGGATGGAGAAAGGAAACTCACAATGTGCTCACTGTATACATATTGTATTGGATGTACAGTGCAGCTTGGTGCTGGGAAGTGGCAGCATGGTTACAAGCGTGATGTGGAGAGAGCTGGTTGGTGAGGGTGCCCAGAGGAGGACAGCTTGTGGATCGCCATGGTCGCCGGCGGGAGCGAGGGCCGCCAGGCAGGAGTGGAGGAGGTGTTGCTTGAAGACTGGCTGTAGGTAGAAAGAGATAGGTCACCACGAGGTCAGGTCTTATATAGCGGAGGAAGGCGTGGCTTAATAGTTGACCTCCATCATGTAAGGCGGCGCTGGTTGACCCAGACCACGAGGCATACACTGGGGAATTCGCGGGGTCAGCTACTCCGCGACAAACAGCGTTTGTAGGGGAGGAATCCACTACATTACTACCACCTGGGAAGATATATGGCATCACGAAAATTGTTACCAAGTCCCAGGTTCCTGATCTGATTTTCTGTCTCTATCACACACAATTGCAGAGTCTCAATTGTTTCTCTTATTTATGACAACACAACATACATATATTTTTTCTCACCTTTGACCCTTTTTTTTATTTCTTTATTATTATGATTATTATTATTATTATTATTATTATTATTATTATTATTATTATGATTATTATTATTATTATTAGTATTAGTGTTATTATTATTATTATAATTATTATTATTATTAGTATTATTGTTATTATTATTATTATTATTATTATTATTATTATTATTTATTATTAATTATTATTAATTATTATTATTAATTATTATTATTATTATTATTATTGTTATTATTATTATTATTATTATTATTATTATTATTATTATTAATTATTATTAATTATTATTATTAATTATTATTATTAATTATTAATTATTATTATTATTATTATTATTATTATTATTTTTATTATTATTATTAATTATTATTATTATTATTATTATTATTATTAATTATTATTATTAATTATTATTATTATTATTATTATTATTATTATTATTATTATTATTATTAATTATTATTATTATTATTATTATTATTATTATTATTATTATGATTAATATTATTATTAATATCATCATCATCATCATCATCATCATCATCATCATCATCATCATCATCATCATCATCATCATCATCATCATCATCATCATCATCATCATCATCCATCATCATCATCATCATCATCATCATCATCATCATCATCATCATCATCATCATCATCATCACATCATCATCATCATCATCATCATCATCATCATCATCATCATCATCATCATCATCATCATCATCATCATCATCATCATCATCATCATCATCATCATCATCATCATCATCATCATCATCATCATCATCATCATCATCATCATCATCATCATCATCATCATCATCATCATCATCATCATCATCGTATCATCATCATCATCATCATCATCATCATCATCATCATCATCATCAATAATCATCCCCTAGGCCCTGATGTGGGTTAGTGACCTGTGCCCGGGTGGGCTAATCCCCTTAAAAAAATTGCAATAGGTTCGTGTTTGGGTCTGTTGGGAGGGCTAATAGATTTGGTACATTATAATGATTTCAGAGCCTTAGCTATTTTGGTCGGAGTGTGATACAAATATATATATATATATATATATATATATATATATATATATATATATATATATATATATATATATATATATATATATATATATATATATATATATATATATATTGGAGTACCAAGAATAGAATTAGGTTATTGTCATGGGTTCGAGTCTGGCCAGGGACAGATGTTACCCAGTGTGACTTTCAATCACACAGGTTTCCTCCAGGTACCCGATTTCCTTTTGTACTAACACTGATAATGAAGTTAATAACAAAGTGACAAAGAACAGGGGACGTCTGGTAAGGTAATAGGTGTTGAAATGATAATTTTAAATTAATGACAATCTCGAGGTTGTGATCTTGTCATTAGTATTGGTATACATGCAACCGATATAAATATATATAGATTGTATATATTTATCCTATTTTAGATTTATAAGAAAAATATATTTAAATTAATATCATGATTTAAAGAAATTTTATTGTGATATTCAAACGCGAGCCAATAAATGAAAGTAGTTTGTTTTAAAGGGAAAATGGTCCAGGTGGTGTTGGCGTGTGACAGCTGGAGGGCAGACGGGGGGCAGTAGTGTACTTTGTGCCATACTTCACTTAAACGAAAGACAATGGACATGGGAGGTGGACGATTAATAAGGCTCATGATAGTGGTTCTGGTGGTGGTTCTTATATGGAAAGTATGGGACTACTCTGACCTCCCTACTGCTGAAGCTCCTCCAAACTTCAAGGTAGGAGAGGCACTTGTGGCCCAGACCAAGGTTGAGCTAAAGGAAAGTGAAGAAAAGGGAAAGCCTTCAATGTTAGTGGCTCCTGTACCTACACCACAAGAGGAATTGGTAAGTGTTAAGCAGGAAACTTTAGATCTATATCGATATATCCGTTAACATTGATAAATAGTTGATTCACCAAAGGTTCTATGAAAAAAGAAAGATTTGGTTTATGATGGATTTTGTTAATGGATCTGGTGTAGAAGCTATGAAAACATTACTGAATATGCCAAGGAAAGGGTAAGTGGGCCTTGGCTTTGGCAAATAATTTAAACCTTCTCAGAATGTCTGATTTTAGCTGGAATAAGCCTGTAGCCATTTATGAGCAGTATAGAGCCCAGAATGTGGTATTTCATAGGAAACTGAATAATAGTTTAGGAGAGGGATGTGGGTTAACTAGGCACCTAACCAAAAAAATTATAGCCGATGACATATTTTGTGCCGTACCTCAAGAATAATCCAAATTGGGTAGAGGAATCACACTTCATATTCATGTTTATCCTCAGTTTTCCCTGAAGATAAAAAAAAGCTGCCAACTGCCCTCTTCACAATGATGCTATGTTTATTCATCAATGTTGAAAAGTGCTTCACAGCCACCGACCTTCCTTCCTACCCATGTGAACCTAACCTATCCTAAAATGATAATAGGTTAGCGAGGTTAGGTAGGTTTTGTTGGTTCATCTTATCTATGTTGGGGGCGTTGGTAGTATTGTGGTAACGCGTGTAATTTTTGCCAATATGTCGGGTTCAAGCCTCGGCCTAGACACATGTGAGAAGGGTGTTATCCAATGCAACCCTAACAAACATCACAGGTTTCCTGGTCACCAGTTTCCTCCTGTACTAACACTGGATAGATCAACCGCCTGAACAGCCAGTAAGCTGATAAACGGTGAAAAAATAAAATGAAAAATTTCCTCAAGTTGTTACTGTTGTTTCTTAGTAAGTATAAAATGTAATAAGGTTATTAATGTCTCTGAAACATTCAGACTCGTCCTGATCAAAACAAAGATAGCATCCTCCTCAGGCTAGTGGCACAAAGTATATTTATGAGAAGAACTAAGAGGAAAAACTTGAATGTGGAAATTGATTTTATGCCACATGATTTGCTCTATTCTTGTGGTATGGAATAAGTTTTACTCTTGATATTTTTTGTTAGTAGCTAGCTGGTTAACTTGTACGCTTGTTCTTAACCCTTTCACAGTGGGGACACCACTTTTAATATTTTATTTGGCTAATGCTTGACCACTTTATTCAGCAATGAGGGAACCCCATACACAACTGGTTAACTACAAGGTGATTTTTTTTTTTTTTTAGAACCTTGTATAATTCCCATACACTAAACACTACAGCATATCAGTTCGGAGCCTAATATTTTGCGTAGATGTAGCCTAATGTTGCAGAAAGACGTGACAGGATCCTGAGAGCCCAAGCGGCTATCGACCAGTTTAGCGATGAAGAGGATAAAAGAAAGAATTATCACATATCACGTGATTTATCAAATGACCTGTCTGTGGTGCTTAATGGTTTTCACTTAGTCACACCATGGTGCTCATTATGTTTTGTGATTGTTGTGTTATGTTTGTGTGTGTTGTGAGTGCCATGGCATGACTGAGTGAAAACTGATAAAAACCACTGATGGGTCACATGATAATTCACATGATACCTGATAATTCACAGGATCATGTCTCATCTTTCTGTAACATTAGGCGTCATTTATGCAAAATGTTAGGCTCCTAACTGACATGATTTTTAGTACACAGTGATCCCTTGGTTAACGAACGCCTCGGTTAACGAAATTTCAGTTAACGAATTACCTTCCATAAGATTCTTCACTTCGGTTAACGAATTCCTTACAAATTTTTCCCAACATGTTTTTGCTTGCTTTCGGCTGCTCACCAGCTGTAGTATTAGTCCGCCAATACAGTAATCGGTTCTATGGCTTAAATTCGTTACCATTTGAGTAAATATCAAGAAAGTTGTACTATTCAATAAAATTAAAAATTTTATTTTAAATTTTTTAGTCATTTTAACAATTATTGAACATAATTGAAGTACAGGAAACTAGTTTTTTGCTTGCCAAACAGCCACTCAACACACGAAGCTTGGCGTCAGTTTGTGTATCTGTTCAGTGGAAGGAACTTCGTGTTTGAGACTCTCTTCAACATAAACTTTTTTTTCTGTTTTTACAGTCAAATTACTGTATGGGAATTATTTAAGGTTTTCAAATAAAAAAAAGAGACAGCACTGTACTGGTAACATTAATAATATCCCAGAAAAAGAAGAACGTTTTGCAATTTTCCTCATACAGTATTGGTTTAGTGAGACACACAAACACTTCGCAGTGTCCTTTCCATTGGATGGAAGTACTGCATTGTGCAGTTACTTTATTTAAGGTTCGGATCGATCTGGTGGTAACGTTTAATGGACAGTTCATTTGGAAAGATCGCTGGAAAGCTTTCTGTCACATAGCATTTGGTCAGTTTTTTGGAATACCTTGTCAATAGTTGAAGTGCGAACACTGTTTGCCGGGTGGATGGGAAAAGCGCCTTTATTTACAAGAAATCCCATGGAAAAATAAAATGGGAATTTGCAATTCTTCCACCTGATTTCTGTTTTTCTTGAGGTAAGATACTGTAAAAGTTTTCTTCTGCAGAGATTTTTCATTAGTTTGCTGGTTATTCCTGACCCATCCTAGACTATTACCAATGAATGCAAGGATGCATGAATAAAATATAACATTGTAATAATGAATTTTATTCAAAGATATGAAGTTATATAAATGTGTGCGTGTCACTGTTGCATCACCATTATACATGGAATTTTGCAGTTATAGTACCCTGTACATGTACTGTATGTACAGTACTTGTAATTTTCAAATTTGGGGGAAATTTACAGCTTTTTCACACAAAACAGAGCCAGAAATAGGCACCCCCTCATTTCTCCAATGCATAAATTACTCGCACACCACTGTTGCAAGCCCTGCTGATCTTGCTTTGAACAAGAATTTATTCTTGGTCATGCTTTTGGTAGTTTCACTGCACAGAATTTAATTTTTTTTTAATGCTTCATCGTGCATCAGTACCCCTGTATACTGTACTGGTAAGAAAATATTAAACACTGCAGTGTAGTTTATTATAGTATTACCAAAAAAGGGGCACAACCTCTCTACAGTACAGTATATTTGGAATTTGGGGGGAAATTGAGATCATGGGTAGCAACACCAAGATGGATGTCATATACAGCATAAGTAGTTGCAAAAATAAACAATGGATGGCAACCTTTGGTGGATGCACACAGTTTTTTTATGGGAAAACCTTCTGAGAAAATATGCAGACCTTACGAATCCTTACCGTACGTTAGTTTCTATTGCGTGACGAGTATTTTCAGCATTCTTTCACAGAGGGATTAGATCTTGTTTTTAACCATGGCTTTTTCACTAAGAGTGTTTTTGTTTTTATAATTATGAAACCTCTCAATGTGCACTAACTCGTTTTTCTGCTCACTGCTATTTATGCTAATTTGGGGCTCTGGCACATTAAAGCAAACCATAATTGAACTCTAGCTGATTTTAACAGGTATGAACCATTGAGCATTATCATACAGTACAAGCTTATGTAGGTGTACGATTGATTGCAGCAGCAGTATTCAGTGGTTTACTCCTGCTGAAATCAGTAACAGGCCAGTGATAGTTTGTTTAAATCAATGAAGTCCCAAAGAGGTGAAAGTTGTATTGTCTGGGAAATTGTAATTAATACTCCTCTGGGAACTTCAGGTTTGTAAAATACAAATAAAAGCACGCTGTTAGTGCAAACTTGATAGTTCAAATTTAGATAAGTGTGGGGCAGACATGAGGCTGAAGCCAGTTTTGGCTTTGGTTTCAGCTTTGAAACTTTCTAAAGGCTTTGGCTTTGAAGCCTCTGCATGGCACTAGCTTTGAACCACAGTGTGTCTTTACAGACACACTTATATATTGTGATGTCACAGCTGAGCTAAACCCTTACTTTTCTGTTCTCACAATGACCTGGCCTGCAAAGAAAGCCCCCAGGTAGCCCCCTTCACCAGTGTGTTTACAGGGGCTACCAAACAGGGAGGTACTACAGGTGTATCACCTGGGAAGATTTTGGAAGCATAATGTGTTGTCTAATGGTAGACCCTGCTGCCATATGGCATCACGAGAATTGTGACCAAGTCCCAGGTTGCTGATCTGACATTCTGCCTCATTTACACACAATTGCAGGGTTTCAATTGTTTCTCTTACAATTGACAACACAACATACATATATTGGTTCTCACTTTTGATATTTTTTTAATTTTTGTTTTTTCGTTATTATTATTATTATTATTATTATTATTATTATTATTATTATTACAGTGCTATTATTATTTTATTATTTTTTCAATTTTGTATTATTATAAATTTTATTTAATATTAAATATTATTATTATTATTATTATTATTATTATTATTATTATTATTATTATTATTATTAACCCCCAGGCCCCGATGTGGGTCAGTGACCTGTGCCCGGGTGTGCTAATCCCCGTAAAAAAAAATATATATATATATACTGTACTGTATAAACATTCCACAAATCATTATCTTTGACATATTTTTTTTATTATTGTTTTTATTTGATTCCAAAGTATGAACAGTATATTATTGCGAATTTTCTTCTGTCGAATGTAAACAAACACAGGGCTGCCACACTGCACAAAACCTGACGAGCCCCTATAAACACACTGGTGAAGGGGGACTGTACATGCTAAGCCTCGGTGACGTCACTGTCGATCCCTCCTATTTCTATTGTTCTGTAGCCACTGAAGAATAACTATTATGAATTTAATATAATATAATGTAATGTAATATACTTAAAGGATGCCAATACATTTTTGTAACTACAGGGTAGTTGTTGAGTCAGCTGGCTGACGTGGCTGAACTTGGTTCGAGACTTGAGCTGAGCTGGGTGGCCTCGGAACGGTCACTCACTCTTCGTCCTTGCTTGAGCATAGTTCTCCTCGCCACAGCAACAAACTGAGGACATAGCTTGAGTTTTCTGGACCCAATATTACATTAATGACCCTGGAGTGACCATGTCAGTACCAGGCGTATCCGGTGCTGCTCCATTTGCCAATGATGCTGCTGTGCTGCCTGCCGTCGCCCGTCCTGCCGCTCCGGCCTTCAATGGCTCTGACCCGGAGCTTTGGCTACTGCAGCTCTACAGCTGCTTCACGACATGCCAAATAACATCTTCTGCCACGAAGTACCACCATGCCATGTCGATGCTACTGCCTACTGTCGCCATGGAAGTGCGCGACATCCTCATGGTGCCCCCGACCGAGGGGCCTTTCAAGAAATTGTGCTTGGCATTTCGTGCGCGGCTGGGCGCATCTACTCGGCAGCGTATGCAGCAGTTGTTAAGGGACGAATCCCTTGGCGACCGCAAGCCTTCCCAGCTCCTGCGAAGCCTCCGCAACTTGCTCTCCACCACTGGCAACACGTCTGAAGACCTCATTCTCCCTCTGTTGTTCCTACAGCGTTTGCCAGCCAACGTTCAGGCAGCGCTATCCATATTTCCAGAGAACACCTCACTGGACATTGTGGCAGAATCGGCTGACCGCTTCATGGAAGCGTCTAGTTCTATGACTGCCAGTGTCTCGTCCGTGACACCAGCACCACAAACCTCTCCTGCCTTGGCACCAGACTGTTCATTGCCGTCTCCGCAGCCCGAGGAAAACCAGCAGCTGGTCACAGTGCCAGCCTATCTACTAAACGCTCTCATCGGTGCCCTTAACTCTGTCCAGATAGCGTCACTGCCTCCCTGTGAATGTTAACACCGCCCAGACAGCCACAGCGAAAATTCAAGGCAGCGTCACCAACAGCGAAGCCGATCGCCTTCGCCTGCAGGCCACAGATCGTCAGGACAGTCCAACAACCTGTGCTTTTACCATCGTCGCTCCGTTGCCAACTACCCTGCTCCTGATCGGAAAACGAGTCGCCCCGGTCGTGAGCGCGGCAACCGCCTGGGAGCCAGAACCTGGCCGCCTCTTCCACCTCACAGATCACTGTACCGGTTAGCGCTTTCTGATCGACACTGGAGCGCAGTTCAGTGTCCTGCCGAAGCCCAGTGGCCAAGCAACACCCGCATCAACCACCAAGCTATTGGCGGCAAACTGCACCCACATCAACACCTACGGCTCCAAGTTGGTTGCGCTGGATCTCAACCTTGGCCGATGATACATTTGGACGTTCTTAGTAGCTGATGTCGGTTTCTCCGTCATAGGCATAGATTTCCTGCAGCATTACTGCTTCTCAATCGACATGCAGCACCAGAAGATCTGCAACCCAACCACCCAGTGCTGTGTCAGCAGGCGACCAACCACCATTGCATCTCTGGGACTCACAGCCGACTACCCAGAAAATTCTCCTCATATCAAGCTCTTGGAGGAATTTCCATCCCTTGGCACATTACAGTGACAGCCCTCTGCTGCTCAAACATGAGGTGGTTCACCATATTGAGACCAAAGGCCTGCCCGTCTTCTCCTGCTTCAGCGCCTAGCACCCGACAGACTCCGCATCGCTAAGAGGGAGTTCAATCAGATGTTCAGCCTGGGCATAATCCGCCCATCGAAGAGCACCTGGTCGTTGGTGCTGCACGTGGTACCCAAAAAGCAGCCCAGAAGCTGGCGCTTCTGTGGCGATTACTGCACCCTCAATGCGGTGACAGTCCTCGACTGCTATCCATTGCCACATATTCTCGACTCTGCCACCAATCTCGCTGGAGCTACCATTTTCTCGAAGATAGATTTCATGGGGGAGTTCAACCTGATACCTGTCAACCCAGCTGACATGTGTAAAACTGCTGTAACTACTCCTTTCGGTCTGTACGAGTTCGTCAGATTTCTGTTCTGCCTGAGGAACGCCAGCCAGACATTCCAGCATTTTAGCGATAACGTGCTGAGAGAACTGCCATTCGTCTTCTCTTACGTCAATGACTGCCTTGTGGCCAGCCGATCTGAGGAGGAACATTTGCAGCATCTTCGCCAGATCTTCGACTACTTCCGACAGTACGAGATCATTATCAACAAAGAAAAGTGCCAGTTTGGCATCCCCGAGCTCTCGTTCCTGGGATATCGCATCTCCCAGCGCGAAACAAAACCCCTGCACGATAAGGTCGAAGCCATCACTTCTTTCCCACTGCCTCAAATGCAGAAGCAACTTTTGCAGTTCTTGGGACTCATGGCATATTACCACCGTTTTGTCCCTCGCTGAGCTGCCTTACTTCGCCCGCTCTACGCTCTTGTACTAAAGAAAGACAAGACAGTAATGGGAGCCGTGTTCTGGACTACAGAGGCGACACAAGCTTTCGGGGAGGTGAAGAAAGCCTTAGCCAACATCACACTACTGAGCCACCCTCACCCTGGCGCACCTCTGAGCCTCATAGTGGACACCTCTGATACTGGCGTCGGCGCTGTACTTCACCAGCACATTTATGGTGGCCGGAAGCAGTACCCATCACCGAGATCACCACACAAGCAGTCGCCAAGGCCTTCATCTCTGGTTGGGTTGCTCGATCTGGTGTGACCTCAACTGTGACGACCAATAGAGGCTGGCAATTCGAATCCGAGCTTTGGCATTAACAGATGAAACTGCTTGGCTCTTCCCACATCCGCACCACCACTTACCACCTAGCAAGCAACGGGCTAGTTGAGCGGCTTCACTGCCAGTTGAAGGCAGCCATCATGACCCAGTCGACACCAAGCAGTTGGACATGGCATCTTCCGCTTGTTCTCCTCGGAATCCGGTTAGCCCTTAAAACCGATTTGGGCTGTTCAGCAGCTGAGCTTGTCTACGGCTTTTTGTGCCTTCCCGGAGAGTTTCTAGTCTTCACATCTGCTCCATCATCGCAGCCTGGTTTGTACGTGGAGACACTCCGCGACTGTATCCGGTCCCTGTGTCTTACACCACCAAAGCAGAGCTCTCAAAAGCAGTTTTTCATCGACAAGGCACTGGACGATGCAACTCACGTTTTCATACGGCATGGCACCTGGACCGCCACTGCAACGCCCCTATGACAGTCCCTTCAGGATGCTCCGCCGTTCGTCTAATTTTTTTACAATCGACCGCCAAAGGGATCGGCACACAGTCTCCATCGACTGACTGAAGCCGGCCCACATCGACAAGGACGTGGATGTTCCTGGCCCCAGCATAAACATCCTGATCAGCGCTGCCTCCGCAAGCGACGCAGAACCTGCAACTATGTCACCACTACGCTCCTGTCTGAGGACGAGGTCCGGCCGTCGCATCGGTTTTGATGTGTCACTTTCCTTACAAGTGACCGGCGGGAGGGGGCTGATGTAGCGACTGAAGAATAACTATTATGAGTTTAATATAATTTAATATAATGTATTTAAACTATTATGAATTTAATGTAATGTAATATACTTAAAGGATACCTATACATTTTTGTAAATAGTTGTTTTTCGCATGTAACTGTTGTTGGGTCGACTGGCTGACTGAACCTGGAGAAACAACCAAGATGGAACATTGAACAAGACGAGGCTGAAGCTGAACAAGTGATAAAAAGTTCAACAGCACTTTATTAACTCCTTGGGGGAAGTTAATGAGTGTGATGCTGGCAAAGTCTCAAGGCTACACCTCCGTCTCACCATGAAATGAAAGTCTGGCCTAGTCCATGTACAGTAGATTTGGTTTAGTACGATGATCTGATCTGAACCTCAGCCCCAGGTGCTCATGGCTCATCGACAGCACCTTTGAAATTTTAAGATGATTTGTTTCCATTGTACTCTGTGATTAATGACTGTAAATTACTATGTTTATATGTTCACATGTATATTTAGTAGATATTGCATTATTGATTTGTTTGAAGAAATTAATCAAATTAACGAATAAAAGAGTGAATGAAATAGGTTAATAAAATGAATGACGATGATTAATGACTAAATAAAATAACTTTATAGAGATACAGTAAATTGTTCCTATAAGCCACTTTCTTCAGTCTATAGGAAGAGTCAAAACTTATCCCCAAAACAATCGGCTTGCTGCAACAGAATTCCCATTAACATGTATGGTAAAATTTATGGTGTTAAAGTTTCATGTTGCCTTAAAAATCCTTAGCTTAGGCTTCACGACTTTTAAAGTAATTACCTAAAGTATTGAAGTGGTAAAGCTGATTGTTTGTGAGCAGCATTTCCCGTGGTTCACTCGATGGTTTGTTCCTGCTAAAATCAGACTTGGTTCAGTGCCAATATGTCTTAATATCACCAGAGCATATGTAGCGTGCAGAGGCAATAGCACATGCTGCATTTTTGGGGGCAGTTTTGATGGGGGAAAATGCAACATAACCAAGAAAATCAACAGGGAACAGTTGTTATTTTTTTCCTAAAAGAATGGACTTGTCTTAGGAAGGCTCCTTTTGATCAGGTCTTTGGCGAATGTAGAAAGAAAATATTTTAAATACTTGTACAGTATAATAATAATAATAATTAACGGTTTATTGAAAAAGTTCTGCAGCCCGAAGGCTGAAAATATACATTGGACATAAATGACTTATTACATACATTGGTGGTTTAACAAAAGCCTTCATCAGAGAAAGGTAAATGAACATACAGTGAACATACAGATTAATGTAGGTGTTGAACAGCAAACACGTTGTGTAGTAACTCCCTCCCAGATGGTGTTAGGAAGGACCTCACGTGGTGTAATAGTTCCCTCACAGATGGTGTTATGAGGGGCCTCACCTGGTGTAGTAATTCCCTCACAGATGGTGTTATGAGGGGCCTCACGTGGTGTAGTAATTCCCTCACAGATGGTGTTATGAGGGCCTCACGTGGTGTAGTAATTCCCTCACAGATGGTGTTATGAGGGACCTGACGTGGTGTAGTAATTCCCTCACAGATGGTGTTATGAGGGGACCTCACGTGGTGTAGTAATTCCCTCACAGATGGTGTTATGAGGGGCCTCACGTGGTGTAGTAATTCCCTCACAGATGGTGTTATGAGGGGACCTCACGTGGTGTAGTAATTCTCGTGGTTTCACAGATGTAGTGTTATGAGGGGCCTCACGTGGTGTAGTAATTCCCTCACAGATGGTGTTATGAGGGGCCTCACACGTGGTGTAGTAATTCCCTCACAGATGGTGTTATGAGGGACCTGACGTGGTGTAGTAATTCCCTCACAGATGGTGTTATGAGGGACCTGACGTGGTGTAGTAATTCCCTCACAGATGGTGTTATATGAGTGAGGTGTGGTCCCAGGCCTTCCTATCGTAGACGGATTAACACATCGCTGGTTGTTGGGTCTCACGGGCCGTTATCACTGAGTACCTGGGACCTCACTGTGTGAAGGTTAACTTGGGTACTACTGTTACTGTTGAGTTGTTCTCACTGACTTAAGCACTGTTCACCACTGTTCACCTCTGTTTAACACTGGTTCCATTCCTTTCCTAAATGAAATTGTAACTTCTGGCGAGAACTTGCTGATATTCCGGTGGGGAGGAGGGTTCAGGGGAAGGGGCTGGTATGGGCCAACTTAACAGTTGACCTGGCTGCTCCGAGAGGAGCGCCAGGTACGTCTTGACCCTTCGGTCAAGGCAATTCTCAGGTGTGGATGAGTGCATCTTTTCTTGGTTAAAAGTTTTTTAGTACCAATAAGATGGTAAGTAGTTGAAGTTCTGGTGTATCCTTTCTAATATGAAGGATATGTAATTATTATTATTTTTATTTTTTTGTGGGGGGCGAGTTTTGTGACAGCCAATAGGATACAATACTCGCGTTCTGTATGAAGGATAGCTGGTTCATGCCCAGGGCAACCCCAGTCCACCATGCTGTGAACGAGTACAGGTACCCTTATTTACTGTTTGGGAAGTGAAGGCAGTCGAATTCAGTGCCGGCCATGCTGCCTTTTTGCGTACCAATACTTTTATCCTCTTCGCCACTGATCGGCTTGTTAGCCGCTTGGGCGATCGGTCACGTCTCTTTTCCTTTATATTCTTCACCAAAAGGTCGGCTCGCTAGCCGCCCGGGCGATCGGTCACGTCTCTGTCACGCACTGTTGGCAAATACTGGGTATGCACCGGCTCCTGAATGTACCTGAACCCGCTCCAGTGTTGGTCAAGTCTTCTCTTGAAAGAGCTCACACTCGGTGCCGTCACAACACTCTCTGGTAGATTGTTCCAAGAGTTTACAACCCTCACTCCGAAAAAGTTTGCCCTCACGGTTTTCCGGACTTGCGGCTTCTTCAATCTTGAGCTGTGACCCCTTGTGGGGCGAGCGTCCGCCAGCTCCAAGTAAGGACACTCAACTGAGTAGTGCCCCCTGAGATGCTTATAAACCTCAACTAGGTCCCCCCTTGCCCGTCTGTAGTATAAGCTAGGCAAGTTCAGGCGCTCCAATCTCTCAGGGTAGCTGAGATGCCGAAGTGCAGGCACCAGTTTGGTGGCCCTCCTTTGAACATTTTCAACCAACTGACAGTCCCTAGCATATCTCGGGGACCAGATGGGGTGACAGTACTCCAGATGGGGAAGCACTTCACTCCTGAAGATCGTCACGAGGGACGGACCGTCTAGATATCTGAACGACCTTCTTATAAGACCCAATAATTTATTTGCCTGATTTACCTTCTTCTCACAATGGCCCGAGAACTTCAGCTCATTGTCAACATACACACCTAGGTCCTTCTCACACACAGTCTCAACTAGTACATTTTCTTCATCCCGTTGGGACATATGGTACGCCTCCTTACCGTTGGTACGCCCCAGGTGCATCCTCTTACACTTCGTGACATTGAATCTCAGCAGCCATTCCTTCGACCATTCCTGGAGCCCACAGAGGTCCTTCTGCAGCTCTTCACAGTCTGCTTGGTTCTTAATTTCCCGAAATAACTTGGCGTCATCGGCAAACATTTGTATGGAGGAGTGTACAACGTCAGGCATATCATTTATGAAACAAACAAACAACAGCGGGCCCAATACACTACCCTGCGGTACCCCACTTGTTGCAGGTACAGATGACGATTTCGTGCCATTAATCACCACACATTGCTTGCGGTCATGTAGAAAGTCTTCTATCCACGCTAGGACATTTCCCCGAATTCCGTACCCTTCCAGTTTGATTTTCAGCCTTTCGTGGGGTACTCTGTCGAAAGCCTTGGCAAAATCTAGGTAAATATTGTCGATATTACCACCCCGTTCTAGAATATGGGTCCAAATATCCAATACCTTGAGCAATTGTGTCAAGCAAGAGCGCCCCGGCATAAAACCGTGTTGGCAATCTTTTACAAGGTTGTTTCGTAGTAGATGTTCCATCGCTGCATCTCTGATAATACTCTCAAGTACTTTACATATTATGCTGGTCAGGCTCACCGGTCTATAGTTGTTCGTGGAGTGCCTATCGCCCTTCTTGAAGATAGGACTCACATAAGCCACTTTCCATTCACTGGGGACCATTTGTTCATCCAGGCATTTACAAAACAGAATCTTCAGGGGCTCTGCAAGCTCGTTGCACAGCTCCCTTAGCACTCTAGGATGCACCATGTCAGGTCCAGGACTCTTATGGACCTTTAGCCTGGACAGTTTATTTCTAATACCCTCTTCTGTGAACACAATGTGGGTCAGTGCTGTGTCGAACCGTCTGTCCTCAAACGCAGGAAGGTTAGTTGCATCCTCTCTTGTGAACACTGAGGAAAAGAAGCTGTTCAATGCCTCAGCTTTATCCTGGTCAGAATCTGCGTAACTACCATCTTCAAGCCTCAGGTCTGATACTCCTACTCGCGTTTTCAATTTCGACTTTGCATAGCGGTAAAACGCCTTTGGGTTTGACTTGACCTCACGTGCAACCAGCCTTTGGAACTCCTTTTCAGCCCTCCTACACTCTATCTTTGCTTGGTTTCTGGCTCTTGCATACATCCTCCTGTCTTGCTCATCGTTTGACCCAACCCACGTCTTGAATTTCAATGGTTTCGTATTCATAGTGCTGCCTTCCATTGTACCATTGACTTAGTCCCCAATGGTCTTTCAGGCCAATAGGACTAACTTCAACTTTTTTTTCATATTTAACAGATTTGTCGACTAATCTAAATATAATGATGTTTTCCCAGTACTGTACTTCAGATTAATGTTACTATTAGTTATGAAGAAAAATCTGACCAAATGCTTAGTTTTATCAAGGCTTTTCTGTCTAACCTCATAGAGACCGACAAGTTACGTATAGGATAAAAGTATATTTTATTTGGTACTGTAGCTACTGCAAAAACCATAGCTCCTTTAACTTTAATGTAGCTTAGCATGGGTTTTGCTTTATAAGTTATTAATTTTGTAATTAATGAACAAAATTAAACCACAATTGTAGGTTACTGGACCGTAGTTCGTCAATTAGCAGCTACTAGTGCGTCACTTATTCCCGTTAGTGGGTGAAGTGTAGGGTGACGGCCCGTTGTAAGTCACCCTCTCACCTACCCTCACACAAACTTCCCTTTTTGCTGTTCAGGTTGTCAACAATCTAGGGTCGACTCATTCTAATCTGCGTAACTGTTTCCTTTACTGCTATACTAAATATCTGTATACACTCATCTTGGTGCTACTATCGTATGCGGTCTACCGAGCTGGAGTTGTGATTGCCGGGATATTTACACGAACAGCCATTAACCTAACCTAATCTAGGTTAGTTAGGTGAGGTTAATAGACGCTAGTGTAAATATCACAGTATACCAACTCCAGCTAGGTAGACCGCATACAATAGTAGCACCCACATCTTGAAAAATAAACGAATTTCATTAATAGACTTGGTTGACGTTTGACCTACTTCCGTCTACTGGAGCGTAAATAAAAACATGACTTTGCCTTAGTTTGTTCATGGCAGTAACTTCAGCTTATTAATTAAGTTATTGTTTATGTCAAAACAAGTAGCTGTGTTTCCAACTATATATTTGTTTCAAGTTTCCTGCTCTCAGTGAACTAGGGTGTTGACCTCTCCATCTCACTGTGCCCCAAAGGTACCGCTACGTGGAGTCTCGCTGCCACCCTCCTTCAACCCCTTGTCGTACACATTTGCTCTATTTTTCTTTTGTATAGTTTAAAAAAATCATAAATTGGCGTTTTTAATGTTTATTTTAATCAGTTTAAAGAAAGGTAAAGTTTAACACGCTTAGTGAGGTGGGAATGATAATTATCGTTCGTCTGGTAGTTACTTAACACGTGGCCAGTGATGTCACCAACAAAGCCTCGAGTTGGCGGTACGAATTTAATGCCGAAGTATTTATTTTGTCTTATTTAAAGTTTATGTAATTATAGAACATATAGATATGTTATCACACCACATTTTAATCTTGCAAAGTTCATTTTCAATTTCCTGTGCTCATATTTTCCAGATATAAACTTGCTCATTAAGGCTAACTGCTCACTGACACCGGTACGAGGTACGGGTGGGATCTTTAAAGCTTGCGTGCGAGGATACCTACAACTGCTACGAGAAGTAACAGTAGTACCGTAGTTTTAATGGAAAGAGGAAGGTGTAATGAACCTAGTGATGTCTTTTCGTTTGTTCTGAGAACTTTTGAAAGTGGTTGAAACTGTCGTTGAACGCTGTTACACTTGTGAAAATTAAAAGGTGCTCTTCATGATAATGATATAAGTTAAAAGTTCATTAAAATCTAATTTAAATATTATACACAAACGTAAGCAAGATTGTACAATGAGTAATAAATATGTACAAGTATCGCGTGTTCATATTTCAACGCGATCTACGTCGAAAACTTGTGAAACCAAAGATAATAAATCGCATAACTTATTAAATGCACAAGTCAGCTCATCCAACAGAACGTGTGAAACTAACCGTAGTGGGTTGGCTCTACTAGAGAGAACTGTGGAATACATTGTTCCACCAAAGACGTCAGATGATGCAAGAGGAGTCATGGCATTGGATTTATTATTGAGAATACCAATCACGCGAAGACGGCAGACTAGAGCCAGTTACTTTAATGTATGTCAGCCGGCATGGACGATGGTGTTGTTGTCTATGGTATTGACGCTTGTCCTTATTAACGATATGAACACCTACGGCAACCTACATTACAGGCGGCGCCGAGAAGCCCTTCTGCAGGGTCTTGCTCCGTCACCCAGTGATGTAAGGAAATTTTCTTATTTCCCGTTAGAGTTACATGTATTTTTGTATATTTTATAAAGTATTATTTTTACTATTAAATGGAACTGTCTTTCATATATTTAACATAAGCAATAAAAGTTTGTACTTATTAATGGGGATCCATTCTGACTAGTAATAGTACCAGGGCATTAGTGAGTGATTCATAAAGGTAAAAACCTTGTTGCAGTAGGTTAATAATCACATGATCTTCACTTGTCCAATTTGTGACTAATTATGGGCGAGTGTAGATGTTATAACACATTTAAACACTAAACAAAGCCTAATTCAACCTTGGTGACATTTTACAGACTTTGTTTCTTACTTTATCTTGATAATTGAAGTTGGAACTGTAAGTGCCTGCACACTTCGTTCCATAAGTTATGGTGTGCTATTATCGTTTCCCTGCTAGTTTGTATGGACTCTCAAGTGAACAAGAAAAAGGGAACTTGTATCGATATTGCTTCGTCTGTAATAGTTGGTGTTGTGTCGTGGGTTGGCTCTCAACCTGTCCGGTAAGTGGTGCCACGTCCGTAAAGTTGACGCTATTTAAATAAAGTTGTTAAAATGTAGATTCACTACTTTAACCCCCCCCCCTCCCCATGGCCGTCATTAGTATATTCTCATGAAAATTTAATGCACTCGCATTTCCTTTAATTGTTTTGATTTATTGAGTGTAGTTTGTATATATACTATATATATATTTCATGTAGATCCACAATGAAAACGTGGATAAGATAAATCTTGATAAAATCATACGGGAAAAGGGAAACAACGGAGATAGTTGTGAGATAGAGTGGAGCTCATCACATAACTTCCTCATTAGTTCACATTCACATATAATCAGTATTTGAAGGTGTGTCATTCATACATGGTGAATATATTATGTTTTATAAGTATACTGTACAACATACAGTAATTTCCTCTACATACAACTACAGTACAAGGTAATGTCTGGTGTACAGCCATGTACAGTATGCTACATACAGCCTCAGGTGTTCATCACAGGTGTTCCTCAAGTGTTTCTCTACATATGCCACGTGTTTAATATACTACGTATATTAAACTTTGTTCAGCCAGTGTTTAGGCTTCATGATGTTGATTTTGGTTACCGATCATGATGAGAATAATATGATAATGTTAATAATGATACAGGTGATAAAAATAGTCAGTCCCTGCTCATCCTCATTAATGAGTTTTAGAATCATATAAGTTACATCAGTTATCATCATTATGAAGTCACCATTAACGCTCACAGTTACACTCTGTAGTCATCATGACTCCTTCTCTCTACCCCAGGAAGTACCTGTATATCCAACCCTGCATGTTGAGGTGTACTATGAAGCATTGTGTCCCGATAGTCGGTACTTCATCATGAAGCAACTCACCCCAGCGTATGAGAAGCTTCACAAGATCATGCACATTGCCCTGGTTCCCTATGGCAAGGCAAGGGTAAGTCAGGTTACACCGTAGTTTCACATAGTGTGTGGATCCTAAACCTGTATTGTATTATGCAGTCTGCTACCTCTCTCTCTCTTCATACACACACACATACACACACTCTCTTCCAATTCTAGGGATTAGCAACGGTACATTTTATGTTGTAATTATAGACAGGTACTCAGTAAATTAATTTAATTAACAAAGAACCTAACCTCACCTCTCCATTTCTTTGAATTTTTGTGGAAATATTTGATCCAGTTATTATTCCACATACAGTAGTAATATTTTCAGGGAATGCTTTTTTATTTATTTTTTTTTTTTAACAGTACTATTACTGTACTTCTATTGGCATCCTTCAAATTAATTAATGGAAACCTTTACAGACCCAGGAGAAGGATGGGAAGTTTATCTTTGACTGCCAGCATGGACCAGTGGAGTGCAGGGCCAACATGGTTCACGCATGTGTCACGAACTTAGTTAAGGAAGAAGCCAAGCAACTAGCAATCGTCCATTGCATGATTGATAAAAATGATGCACCCATGAAGATTGGGCAGAAGGTCAGTTGGTGGTATGGCAGTGGGAAGGTTACTAAGTTGCTGGTCTTGCTGAGTTTCATATTTCTGTTGCTAGATACTATTTTGGTTTTTGCTTTCACTGTTTGCATATGTTTTTCAGAACATTTGTGTTGGAACAAGAGATTTGGAGTAAACTTTTTGTGGGATCTTGAAATTGTCTTTTTGTTTTAGTGTAGTACTGTATGAAGCAGGGTAAGGTGATCAAATAAGTTTTGGGGTTGTTAACCCTTTTAGAGTTTTTCCTTTGTTAATGTCTTTTTACTGGACTGTTTTCAAATTATATATTGCCATTTTTGGTGACATTATGAAGTATGTGAGTGTAGATATTATCAAAATGTGATTAATCCATAGTGTGCAGGAGGAGGAGGAGGAATGTTTGGAATACTGTAATTGAAAATGACGATTATTGTATGTGCTTTCATAGGCATATAAGTTTGGGTTCGTTTAACATTAATTGCTCCTTTACACTAAAAGTAATCTATAATATTGCAAATGTAAACCTTTAGTGTACAGTACTGTACATTACAGGTATAGACATTTAGCATTGATGCTATTTGTCACTGTTCTGCTCATACTTACAAGTTTATAGTGTCTTGGGTCCATCCTGTAAGTCTTACATGTCCAATACAGTGTGTAATTATCTTCACAAGGAAGACAACATTTAACCCCTTCACTATAGGATGCGTCTTAGTATTTTATTTGGCCAGCACCAGATGATTTTATTCAGCCGAGAGAACCCCATACACAAGTGGTTAAGACTATTTTTTTTAATTCAGTATTGTTTTTTCTTCCCAGTGTGTTGAAAAGTACAGTGAGAATTGGGAGGACGTTGAGTCATGTGTGCTCTCAGATAAGGGCAGCAGCATAATGAAGCACATGGGTGATATGACCAACAATCTCAAACCCCACGTGTCCTTCATCCCAACCATCACTATTGACAGGGTAGGTGATTTGTTGTGTGAGTACTGGTGCCATATAGACATACTGCGACTATTGATAGTGTGGAGAAGACATGTAATTGCCACTGATGGTACGCTATATGGCAGACCTTATTACCATTAAAAGTGTAGAGCAGACACTAATGTCATGGACGTTATAGTGTAGTCTTTAAGGCCATTGATGGTACAGGGCTAACATTAATTCTGTATAATTTTGGGTGTAGGGCTGATAGGTAAATACCAATGTTATTATAGGTCAGACAATAGTGAAATTGATGAAACAGGGCAGGTCATATTGATACCATTGATGTTATAGGTGAAATTGGGTCTTTTATGGTTGATACCAATTTTAGGAGCAGTGCAGATAGTACAGTATAGCACATGAAATATCAAACCTCTGTTACACAAGTAGGTAGTTTTGCTGACATGGCATGAATTGCCTTCACTTCCTGAACTGTTATGTTTGATACCAACCATGGCTAGGTCAACTTAGGTACCCCAGGTAGTCAATAGAAAGGGCATCTGGTTGTAAAACTTGTTTAAGATTTGCTTTTTCACAACTTGTACACCATGCCCTCAGGTAATCATGGCTAACCCACACAAATGTGGAAAATGACCTTGAAATAGTGATGATAATGTGTGAATTGGCCCCTAAATTATTAAATATATTTAATAATAGTTAAAATTTGGGAGGATAATTTGTTTGTATTCTTTCAGAGTCAGGATGATCAGAAGCACATCCTACAGGATCTTCATAAAATTTTATGCAAGAGATTTAAAGGACCAAAGCAGCCATCCTGTTAATTGTGGGTAAAGTGCAGCTTGCAAGTTCTTAGCTTTTGGGAGATGGAAGAGAAAGTTGTTGTCTTCTTTTTGGAAGCTTTTACTTTTGTTTCATTCCATAAAGTACTGTACCTGCTGTGAGCCACAGGTGATGCCAGATATCACTAACTGCAAGTTTGTATCTGAAATTTAGTATTTTTAAAAGTGATGATGAGTTAATGTGATACAAATGATGATACATGATTCTCAGGCTTTTAAAATTTATAATTTCTCTAAGATTTAAGAGTTAATAGCAACTACTTAAGCACTATTTATTTAAATAGACTTTGTATGTATTTTGATAACTTTGAGGATTTTATTGGATAATTGAATAAGAGCAAAGTGTGAAATTCTCATAGAATGAACTTCATGTATAAGAAAGAACTATACAGTAGCGTCGGGATATATAGCGAGATAGGGTCCAAGAATGTTTGCCATATACTATATCGCGATATATAATTCCTTGTAATCAATGGGGAAAATAGGGTTAGGTTCTGGAGGCCAATAAAAGTGACTAAACTTGACTGAACGAGTTTATTTCTTACTAACTAAAGCACCAATGAACACTTGACTCGGGAACACCAGACTCAGGAACACCAGACTCGGCAGCTGACGCACCATCCCTTGAACACCAGACTTGGCAGCAGACGCCACACTGCCACCCTCACTTGACAATCCCACACCTACATTAACGAACAAACCAAAAATACTAGTTACAGTATTAAATCTTTTCCATTAAGCCTTCCATTCTCTTCACTTTTTTCCACGTCACTAGCAACCCATTTACACTCACTTTTGAAGTTGGAATCTGCAGCAGAGTCAGCTGCTGACTCATCACTCGCACCGCTCGACTCACAGCTAGCCTCCTTTTGATTTCATTAAATATGTCTTCTTTGACATCTTTTTCCAGTTTATTCCTGTTTCATCACAATTTCAGATTTAGTCTGGAGTATAGCCACCTTCCTCAACCACTATTTTCCAATCTATCTTCACTTTTTCCGCTGTAGGTGTATCGGCTGAGACATGCAGCGTAATTCAGTCTCTTGATGAAGCTGTGAAACCAGCCTTGGCTAGCTGTGAATTTACATTCACTTGCTGGCTTTCCTTCTTGCTGAAGCAGACGTTTCTGTATTTCCATTGCTTCATTCTTTATCATTGGAACTGATATAGCAACTTTACTGCATTGCATGTTTTCAAGAGCTGAATCAGAAAGACTGTGCGGGCGAGCGTGAATGCGTGAGTGAGCAGCCACGGTGGCGCCTCTGATGAGCAAATAACGCATTTGTTTGCCATGGCGGTACATTTGAAATATTTCTTGTCCGATTTCCCTCATGAAATAAATAGATTTATCGCTATATAATGGAAAATGTCGATAATTTTGGTAGTCGCGATATAAAAAAATCTTTATAAAAAATCGCTATATATCCCGACCCTACTGTACATATTTGTCACAATTATGGTTTTTGTGTATGTTTGTGAACACAGTGTGGTAGTATTCATGTGTGATAGTGCATTGTATGACAGCTCAAAAGTTGAACCATTTGCTTGGCACCACAAATAAACGTACTGTACTTTTCAAATTGTCCTCCACTTTCCATACATTTTTTTTTCCTCCAGATATGCGACCTTAGCCAAGAAGGTGTAATAAGAATTTTTTCGTGAGTAATTCAAATGCTGTGTATAGCCTATTTGAATTCTCTTACTAGTCCCTTTCAAACCTTGTTGATATTTTTTGGCCCATTTTACGAACAGTTTATACAGTACGGGTACATAAATTTGTATCTTTGGGCTGGGATTATACAAGGTTTTTGACTATTCCTTGGACCAGTGCACTGAAGCAAACGGGAGGAAAACAAGTAGTTGCAGCTGATGTTTGGTAATTATGCTTGCATTTTATATTTTGAATGAAATGTGGATTTTAATAATGTTTTTGTGAAATATGACCTCAAATAGTTTTATAATCAGTGGATAGTGCAATTTGTGGATTGTTCTTCTGTATGGTGTGTACTTCTTTACACTTTCTGGTATTTAATATATATCCTCCATCATTTTACCATTTGCTGTACAGTACAGTGGGAAAGGCATGGCAGATGTAAATATCTTTTATTTCCCTTATTAGAGCACATGCCAACTGAAATTCAGAGTTGTTTAAATAGAGGACTAGTTCTTGTTAGGCTTATTATCGTGTGTTGGTAGAGCCAAAATTTTTAGTGTAAAGTATTTCAATATATTTCCAGTGTTTTGAAGCACATTTCACTGGGTGTTGCTGGATTGCCTGACTGTTGTTCACACACACATATAAGATCATAGGGTCATTACTGAAAATCTTATTGTCATATACAGTATTCAGATATTCTCCGTTTTCTAATTGTCTGTATGGGGATAGCAAAATGAATGTGTCTTAAGATGCTACATTTAAACTATAAAAAAAAATTGTACAGTATTCCTCATTATTGATAATGTATTTGTTTAATATGGTAATTCCTCTCATAATGTAAATATGAGATTTTAACACAATATTATTGTATGCTGTGTATCTACCCAACAATTTGTCTCCCATTATCCAACACGGTAACTTTTACATAGTTTCCTGTGTCAGTCTGTCTTTACACATCTCCAGATCCCTCCTTATTTACACCCCTACCTCCTCTGTTTAGTGAATAGGGGTCTTTTGTTTTTACCCTAGCACCTGGATTGGCTTCTCTGTCAACATACACTTATCCAAATTTTTTTAGCAAATTTAATCAGTTTAAGTTCCCTCCTGAGAACTAATGTTTAATGGTATGACATAGTAAGAGAATTAGCCACAACTGGACAAGCTTTCCTGTTTATCCAGCAACTTGTAATCTTCCACTTACTTCACACACACATACTGTATACTGTAGTCTTTCATTGATTTTATATCCATTATTCATGTACACTGTGCAGTAGAGTCTCACCATCTTAACTTTCCATCATGTCCATTTACAGTCTGTACAGAAGTTTGCTTGTGTTTCATCCCCATTCACATAGCTGGGTTGAACTATGCCTCAAAGTGAACTCCTTCACACTTGCAAGCTCACATCTTTACCTTTCAATAATTCTTTAAATCTCCAGCATAGCTCTATCTGGATACGTGATTCATGATTTTTGGCAACATATGTAACAGACACAGTTATTATTAACTGGTTTGAAGACAGGGAATATTTTTTCAGAAGGTAGAATGAAAAAAGATGATTTTAAAAGGAAGTTGAAAATGATTGTCTCTCATCATCATGTTTGCTAATATAATGATAGATACTTTATGCAGCTGTGTGTAATGAACATGGTAATGATTCATATTTAATATTATGTGGATTAACAATGATCCATGCTCATGATTGTGTAGATCATTGATGATTCTTCAAATTAATGTTATGCTAGTCTTTATCTCTGGTGCTTTACTCTCGTGGGGAGCTTCCATCTGAAAGGATTTCTTGCCAGAAGAGCCTCAAAGTAACTCAATCAGTATATTTCTTTTGCCCTCTTTACTCCTTCCATTGTTCTCTCCTTGAAGCACTGCCCTAATTCTCCTTTTCATAATGTAGGTTTTCTTCCTTTTCCCTTCATACTTGGTACCATTATTCCTTCTTTACGCCCTATTCTCAAGCATGTTCCTCACGTGTGCCTACTACTTCAGAATGCGTCTCACAGTCCACTACTTTCACACTTTCGGCCATTCTGAACCTCTAATACTTTTCTTGTCATGCCAAACATTCTGTTAACACTAGATGTAGCCCTCAGGTAATTTTATTCTGCTGCTTGTCCCTGTCTCTACCAGTTGGCCAGTTAAGAATGACTAAACCGTATCTTACACTCTTTCCCCAAGTGACATTTCCCATATTTACCGTCACCCTCTTGTAGTGTATTATCCTCCACTTGGTTGTACTTGAACCCCTTGTATATAGTACAGTAACAGTATCATTCTCAAATATTAGACATTTTTTTGACTTCCTCCTCCAATAATTTATTCATTACATATTTATATATTTTTGTTTCCTTTACCTCCATAAATCCTCTTTACCTCCCACAGTGCTTCCTAGTCCATCATATCATATACTGTACCTTCTCCAAAAGTATATATACAGTAAATGTTACATAGTTCTAATTTTTTCTTGTGTACTGTACTACTGTATTTCTTTGCGAGATGTTTTGCTGTAAATATTTTATGTAAACATCTTTCTTCTCTGATTCCTTCTTGTTCCTCAGATTGAGTGTGTTATCTAGTATGCATAATTGGTATTTGTTATTTATTTCTTGCCAGATTAAATTATTTAATGATCACCCTACCTTATGGATCTCATAGAATTTTAGTCCCTGGGTCTTACCATGGTTTAAATGTATTTGATGTTACTGGTGTATTTTTTCCAGAGCTTAGCATTACTACTTCATCATGTACAGTATCAAGTTTTTTTCTATGTCTGAGTATGTAAGAGCATAAGACAAACAGTTTTGTCCATAGCAATAATACAAACAGGAACTGAAGCATATTTCAAGACATTACAACCACATCTTGATGGAATATTTATATATCGCATAATAAATTTATGAGCTAGATGTGAAGTTGAAGCTAATTTATAGCCTTTACTAAGTATGGAGATGGAAGTGAAATTAACTTTGAGTAAAATAAAAAGAAAGAGATAAGAATGTAGGTAAGCAGGTAAAGTGGACGACGAGAGTGAAGAGCATAGGTGTTACAGTAGGTAGTACAGTAGTGATGTATAAACAGATGTCATTAATTACAGTGTGAAGGAGACTAAATTCCAAATGACATTAAAGATGACAGATTAATCGTTTTTGCTTGTGTATATTTGATAAGATGTATAATATGGAATAATATTCTTAGGTACTGTCTGTACAAAGACGTGTGATACTTTCCTTTTCTCTGGTATACTAGTTTGATGAACAAGAGAGCTAAAGAACACTAATATTGCTCCCTTGTATGTGGTCTTCATATCAAAATCCATAGGGGCTATGTAGCGGCACATTTATCCAGGATTTGCACAGTATTTTTAAACTTTATCTTCCTCACAGTAAATATAATTTCAGTGAACTTTAGAGGGAGGAATCCCTTAAGGTCTGTTGTAGAGTTGTCGGTTCTTATGCAAGTAATCATTCAGTATAGTTACCATGGAGGGCATCTTGAAAAGGTCCTAATTGCTGCATCTACACTGTTGGCCTGATTCAGTAATTGTGAAATGTTACTGGAAGGTTCTGAAGGTTAACATAAAGCACAATTCATATACATTAATGTTGTCCTCCCAGTACAGGACCAGTAGAGCATCAGTCCTAACCTGAAACACTTGATTCTTTAAAGGATGTAGACTAATAATTTGCATTAAAAGTGACACCCTGAGTCCACACACCCAGATACCTATCTTCCTTCCTTGAGCTAGGAGTGGAATTATTAGGGGAGATTATATTCTGAGCTTGTTATTGGGGGGGGGGGGATGACACATACTCTTCATCTTCATACATGCTGTAAATATATTGAATCACTCATATTGATTTGAAGAAATTCATATCTTTATGTTAGCTATTTTTAGTTTGAGTAATTCTCAGAGATTATTAGTTAATATAATGAGGGTGTTGTGATATTTAATAATTAATGAACAAAATTATAATGCAAGTCTAGCAGTAATTTCTTGTGTGTACAGCAATTATGTATGACAGAATCATAACCCACAGCAGTTGTTGATGAAAGAGTATTATGCTGTTCTAGTAACTCTTTCGTTTTTATTAATAACATGCTGCATGATACACACAAGTGTTATGAATGCTGAAAACTGTGTACGTGTGTCCAAGTGAACATTTTTGTTATCTGGGTCTTGCAACTTGTCAGTATAAGCATTTTTGTGTAGAAATTTACAGTGTTGATTGTTAATGCTTTATTTTGGATCTGTTGCTTGTTTTTGTTTGTTGTATGAGGCAGCTTGAGTAGCCAAACTTTTTGTTTACTTGATCAGTGCCATTTTGAAAGTATCGATTACTCATTGCATATTTAGGTATATAATGTCAGTGTTACATTGCATGAAGAATGGCTCTTCTATATTTACTCACTAACTTAGAGAATTCTCATTGAAATGAATAATCCAAGTACATGTACTGTACATTGCATTACATCAAAGTTATCTACTTATTAATTTTATTTTAAAACACTTATGTCTGGCTAAATTTGGTACATAGTGTTGAGTTAACTTAGTTTGGACATTAAATTTCTTATTTTCTCAATGCTAGTTTATTTATACTACTTAAATGTTAAAAAGTTTAGTACTGTACATTTTAAGTTTTATCACATTTTTTTTATTAATTAATTTTGTAAAATAATTTTCTTAAGGTGGGTTCAGTTGCTAGTACTGTATTTATAGTAAACTGGAAATTAAAGGTGTTATCTGCATGTAAAAAAATTTAGATTTGAAGAAAAGGATCAAGACTGTTTAAACAATGTAATTAAAAGCAGGTTAGAGGAACATGCACTTCAGGAGTATCTTGGGAGATTTTAAATGCATTAAGTAAGGTCACTGCTCATTTAAAGTATACTGTAGTTACATGATACTGTACATACTGTATTCTATGAAGTATGAATCTCAGCAAGGCTTTGTCAATTTTTGGGGCTCTACTTTTATCCTAAGATCTTTACAGCTTGTACACAGATGTAATATTGAAGGTTATCTGTACTGTCCCCCTTCTTACACTTGAGTGGCATTGATCAGATAAGAAGAGTTAGTTTAGAACCACAGCCTGACAGGGAGACTAGGTCAGAGCACACCAAATATGTTTGGCCATGGGTCTCCTGGTTTAGATGTCCCAAGTGTTTCCAATACTTAATGGTATTAACATGGTACAGTAATTGTAAGTAATTGTCAGCTTCATTGATCTTTGTCTAGCATGACTAAAGTGCAGTTCATAACCACAAGAAAATACTTGGCAGGTTTTCAGGAAAGTTTTGTCTCACTGCATGTATAGAGGGAATTCTGATACAGTACCGACGTTAGTGATTGCACTGTCTACTGACAAAATTTTCGTTTGTAATTCCCTTTAAAATGGGTGGCATGCTTAAAAGTGAGAGTTTTGTGGTTCCAAGAAGAAAAAGAGACACCCATTGTAGATTTTCTATGTATTATCTTTGCATTTTCGACTTACGACCTGGATTTGGGTCCCTAACCCTGTCATAAGTCGAGCTGCTGTATTTGAAAATGGAATGTACAGTACAGTATTGTATTGATATATCCCATGCAAGTAAAACCCCATTCTTTTTCACTTTGCAAAGAATGTTTAAACTTCAAGTTCATTTCACATGCAGGTTTTGCATTAGATAAATCTATTTGTATATGCTGCATGCAGGTAGTTGTTGCTGGCAGCATAAAAAACTGACATTTGTGTAGAGTATAACTACGCAATTTATTAAAAACAATAATTGTACAGAATTGTAATGTCTTCTGATCCAAAATTGCTCTGGCATGCACATTAATTATTATGACTAAGCATTTGGTTACATATTATGTATATGATTCTGTATTACTGTACTGCAATATAAATACAGTATGTATACTGTTTATCTGTGTGTGTGTATTAATTCCCAGTCAGTAACATGAGTTTGTGAATCACTGGGAATCTGAGGATTGGTTGCAATCTTTGTAATACCTGTACAATGCAAATTAAGGGCAGGGGAAACAGGATAACTGCTTAGGGCTCCAAGATTTTAAAAATAAAAATGAATTAGATAAAGATATACGGTAGTAAAACAAGTACAGGTAACTTTTTTTTTTTTTTTTTTTTACCTGCTGGTTAAAACTTTATCAAATCTGAAGGAATTGCATGATGACCTTTTGGGAATGTTGTTTTATTGGCAACATTACTACAGGAGCTCCCAGATTGTATTGAGCAAGCAGGTAATGCAGGCAGCTATGTCTCAGTTTCTCCAGACAACCTTATGTTTAATAGAAATGTGTTGTGAATATTTCAGATTTTGCCAGAGCAATTTTTCTGGATTTTTTTGTAAATGGTATAGTGTCAGCTATTGAATCCATTCTTTTGTTACTACATACAGTACATGGTGTTAAAGAGTCAGGTGATGCAAGAATGCTATTGTATTGAAACTTGATTAGTTTATAATTTTTGAGAGAAGAATACCCATAATTTTATGTCCAGTCATGCCAGGCACACCTAATGAAGTTTTCACCCCGGAAAAACACCAGTGCCCTTAAAAGTTAGGAGTGTAAATATTATAGAAGCTCTAATATATATATACAGTAAATGGAATTGTGCTTAAAAACACTTGACAATAAAATGAGCTGCATCCATGTGTTATTGTTATCTTCACTAAGCTATGTACTGTAAAATGCAGCTTTTTATGTTCTAATTGTGCTCATTATTGTGAATATCCTCTGTTGAATAATACAGTAATTTACTTATTTTTGTAAACAGCATTTCATACAATTTAATAAGGGAGTATTTGTGATATGAACTTTTGATAATATTTTATGGATTGTTAACACTCCTGAATAATGCCTACATGCTGTGGTCATTTGTGTAAGATTTATTTAGATTTTGACCAGCAGGACTGATAGTTTGATAGTTTTTGTACTACTTAATGGTTTTGATGTAGAGTAGATAATATGGTAATTGTAGGTCATGTTTATCCAGTAATGAGAAATTATAGCTAATTACAAGAGTTTGTAAGTGATGTCACGTGGCACATGTGTTTGGAATAATGTTTTTTAAAAGTTATATAAAGGATAATGTAACGTCAAGTGTACAGTATACAGGACTCTGCACTCTAGAAAGTTTTGATGATTGTCATTTTCAGAAAAGTAACAAAGATGAGATCTAGTGAATTTTTGCTGATATCACCTTATACCATACCCTAGGTGTTGAAGCTACAAGTAATGCTTTCATATATTCTTTCCATAATTGTATATCCCTGTTCATATAATTGTGAGGCAAGTACTGTAGTCATATCATAAGATAGATATGTGTACTACAGTTTTAGTGACAACATTAGTTTCATGGCTTGACAGTACAGTACCAATGAAATTATTGGAAATTTTATGTTGTTCAATTGAAAAGTAAGATATTGAACTTTACTAACGTTTTTTATGGTTCATTTGTCCAGTTGCTACTTAACCATATTGAAATTATTGTAGGTAGTGTAATGCTTTTCACAACATAAATTATCCATAAAGAAAAATTAAATTATTAACATACAGGTATCTTAAGGCAGTATTTATGTACTACTCTGGGATAAAAACATTCTCTTTACTGACTTTGATTACAAATTATGAATTTAAGTTCATTTAGGTTCTGAAGCGTGACAATGTCTCATAGTGGTAATATCAGTTGGGCTAACAGTACTTATCAGACAAAATTTGTATAAACTATAAAGCAAAGAAAATCATTTAAGTATGGTATCTTACTCACCAAATACCATACAACACACTGTACAGTACAGGAGTTGAAGGGTTTAAAGTCATAATTTGTATTCCTTCTAGAGATCACTATAGATCTTCTGTAAATGTGGACCAAAGTGAGATGTTGCCATCACTCCACTATCCTGATACAGTACAGTATTCTGTGATGATTAAGTTCCATTTGATACAATTAAATGTTTCCTGGTATAGTCCCTTTTTTTTACCCTTCATTGTATTGAAGGGTATAAAATATTTTTCACATACGTATTTTCGAGACCCGACGTTGGTGATCGCGCTGTGCACTGACAAAATTTTTGCTTGTAATTCCCTTTAAAATGGCTGGCAAGCGTAAAAGTGAGAGTTTTCGTGGTGCCGAGAAGAAAAAGAGACACCCATTTTAGAATTTCAATGTACTATTTTCGCCTTTTCGACTTACGACTAATTCGACTTATGACCTGGTCGTCAGGACGGAACCCCGTCGTAAGTTGAGGAGAGACTGTAATATACTGTACAGTTTTACACTCCTAAGTTCTAACTGTTACCAGTTACATACTTTTTACACTTACCCTCACCCCTCCCCCACGCCCACACCCCTCATCCATACCGGCGGTACACAGGATGTACCGAACATTGTCCGTTGAAGAAGCTACAATAACAGAACCTGTCAGAGTTAACTTCTTTGGAGTAAGAGTTGTGAACCCAAAGATTGTTGTTAGGACACAACCAACTCAAGTACAAGTTCGCAACATTCAAGAGTCCATATTATGCCCAATACTTGCCAACAGTGCATATCAGAAAACTGACAAAGAGGATAAGTAGAACAGTAAGAAGATATAAACTATATTTCTTTCAGCACAAATCAGTGATTTAAACAATCTTGATATCAATTTTATATTAAAGTGGAAATTAAAGGCATGTTCGATAATTTGTTCACTTTATTCATCTAGAGAGTATATACAATCATTTGACAGATGCCTAATAGGCTAGCCGATCTTATGAATTAATATCACTTAAATACGCGCAAGTGTGCACGAAGGGAGTTAGATGAATACTGACCTAAAATATTTACAGTGGGTGTTTGTTGTGGTGGTGATCCTAGGTGAAGGTGTGTGTGTGTAGTTACCTGATTGTGTTGACCAGGTGTTTCACGATAGACTTACTGTATTACGTCTTACATAAATATTTACTATTGTATGTACTGTACTTGTGTTTGTCTACTAATGTAAATTGAGTAGGTGTATTGCAACACTAATATATTTTTTAACAATATACACCACAATGTTTATTAAATATGTGTATCGTAATACTAATGTTTAGCGAAAAAGTATACCAGAAATTAATACTGTTAATCGAAGTTAATGCACATGTGTCTTGGACAAATTTTGTAAGATACATATACATGCTGAACAAATGTTTAAGATACATACATATACTTCAAGACCATCTGCCTCTCCAAATTAATGTTACAATGACCATGGATCTTCCCAAAACCAGAATATATTTAAACATGTCATTAATATCACAGAGCACGAGTGTGTGGCCTATATGTGCAGCTGAAGCAACCATTTTAGGAACTTAAGCTGCAAAGTATTTACATTTAGCTAAGATAAAATGAGAGGTTATTTACAGATAGACAGATAAATATACTTATAACAATTCCTAAATATTAGGGTTACCATAGTATTATACTGTGAATAGTACCATAATGGGAATACTTACTACTATACCAACTATTATAATTATGTAATATTATGCAGCTTACTATTATCAAGGTATATTATTAGGATTATCATAGACTCACACTAACCAGAGCAAAGTTTATATGGTATTTGAAATAAACTAATCGTGCACCACTTGATGTGATCTGCTATAAGAAACATTTGACGAGGTTGTACAGTACTCACACGTTATTACCAGCATTATACACCTGAAAATGGGTTTCAACAAATTGGATATTAACCCCTTCGTGCATAAGATGGCAGCGAGGCAATTTACAGCTGGGTGGAATGGAGGTAACCTGGGCATGAACCAACTGCCCTTAGGACAGAAAGTGAGCTGTTTCCACACACCCACAGCACTTCCAATATACGATAGCATTCATTCATTTGCATATTTACTTAGTTGTAATGAGTAAATGTTGGACTGATGCTTCTGTTTACTTATCATGGATCAAATGCTACATCTAGTATTTGGACAAAATCCCCTCTAGATATACCCAGCCTACCTCACCCAGCTTGTGACCAGGGTACGGCGACCATGTTATCACACTGGGGTGGAAGTACATTATCCCCGGGTTGTAATCCGTACAGAGGAGACAATGCGTAGTTGATACCCAGTGTTATAACCTTAATCCTGACCTTGCAGCTTCTCGTAAAACCACCCAACTGGTTCACCGATATCCAGATCACGGAGAGAATTATAATCGTACATGTCCTGTTTTAATCTTTGACCTATTTGCGTAATGGCAACCCCACCTAGAGACCTTTGATGTTATGTGAGACTTAAGTGTGGAGGACAGTGCGAATGGGGCGATGACTTACCTAGGCAGTGAAAAGCTATTTCAGACATAACAAATTAAAAGCATAATAACAATAATATTAATAATTATAAGTTGTGGATGCTAATGCTAGAATAATATTTAAATAACGACAAAAAATAAGCATTACAAATAATACTAATGGTAAAAAAAATTACTACTACGACTACAACATCTACTACTACTAATACTACTATTACTATCGCTGAGAATGAAAATAAATATAATTATATTAATGACAACAATAAAGAAAAATTTACCCTGTAGACCCAGCACAATGCAATACTATAATAGCATCCTACCTAGGCAAGTCACCCAGCAAAATCAATACCCTTTAGCGAATTCCTTTCCCCTGAAACCAATTGGGACAACCCACCTAGAAGAACCACCCTTTAGTAAAAAATAATAACCTTTCAAAAGATAAATCTAGCAAGGTAAAGGAAAACCTGTGTGAGTTAACGACAAGACAGAAACCTAACCCAGGAAAGCTTTATAATAACACTGGAATGGGACAGCCTAGCCTAGCGTCCTATATTACATCGACTCTTGGCTATGTTTTGTCAGTTTCAGCATCAGCTGACGATCACACCTCTCCTTGGCTGCTGTGTTTATTTTCAGTCCACCATAACGTTTTTTCTTCTATTTAGTGCATTATGTTTAGTTGTAAATTTCACCATATGTACAAAAAATCTTAAATTTCCTCATTTCTTACTTTCTATTAATTCTGACTTCACTCTCATGCACAAATCGTAGAACAGGCACACAATGGCGCGTAAGCTCTTTCTGATAACATAATTCATCCTTGAATTCAGAACCTCTCGACGCCCCTCGGCGTCGTCGTCAACATCTTTCATCTTTAACTTCTAAGGCTTTTCAGGACACAAGCCCCTTTTGTTTTTCAAATGTACTGTATACCACCTTGTTGCTAGCACCACCTCCAGACCTCCTCGGTTGGTTGGTTGACGAGGGAGGCAGTGGTTGACGGTAGTTGGAGTGGAAGTATGGATGAGGCTGATCTTGTGGGTGGCAGACTGGCTGGCGGTGGTGAAGTGTGTGAAGTTGGTTGGATATGCCAGGGTAGAGGACGGTATTCGTCGGGTAGGTATACAGTAGTAGGAGGTCGATGGTTATTACTAGGGACACACCAGTTTATCCCAGGTATTAAGACCACATGTGTGTTGCCGGAACTGATCGTTGTAGTGAACCCATTTATTACAAACTGAAAACAAACAACGTTTCTGATTATCGCTAACGAATGAGGAAATACAGTATGCATTAAACTTGTATTTACAAATTATTCACTCGGGTACTGTCCCTGTAAAAATATATTATTATTATTATTATTATTATTATTATTATTATTATTATTACACCACAGTAACAAGAAAAAAAATCACATCACAAACGTGGCAAAACACCACCACTCCAGGAACACCAGAAAAAAAAAACAGATCACAAACACCAGACCACTATAAAAATACCAGATCACCCCACAAACACCAGACCACTCCACATCACAGGGGAAATACTCACTCCACTTAGAGCCATGGAGGACAGGACAGCCGCCGTGTCTGGTGTTCTCGTCGCCAACACCTGAGCGGTAGAGGTTCCACCAGAAGGCTGCAGAACCTCGCTTAGGCCAGATAGTGACTCCAGCCCGAGGGAATACCGTAGCTCCTCCCGCCTCCACATCAGACAACTGGAAAGAGTCAGTTATATCAAATAACCGGAGAAACGTTCTTAGTATATATATCACGGTGACTGGATGCGTAACTGGAAGGATGAACTTATGACTGGAAAGATTTTGTTATCTGATGATTGGAAGGAAAAATATTAACTGGAAGGCGCTTATATAGGTAGTAGGCAGCTACCAAACAGGGAGGTACTACCGCCTGGGAAGAAATTGGAAGCATAAGGTATTGTCTAATGGTAGACTCTGCTGCCATATGGCATCACAAAATTTGTGACCAAGTCCTAGGTTGCTGATCTGACTTTCTGCCTCATTTACACACAATTGCAGGGTCTCAATTGTTTCTCTTACTATTGACAACACAACATACATACAGTATATAATTTCTCACTATTTTTTTTTTCATTTTGTATTTCTTTATGGTTCTTTATTAATATTATTATTATTATTAGTGCTATTATTATTAGCATTATTATTTTATTATTTATTTTTAAATTTTGTATTATTTATTATAAATTTTATTTATTATTATTATTATTATTATAATTATTATTATTATAATTATTATAATTATTATTATTATTATTATTATTAATATAATAATAATAATAATAATAATAATAATAATAATAATAATAATAATAATAATATTTTCGCCCCCCCAGGCCCTGATGTGGGTCAGTGACCTGTGCCCGGGTGGGCTGATCCCCGTAAACAAAAACATGGTCTGTTGGTGGTACAGCAATAATACACTTGCCTCACCAATGCCTCCCAGGTTCAATCCATTGGGGGCAGTGTGACCCTACCGAAAAGAAATGGAACACTCACATAGACCATGAAGGTAGCGAAGCGGTCACCTATGAAGTGTTCCCAGGGGGAATAGGTGGCGGGGTCCGGGTGGATCATGAGGTAGTCAGTGTGAGTCACATACAGCCCACCGATGCCGTAGTTGGCCACCTGAATACACATGAAATACGTCGTTAGGATCCGTGGTTGGTCATCTGAGTCACTATTTGTATAAGGAATCTTCCCTTTGTGTAGAATAAATAGATAAAGAACATAAATAGATCAGACATATTATAAACAATACACATTTCTACAGTAATGGTTAATATTCCTCCTGTTTAATTTTCTCAAAATTTTACTCACTAAAAAATATCGTTGTACAAAATGGTACCAGTAATATTTTTTTGTATAATTTATTTTATGAATTTTAGAAGAAAATTTCATAAGTGGCAACAGATTAATACACAGTTCAGTAGTATCTGTAAGGGGAGAGGGCGGAGTTAGTGTAATGGTGAGGACTTCAGTGTGGCTACCTGGTAGTCCTCGCCTGATGAAGGTTGTGTTGCGTGGAGCCCTGTAGCCACCTCCACCTTCTTGGTCAGGTTTGCCAGCAGATCGGCCCTCTCCTGGTTCTCTCTCAACCAAGCACTGCAACATGCAACACACGTAAATATTCACAGTCTATCACCCAAGCAAGTGCAACACAGGAATGAATATTTCCTAGTTTAATCTTTACAAAATTCGTACAAGGAATTCCTAATCAACTTTAACTCTAGTTCTCGCCTCTCGTGATTTACATTAAAGTGAGTGACATAAGCAAATTTTCTCTATTAAGTTCAATGATCACCTCCAGTAGCTCCCGATACTCACTTCTTGCTGGTCCTGACCATGCTGGAGATGAACCCTCCGTCAGGACCTCGATGCCGCGACGTAGCCAGCTGCGAGGCATAACATAAATCATCAGCTAATGTAGATCATCATACAGGTCACAACACGCACCGGGTGAACACAAGGTAGTGATCACCTGATAAACGTAAACATAGAGGGTAGAAAATGATTAAAGTAAACTAATGACATGGGTAACAAGATGATACAGGCCAAATTAAAAACACTCAACAGGTAGACGCACGGCTGAGTTATTGGAACATGACGTCGCTTACAACCCTCAGTATGTAAATAGTGATACTGGTGCATACTTATTCGGGTTTAAAGCAGTGAAAACCAGTGTATTTTGGTGCAAATCTGGATATTTCTTATGATCAGGTGGTTTATTAACTAGTAAAAACTAAGTTAGTGATGGGGCGAGCCGTGTTTAGGTGTACTCCAGAGAGACGCTGTTAAAAACTATCCCTCGTATGGGTGGAGTGTTTCGTAGAGCACTTAATTAATGTGATGTAAGTCTACCA
This sequence comes from Homarus americanus, assembly GCF_018991925.1. Classification (NCBI taxonomy): domain Eukaryota; kingdom Metazoa; phylum Arthropoda; class Malacostraca; order Decapoda; family Nephropidae; genus Homarus; species Homarus americanus. Next base: position 701,547 of record NW_024731852.1, on the reverse strand, counting down.
GTTACCAGCAGCTGAAGGATTTCTGATGGTGAAACACACAATGCTGAAATGAATTTTCTCAACAATAAAGGTTAGTACACGTATGATTTGTTACTGTATTAGATAACTCTGTAATGTCTCAGAACAGCACTACCACCAGAAAGAGTTGTTCGATTTCGTTCATTTTTTCCACAGATATTCTTATCGTTATAGAAGTATTTTAAAAGGCGACATTTACTAGAACCTAATAGAACTTGAACTAACCAATCAAATAAACATACCAAACCTTACCTAACTTCCCAGCCGGGGGCGACCCCCCCCCCCTCTCCGCCATATTAATCAGAAGGCACTTGTTTTAATATCTGGTACCAATGAAAGCAACTTTGTTGAAGCGTCATGGTGTAATTTCACGTTTTTTTTTTTTTTTTTTTGGATGAGTGTACGTCAGACCCAGTGGGTCGGTTGCAAACAAACAGACGACTCGCGGTGATTCGGTAGATTTTTAGGAATATTTACGGTAAATAATTAATTTCTTCACGTACGAGGAATTAGACAAGGATGAGTGCTCTCTCCAACTCTATACAATGTATATTCAGATTTTTTGGTGAGTGAAGTTGTCAGTACTAGTGAAGGATTTTAAATATCATTGAAGTGAAATTTTTGCTTGCATGCAATGACTTCCGACTTCATCCGCTGTGCCACCCTTTCAGAAGACGCGCTCTACTCGAGTTCAAGTATCAGGTGTGCACTATAGGTTGAGTTTATTTACTTTTTTACAGACAAACGGAAGGCACAGGAAAGCAGAACAGCTGATACAAGTACACAATTAACACAGATAAACAGATGAACCAGGTAAACAGATGTCAATCGACCAGGAGGTGGGTGAGGGTCGTCTACCTTGGGTTTGGCTTGGTCGATGATGGCGTCGGTCTGGCGCTGGGTAAGGAAGTCATGGAAGACCACGATGTATGGGTCCAGTGACATCTCCTCCAGCAGCAGAGGCATTAGCTTGAAGTACCCGTGGGCGTGGGTGTGGGCGGGAATGTGGGCAGGGGGGCTTGTTACAATTCGACAGACTAGTGAAGACTCTATTTCCGCCGGCTGTAAAGAACCACATAAAAGATATAAACACGATGGGTTAATTCGTTAATGTTTTAGGGTTGAGTAATTATGTGGGCTGCTTGTTGTTTGGATCACATGATTAGCTAATCTTCATTTTCACCTGATGCTTTAACATCCCAACGTTACCTAGGGAGATACGATTAGGCTAGCTTTGGTTAGTGTTAGGTTAGATTAGACTATTGTAGGTTAGGGTTAGGTTAAGTTAGATTTGTTACGTTAGGTTATATGCTAGGTTTAGCGTTACCGTGGTTAATCTTCATGAGATCTATTGTTTGTAGTTCGTATCCATAAATACAAACAAAATAAGACTCGGATATGGAGGCGTGTCTTACCCTGAGACTCTCGCCCCGACACAGTCTGGTGTAGTGGTCGTGCTCCTCCTCCTCACTCTGCTGCTGGTACAACTTGGGCAAGAACTTGTGTGTGGAGGCCCCCCGGTACTTGTGCTTGCTGGCCAAACTTTGGTCTACCGGCACCGCCTTTGTCTGCCAGTCTGTGCCTCGAGGACCTCGCTTCTCCAGCACGTCGTCATGCTAGTGGTCACAACCAAGTTATAATAATATTGTCTATATTGAAATTGTACTGTGAATCTATTTTTTAGTATTTATGATGATTTTTTTAATACATTCAGTTACTAATACAACTTATATAATAAACAACACACACATATATAAACAAATGGTCCCCACTGCTTACCACTACCATAGTTGCCTTCAAGAAAGGTTCAATTTCTTGCTTGAGCACGGTCGAATCTTCCTCGTGGCCAGCCTTGTCCAGTGCTGCCTCAAACCACTCAATGGCCTTGTCGTAGTAGCCCTTGTTGAAGGCGTGTTTGCCCAGGAACAAGCAGTCACGGGCGCTCAGGGGCTTACTGCTGTGGAACTCTGTTGAGGAGATGTCCATTATGTCTATTGTGTGTGTGTGTGTGTGTGTAGCGGTAGCACATGCTTTCAGAGAGCAGCTCGAACAGGGGCTGATAAACAACCCGACAACAAACAACCCAAATCCCAGTGCCGAATGAGGTATTCTCGACACTGTCATGACAATAACCTGCAGAGACCCTCGGCCAGATCGAAAGAATACACCAGGACTGGTATGATGAAAATGACCCGAAAATCAATGTACTTGTCAATGATCAATGTGCTGCTTTTAACTGACTGGCAGAACAACCCTCAGTCTCGGACCAAAGCTGATACTTTCTGCAAGAAGAAAGCGGGGACCTAGCGCGAACTTTGCAAACTAAAGAACGGCTGGTCTAAAAATAAAGCATGTGAAACTCAAAAACTTGCACATCAACACAAGATGCAGGAATTTATCATTTCAATTAAAACATTTTATGGGCCATTCACTCATGGCGCAGCTACCAAACAGGGAGGTACTACCGCCTGGGAAGATTTTGGAAACATAATGTGTTGTCTAATGGTAGACCCTGCTGCCATATGGCATCACGAAAATTGTGACCAAATCCCAGGTTGCTGATCTGTCTTTCTGCCTCAATTACACACAATTGCAGGGTCTCAATTGTTTCTCATACTATTGACAACACAACATAAATATATTGTTTCTCACTATTTTTTTGCTTTACAGTTCTTTATTATTATTATTATTACAGTGTTGTTATTATTATTATTATTATTATTATTATTATTATTATTATTATTATTATTACATTTTCGCCCCCCAGGCCCCGATGTGGGTCAGTGACCTGTGCCCGGGTGGGCTAATCCCCTTAAAAAAAAAAAAAAAAAGCCTAATTAAAGACGATGAAGGCCTCCTTCAGGGCTGGAAAGAGCACTACCATTCGCTGCTCAACCGAAACACCGATGTGGATGTCCTGACTACCCTGCAGGTCCCTCAGCATCCAGAGCTGACCCATCTCAGCTATCCTCCATCCCTGGATGAGGTAGCTACTACCATCAAACAGATGAAAAATAACAAAGCCTCAGGGCCTGATGGAATCCCAGCCGAGGTGTATAAAACAAGAGGACCTCTGCTTACCAGCCGTCTCCACTCTCTCCTGGAGATTATATGGGAAAAGAAGGAAATTCCCCAAGCTCTTAAAGATGCTTCCATCGTCAATATTTATAAGAACAAGGGAGACCGGTCAGACTGTGGCAACTACTGCAGGATCTCGCTGCTGTCCGTAGTTGGCAAGATTGTCGCCTGAGTCCTCCTAAACAGACTACTTCCTGACATGGTTGTTGCTGCCCGCCAGATACAGGAAAAGTGCAGAGAACAGTGTCGTGACCTGTACATGGCCTTCATCGACCTAACCAAGGCTTTTGACTTGGTCAACAGAGCAGAGAAGCCCTCTGGCAGGCCCTCAGCCGTTTTGACTGCCCACCAAAATTCATCGCCATTGTGGGGCAACTCCACGATGGCATGAACAGCAGTGTCCTTTACAATGGCACCCAGTCTTCGCTCTTCCGCATCCAGACTGGGGTAAAACAAGGATGTTTACTGGCACCAACTCTCTTTTCCATTTTCTTGGCTGCCTTCCTTACTCATGCCAGTGCCAATTTAGCCGGCAGAATGGACATCCAGTACCACATGAAGGGTCTATTTAACATAAGATGACTACAGGCAGGAACAAAGGTGTCGGTAGCTTCCATTACTGAACTTCAGTATGCAGACGACCTCACCTATGTCGCTCACACTGAACGCGACCTACAGGCTACAGGACATTCTGAACACCTACGTAGATACGTATGCACAACTTCGGCCTTGAGGTGAATGTACTAATACTCAGATTCTCTTTCAACCTGCCCCTGGTTCAGACACACCTCCAACATCCATCCAGCTTAATGGTGCTACCCACTCTAATGTTACCCACTTTCAGTATCTCGGCTCCCACCTGTCCATTACCGCAGACATCGATGAAGAGATTCAACACCAGATCAGATATGCATCTCAAGCCTTTGGCAGAATCCGTACCCGTGTCTTTAGCTGTAGGGAGCTGAAATTATCTACAAAGCTGCACGTATATCGATCAGTGGTCCTCCCTACCCTGCTATATGGCAGCGATACATGGGCCACATACAGAAGGCACCTCAAGACCCTTGAAAACTTTCACCAACGTAGTCTATGTTCCATCCTCCGAGTTCGCTGGGAAGACAAGAGAACAAATGCCAGTATTCTCGCTAACACCAACTGTAGAAGCATCGAGGCTACCATCATCCATGAACAACCACGTTGGACTGGCCAGGTTACCCGCATGGACGACAGTAGACTGCCAAAGCAGCTACTTTAGTCACCTAACAAATAGTAAACGTATATAAAGCTGGCGGGCAACTGAAAAGGTATAAGGATAGTCTTAAGATAAACCTGAAAAAGTGCCAAATCGACCCCTCACCTGGGAGACGATCACTCCACACCGTAACGTTTGGAGCACCACACAAGAAGTTGTCAAAACTTTCGAATTAGCGCGACTGCAAACCGAGGCAGACAAGACGCTGCCGCCGACCCTCCCGCACTAGAGGTAGCCCTCCACATGTGCAACGTCTGTGAACGACTGCCGGTCCCGTTTCTGCCTCTTTATTCACCTTAAAACTCACAAACGAAGGTGACATCCTCAATAACTCATATCATTGTCTCATAGCTGGATGATCGTCATACAGGATTCCGAGTGACAGCAAAATAGTAAATAGTAGAAGTAATAGTAGTGTTTGTGTGTGTGTGTGTGTGTGTGTGTGTGCGAATCTTTGAGAAGCTGGACGCACATCATGAGAGGAATTGTCGAATCACCTGATAATTACAAATCATCGCCTTATTTTAAATGGTGATTAAACACCCTAACGCTATCTGGGGTGTTAGGTTAGGATATCCAGTGATGATGTTTTGAATGTATATGTGAAATTATACAGTGATGTTGTTTTGAAAGTATAAGTGAAGTGACAATGTAGGATGTGCAGCGATGCTCTTTTGAAAGTATTAGTGAAATGACTTTGTAGGATAATGCAGTGTTATATTGTGAAAGTAAGAGAGAGAATGGTTAGCTTAGATAAATTTTCACAGCTGGTTAATATTTTGACGACCTATAAATAGTAATTTATTTTTAAAGTTTGTGGTGGCGATGGATAGAAAAGCAGTAAATGTGTGAGGGGGACTTTACCATGGTGTGTGAAGCAGGGTGGGAATTACCATGATAGGTGGGGCGAGAGGGGCACGAGACAGGCTTACCATGATATGTGAGAGTGAGGGAATCATCATAACGTGTGAGGGAGGGAAAAATTACCATGATAGGTAGGTAGGGAAAAGAGAGATAGATTTACCATGATATATGAGAGGGAGAGAAAGGGAAAATTACCATGGTAGGTGGGTGGAGAGGAAGGGAGCAAGGACACCACAGACTTACCGTCGTGTGTGAGGCCAACCCCAGTGAAGGTGCCGGAGGGGAGGGAGGTCATGTTGAGGTTATAGGTGTCCTGGAGTCTCACCAACGCCACTGCCGCCCCGTGTAAGTCCTCCATCACCGGGAAAGTCGACCTCTCCCGGAACACCACCACGCGTCCCACCAGCTCTGAAGTACGGGGAAAGAGTTAAGGGAAAACGCTGACACGGACTTAATAGACAGGTAGATACATGAAATTGATAGTTAAATTAATAGATATGTAGAGAAGTGGATAGATAATGAAATAGATAAGACAAATAGAGAGAGAGATAGGGGGCGCTACTTACCCTGTGTAGCGTTAGCGTGGCGGTTCATGGCATCTTCCACACTCCCCCACTCCACGGTGAGGCGCTTTAGTAGGAGGAAGGCGTCGACTGGGTGAGCCACGATCACCTTGGACTGGGAGGTGGCTGATGCACTGGCTGCCATCTCTGACCCCCCTGCTTCGCTTCCTCCAGGATTAAGACGACGATATTCAGATACATACCTGGGGGTAGATATTGAGGAGGGAGGTATTATATTAAGGGAATAGTGATAGGTTATGTAATGGGAGATTCATATGTAAAAGGTAATGCCGCCAGCTGATTAATTGTCCATAGGTATTTGAAGTTAGGGATACACAGGCCTGATATCCTTGTTAATATGTAGTATATGTTAAGGTAATATATGTTTTTATGTGTCGATTATGTGTCTCGGTACACATCCCCAATGAGGGTTTGGATCAGCTGAATATTAGACACCTACCAACTTATTTCATCTGATAATTTAAACACCCTATCGCTTCCCGTGGGGTAGGTAGGTTAGGTTAGGTTCGATTAGGTTAAGTTTGGATATGTAGTTAGCTAAAGTGGTTAATCATCAGATGTTCCGAAAAGAGTATTTGGATCTACGTGAATATAAAGCAGGTATCTTAGCGCAACTATCATAGCAAAAGCAGTACTTTCACGAGATAGGAAAGAAATGTATAAATCTCAAGGACACGACTTGTCAGAGGTTTGTTCATTAATATTCGCTAAGTGATGATATGAAAATTGATCAAACTCTCTACTGTACAGTATAAGGAAAACGGTAAAAATTGGCATTGAGTTTTGATGAGATTTTGAATGAACGGATTACGGCATTACGTATCTTATGACTGAATCACAAAGGGTGGAGAGGGAGGGTGGCCACAGTGCAAAAAAAAAAAAAAAAAAAAAACGTACACTACGATGATGAGATCAGTCGAACAGGAAAATAAAGGCGAGAAAATATACGCGCAGGGAGATTTTCATGGTGACGAGTGATTTTTGTTTTACTTCACAATATATTTGAAGGTTTTTTAAATTTTACGTTGCAGGTTATAATTTGTTTAGATTAACTAATAAATATCAGTCTGGTAGTAAATAAAAGATTGATAAATAATTATTTATCAATCTTTTATTTACTACCAGACTGATATTTATTAATTATAATAGACAGAGGCCAGCAGGGGACAGACACTTGTGCAATGCAACTTGTTACTTAAGAGACAAGAAGTTGAATATGCAACAAGAGTTTTAAAAGGGTGAATGAACGAGGCTACCGCTCACTCACAGAAGGCGAAGAGAGGAGAAAGGAGTTTAAATATAGGCAGGAGAATTAAACGAGTCCACGCTGAATAAAATGCGCCGTGTAGTTGGGCGAGTTGAACGCGGCCACCATTCATGAACGTCAGAGAGGAGAAAGGATGCATGTACTGGCAGGTGAGTGAACGCTGCCACCACCCGACCACCATCACCCACTGAAACTCTCTTCTCTTAATGCTGGAGGCTGCGCATGATGTTCTCGTTGCTTTTATACGCGCCCTCTCTCTCTCTCTCTCCTTCTTCAGTCTCTTTCACCTTTCATAGCGTCTCTTCGTGTTCATTTTCCCTTCATAAAGAGATGAGAGAGACGCTAGGCGGAAAATTATGAAGTCTCCATAGCGGTAGCATCACATTATAACAAGGTCGCTTAAACAGTGAGTTGTGTTTACATTACCGACAGTGGCTTCTGCTTGTCACATATTCCTCCACATATTTCTGTTTACACACGTCTATAAATAAATAAATATATAAATAAATAAATAAATAAAATATTGTAGGCCCAAATACGGTAATCGCACACTTCTGCCTCCCCTCTACTACACATTATCTCAAACTATTAAAGACATTAAAAGTTATAATCTACATTTTCACCCGCCATCACACACAAGTTGTCCATTATCTGGCTTTTTGATGAGCAGCAGTCGAGGGGGGCGGCAGAGTCTATTTAAAAACAAGTACACGCTACTTGCTCAGGGTTGCACCAGACCAGAGTAGAAATCACATTTTCTCCGTTAGCGCATGACTGACATAAGACATCAGTGAGACTAGGGGGGCTATTGACTTAATTTATCCAAAGACAGTTATATTGACAGTAGACTGCCAAAACAGCTACTTTAATCAACTAACGAATAGTAAACGTAACGCTGGCGGGCAAATGAAAAGGTATAAGGATAGTTTTAAGACAAACTTGAAAAAGTATCAAATCGACCCCCTCACCTGGGAGACGATCACTCCACACCGTAACGCTTGGAGGAACACCACACGAGAAGGTATCAATACTTTCGAATTAGCCCGACTGGAAACCGAGGCAGACAAGCGACAGCGCCGGAAAGACGCTGCCGCTGCTCCTGCCGCAGTAGATGGAGACATCCACATGTACAACATCTGTGGACGACTCTGCCGGTTCCATATCGGCAACTTTAGTCACCATAAAACTCACCAACCTAGGTGACATCCTTAATAACTCATATCATTGTATCATAGCTGGATGATTGCCATACTTGATTCCGAGTGATAGCAAAGTACTAGTAGTAGTAGTAGTAGTAGTAGTAGTGTGTGTGTGTGTGTGTGTGTGTGTGTGTGTGTGTGTGTGTGTGTGTGTGTGAAAACTCTTCGTCTACGACCATTAATATCATGCAGCTGTTGAGATCTATTTGATTATGTTGTGTATATACCTGTACAGTAGCTTAAACAACTATCTGTGCGTACTTTGTGGTAAACAATATGAGACCATGGACGATACATTTTGGTATATGAGGGCTGTCACTAGTCACACGTCAAATTTCAGAGCATATCGACCCCCACCTGCACAGATAGTTGTTTTAGCTGCTGTACATGATGGCGCTGTGTTCAGTTCATCAGCGGGAGTGAATTTTTATAGTAAAGTGTGGCTGTGTATGGAGGTGTGTGAGTGCTTTTGGAGGTGTGTGAGTCTTTTTGGAGGTGTGTGAGTCTTTTTGGAGGTGTGTGAGTCTTTTTGGAGGTGTGTGAGTCTTTTTGGAGGTGTGTGAGTGTTTTGAAGGTGTGTGAGTGTTTTGGAGGTGTGTGAGTGTTTTTGAAGGTGTGTGAGTGTTTTGGAGGTGTGTGAGTGTTTTTGGAGGTGTGTGAATGTTTTTGGAGGTGTGTGAGTGTTTTTGGAGGTGTGTGAGTTTTTTTGGAGGTGTGTGAGTGTTTTTGAAGGTGTGTGAGTGTTTTGGAGGTGTGTGAGTGTTTTTGGAAGTGTGTGAGGCGAGAGTATAAGGGCTACCAAGACAGAACTGGTGTACGGTACTGTGGAAGAGAGGTGACGGTGACGATGAAGACGAAGCGGTGACGGCGAAACACGAACGGTTACGCTGGATTCGTGATTGATAGTGTCTAATGACTAGATAATACGACAGTGTACTAATTAACGGCGACAATGTAAAGATAACGGTGACGGCTATGGCCCGTACCGTATAAGCGTCACACAGCACGTCACGCCGGCCACCACCCCGATTCCTCCCCCCCCCCTTCTTTACCACCACCATTGACTCCTACCTTCCATTGCCTTTCACTTTTAAGGTAGTTAGTTACTTTATGGGTAAATTACAAACCTCTGTACACCTTGATAGGGTTAAGTATTGTACTACCATAAGCTAGGTACAGTGGTTTATCTTAGAAGTTCATAGCTGACGGGATAATGGTTTTGAATAGGTGTGTGTGTGTGTGTGCAGAAGACGTTAGTAGTGTGTCTATTTATCTACAGGAGACGTAGTTAGGTTAGGTTAGGATAGTCAAGAATAGGGCTGTTAGGTGGTGGTACTTGTTTTAGCGCCAGCAGCATACTTGAGGTAACAGCTGTCGGTGGTGGTGGTGAGGAGAGTAATTACTGTAGTGGTCACTCACCCAGGTCACTCACTCTGGTCACTCACTCAGGTCACTCACTCTGGTCACTCATTTATGTCACTCACTGTGGTCACTCACTCACTGATCACTCTGGTCACTCACTCTGGTCACTCATTTATGTCACTCACTGGTCACTCACTCTGATCACTCACTCAGGTCACTCACTCTGGTCACTCATCCAAGTCACTCACTCTGGTTACTCACTCATGTCACACTCTGGTCACTCATTTATGTCACTCACTCTGGTCACTCATGTCTGTCACTCAGGTCACTCACTCACTTTTTGTCTAGGACTCATATATTACCATGGTAGGACATATTATTGTACCCCTCTTCTTTCGACTTCTCTTCATTTCGAACTTATTGAGTTATGAAAGCTTGAAAGATCTGTGTGTGTGTGTGTGTGTGTGTGTGTGTGTGTGTGGTACAATAACCAATAAGAGAAGAAAATAATCAACAAACAAAAATAACATCTTCATGCTTCAGATAACAACAGAAACCGCTTCTCGCCATTCTCTTCAACCATAGACTTACAACAGTACCTGATCCCTTATAAAATCTTCATTACGTCATGTGCTAATTTTCATTTGTTTTTGTTACTTATTATTTTTTTTTACGAATGTTATAATGTAGATACAATTATTTAGAATGTATCCTTGGTTGTATCGGCTTATTGTTGACTATTTTGATTATACTTACTGTACTATCTCTATGTGGATGTTGAATCATTGTGAATTTGTATAGGACGATTTTATTGAATTGTATATATTTGTTTGTGTCTCCAACTGTGATAACGGCAGTCACAGTTAACTATTTTGAACCTGGAATTATATCATTTACAGTTACTCCTCCGTCTTAGCCACCCGTCTCTGCCGCGACTGCTGGCCTGTAAACTCCTCAGTAATAACTCTTTGCCGCTGCATCACATCCGGCAGCCGGTCAGTTGCTCCTCTATCCCAGCCATCTGTCACTCCATCAACTCCGTCTAAATTCTCTATGTTAAACTGCATCTTCATCACATCTGTTGTCTTCGTAGGATTGTTAAAAGCCTTCGTCCGTTTCTGTTATATTCTGACATAAAATCGCAAAGATACGTATGGATTGTCAAAAGCCTTCGTCCGTTTCTGTTATATTCTGACATAAAATCGCAAAGATACTTTTTTTTTGGGGGGGAGCAAGTGTTATTTATCTACACAAGTGTTATGTATCTACACGAGTGTTATGTATCTACACGAGTGTTATGTATGTACACAACACTTACTGCAATCACTCGTTCTTCCTGGGAGTGGTAGAGGCGGCCTCCTTCCCTCTGGTAATTAATGGTTAACAGGTTACAACACCGAGACCAGAAGAAAGTGAACTCTTTGTACCCTGACCTCACCATTCTGCCCTCTCTCCTACACACACCTACAGTACACGCCCACACGCATGTACGCCCACACACATGTACGCCCACACACCTGTATGCCAACACATCTACACGCCAGTACACCTACATGCTCACACATCTGTACGCCCACACACCTGTATTCCAACACATCTACACGCCCACACACCTACACGCCCACACACCTGTACGCCCACACACCTGTATTCCAACACATCTACACGCCCACACACCACACGCCCACACACCTGTACGCCCACACACCACACGCCCTCACACCTGTACGCCCACACACCTGTATGCCAATCTACACGCCAATACACCACACGCCCACACACCTACACGCCCACACACCTGTACGCCCATACACCCGTACGCTCACACCACACGCCCACAAACCACACGCCCACACACCTGTACGCCCACGCACCTACACGCTCACACATCTGCACGCCCACACACCACATGCCCATACACCACACGCCCACACCTACGCGCCCACACACCTGTACGCCCACACCCACACGTCCACACACCACACGCCCACACCACACGCCCACACACCTACACGCCCACACACCTACACGCCCACACGCCCACACACCTACACGCCCAAGCCTACACGCCCATACACCTGCACGCCCTCACATCTACGCGCCCACACACCTGTACGCCCACACATCACCCTACAGTATGTTCTACAGTCATGTTTCCATTTACCAGTGTTGTGAGGAGTGTGGACACAATGAAGCATCACCTCACCATAAGAGAGAATCACCACACACCGTAAGCAGTACGTGTAAACAATAATAATTACAGTTTGGTCGAGGCAACAGGCCATTGGAATCATAACAACACGAAACTGCCATCAGGGTAAATGGCTTCTTAAATTACTAGAGTCTGTGTGTTAACTATAAGACTTAAACTTACTCTTACACTAGTTAGCGTCACCCACTTTAAAACAACGTAAGATTATCTGAGTGTGTGTTAGTCGTATTTTCTTCACTACCGGGTGATCGTAACGTTATGATGGTGATTTGAGCAGTGACCAACGAGTGGGAAATAGTTTTTTTTTTATATAATATGAGTGAAAGAGCCAGAAATAAGCCTCCAAGTGCATGATGTATTATTCTTTACACCTTCGATTATAGATCATTTACATGACTTGCATTATGGCCAGTTGTCAAAAACATTTCCAAGAGGAGAGAAACTTGCACACACACACACACACACATATTCCATGCACGTGATGACTAAAGAGAGAAAGTCATCCGAATGTTACTATTGTTTATATACCGTGTTCCTGTTCGTATTTTGATGGCCATATTGTGGACATAAAACAACCCGTTTATAACTCTCTCACGTAAACCACGATATAACATACTAGAAGGTACTTGTTTGTGTGGCGCAGCAAGTTTTTTTTTTTTAGTTATTTATACAGTTTTTTTTGTAGGATTCTTTAATAATGATTTCTGACACAGCTACTGTCCTTGCTTTTACATTAGATAGTTTGTATAGTTCACATACCATCAGCTCTGACCTACTCGACAAGTGTTGAGTAATAGCATAATGATACACCACTTCACATTATCTTGACCAATAACAAATAACAGTCCGGTGGCGTGATTGGTGATTTGTTATGTTGGTGGTGGAAAATACAGACTTTTACAAAATACAGGAGAGAATGTTGTAGCCTAAGGTTAACTATGATAAAAAAATAGCGTTCAGGATAAAAGGGTGGAATATTTTGGTTGATTGGTTGATATTTTCTCTTTCTTCAGTTTGGGAAAAATAACAACAGACTCTCCATAACGGGTGGCAGTGAAAGCTTAAAGCAAATTATTACAGAAAGTGAGAGAGTCAGCTGCTGGACAAAAGACTGTAGCCAGGTGGAGGACATAAGCAGAAAGCAATAACCTAATCAACAAGTGGTTCGTAACAAAACACACAGCTGAAGTTATTGACAATCACCATAAACTTCACTTCTGTTATTTATACTGATTATTTTTGGTAACTGGTGAAAGTATAAGTATTTTGGTGTTTTTTGCTTTGTTTTTTCAAGGGATAAAATACATATTAGGGTATTTTGTTTATAGTAATTTGTTTATATAATTTCTAGAGTAGTTTGTCCTCTTTCGTCTGTCATGGTTCGTTTTCTTTATCTAACGTAGTGGGTTTTCTTTCTTCTACCCCCCCCCCCATCATTTAATGTCCAACTCTTGTAAAATTACCGATACGGATATGTTTATTATGCAGACGAATATTTTTACGACTGAGTCCAAATCTTCGTAAAGACTCCAGTGAAAAAAACTAAAAAAAACTAACCGAATATATGTATCTATAGGATTCATTAAGGCAGAGAGATAGAGATCAAAATGGTGTCGACTTTGGACTGAGACTCTACCTTAAATAGATGAATTTAATCCTCAGCTATGGGGTGGGGAGGAGGGGGGGAGGAGGAGGTTAATACTCGAGGTTAATACTTAAGACGGATGGCAATAGTCAAGTAGGACCACACAAGTGATTCATTTTCTCGTCTAATGTTAAAACTCATCACAGAAATAGTTATTTGTTGTTCAAGAAGAAGCAAGTCAGCACTTTATCGTCTCGTGGCTGAACAAAGAAGGTTATTTTTACTTTTACCGAGGGAACACTTTGCTATTGATCGTCTAATAACTAAACAAACACAGACGAACGAAATACCTATTACTGATGACTTATTAACATTTAGTAAATTTAGTGAAAAATATACCGTTCTTGTAATAGAAAATCCTTACATGTGGGAGACTAGGTTAGGTTAGGTTAGCGTTAGGGTACATTAAGCTTTAGGGAGCTTAAGTAAAATAAGCTGGGGTGGCTAATCTTCAGGTGATCCCTACTTAATCATCTCGGGGGAAATCTCTTGAAAGTCACTTACTGTTTAATGGTGGATATTCTCTCTTGTGTGTTCTCCAAGTAGCGCTCGACCATCCTCACGATCTCCGCCTCAAGGCTCAGGAGATCTTCAAGCTTGCTAGTGGCGGAGAACATGTCTTCCCTGGCCTCCGACATGAAGTTCTGTCCCCAGGCCGTCCCCGTCACCGTCACCAACACCAGCAGGAGGGGGATGACCTGTGGGGCGGGTGTGGAAAGAGGGAGGTGGGGGTCAGTGGTCAGGCTCGTGTGGGGGCGAGGCTGTAGAAATAGGGATTATTTATAGTGGTGATTGGCCGCCGGGGATAGTTATATTGGAACTGTGTGTGTGTGTGTGTGTGTGTGTGAGGAAGATGGGAGGGGGCGAGCGTAAAGAAGGTACACGCAGGCTTGTGAGTGTTGCAACAAGCACTTAAACTACTTGAGTAACATATAAGACTCCCAGACACTCCATACAAATTACAGTGCATTACCGGTACCTACAGCGATAGAAGGGAGTTATCCATCCACTCTGCCTTGAACCACTTGTAATTCTGATTGTATTTTGACGATCATCCTGTGACTACTGTACAGAAGAGAAATTTTTATATTCCAGTTTCAAATTTTTTCGGCTTTTATGTCAAGAAGTATAGTTTTTTTTTCTCTAAATATCACAACACCGAAGGTCTTTAAAACTTCACAAGGATGCTGAAAGTCATGGCGATCTAGCGTATCATCTAATGTCTAAAAACCAAAGAAATGATCCTTGAAAAATAAGAAACGTATCATTACAATAATCATATCGTTTATATTTTGCAATCTTTCCTCACGTTCATTGAGGGTTTTTTTTTATACTCATTATTACTTAACATTATATTAAGGTAAAAACTTTCAATATAACTTCTTAATGTATTCGTGACGTAATCTGACCACTGAACTGCGATGGATTATGTGTCTGTGTGAGTGCAGCGCCCGGAGCACGAAGCGACGACGACCCACACTTTCCTAACTCCTTCATCGTAACCACAGGGAGCATCCTTGGCCAACACCCTTAGGCTGGCTGGCTCCTCCACACACACACACACACACACACGTTGAAGTAGTTTATATGATCCCAAATCCTTATAAATGCAGTTTAACCTAACCTAACCTAACCCCCCACCCCAGGTAGCGTTAGGGTGTTAAATCATCACGTAAAATAAACTAAGGTATCTAATCTTCAGGTGATCCGGTCAATGTTAAAATGCAGCAACTGTTAAACACCAAAAGCTCCTAAAATCGTAAAGGAAAACACAATAATAATAATAATAATAATAATAATAATAATAACTATAATAAAGTTACAGAAAACGTGTGTATGTAAATATTTAAACCTGGAAATAATTAGATACAGGTTACCAGAGAGTTGCTCGTCTGACTTAACGATGACTGAAACGACTGCGTGACGACTAGTGTCTCTCTAAGCTGTGTCAGGGGTATAGTGCTGACCAACACCAAGCACCCCTTACCATCTTAATATATTCATAGATACACTAAACGTTCAAAAACTCCCTAAAAAAAACAACAAAAACAGGATTCAACTCTTTAAGTGCTTATACTAATCCTCTATATTGACAGAATAACCGTAACTATAAACAAAACCTTTCTCTAAAAACCTCTTGAATTCGATGCTCACTTGTCATCATCATATGTTATATCTTTTATTGCGATGATCTCCTATACATCCTGTGAAGTCATTGTGTTGATGTCTTGTCATTCTGTTGATGTCACGTCATTCTGTACTCAGGTCAGGGTTAAATGTCTATGATATTTTATGTAATTGTCTTTATATTTCTTGTCCATGCGTTCCTTTGTCTGATGTTGTCCTATTTGTACTGTTTACTTATTATAATGAATCATGTAGTTCAGTTTAGGTTAGGTTAGGTTGTTAGGTTAGGTTAAGTTAGGTTAGGTTCATCAGGTGAAATAAGCAGGAGTGCCTAATCATCACCTGTTCCTCAAGGTAATACCAAAGAGAATTTCCACAAAAGGTCACATTAGGTCACCACGCGCCACTACATGAGGTCACCACGCGCCACATACCAGCACCTACGACCCAGAACTTTGTCGTACAGTAATACACTTTCCCTTCTCTTCTCTGTCCTTCTGTTGCATCCCGTTACTTCTGTTGCATCACGGTACTTCTGTTGCATCACGTTACTTCTGTTGCATCACGTTACTTCTGTTGCATCATCAGGTGAAATAAGCAGGAGTGCCTAATCATCACCTGTTCCTCAAGGTAATACCAAAGAGAATTTCCACAAAAGGTCACATTAGGTCACCACGCGCCACTACATGAGGTCACCACGCGCCACATACCAGCACCTACGACCCAGAACTTTGTCGTACAGTAATACACTTTCCCTTCTCTTCTCTGTCCTTCTGTTGCATCCCGTTACTTCTGTTGCATCACGGTACTTCTGTTGCATCACGTTACTTCTGTTGCATCACGTTACTTCTGTTGCATCCCGTTACTTCTGTTGCATCCCGTTACTTCTGTTGCATCCCGTTACTTCTGTTGCATCACGTTACTTCTGTTGCATCACGTTACTTCTGTTGCATCCCGTTACTTCTGTTGCATCCCGTTACTTCTGTTGCATCCCGTTACTTCTGTTGCATCACGTTACTTCTGTTGCATCACGTTACTTCTGTTGCATCCCGTTACTTCTGTTGCATCCCGTTACTTCTGTTGCATCCCGTTACTTCTGTTGCATCACGTTACTTCTGTTGCATCACGTTACTTCTGTTGCATCCCGTTACTTCTGTTGCATCCCGTTACTTCTGTTGCATCCCGTTACTTCTGTTGCATCACGTTACTTCTGTTGCATCACGGCGTTTAGGTCTTTCCCTCCTATTATATCGTGATTGGCTATTTGTGTTTATGAATTTTCTTTCACATCTCTCTCTCTCTCTCTCTCTCTCTCTCTCTCTCTCTCTCTCTCTCTCTCTCTCCAACACTACCACCACCACTACCACAACCACCTCATCAACCACCACCCAACTATATAATAACACAACCCACCACCGCCACCGCCATCAATAGTGGTAGATGATACGTGACGCTAACGGTATATACGACTTATATCACCTATGTCGTTATTACGGCCTATAGCGAACTCCTCACCGTTATATCACCATGACGATTGACTGTTATTCAACCCTGGGAATTGATGGAGTTTTTTAAAGGCGTAATTAGTTGATAGATATGATAACGAGGTTGTTTGAGAGTTGGTGATGGTTGGTTGATGGTAGGTTAGGTTAGGGAGTGCCTCTAGGTGATAATCCCACGGTGGTTGTGGACGCCAGAGGTCACCAGGTCAAGAGGTCACCAGGTCAAGATAGAAACAGGTGACACTCGATAACAAAATGAAGTTCGATAATAATGAGAGGGGAGAGGTTCAGTAATGAGAGGGGAGAGGATCAGTAATGAGTGGGGAGAGGTTCAGTAATGAGAGGGGAGAGGTTCAGTAATGAGTGTGGAGAGGTTCAGTAATGAGAGGGGAGAGGTTCAGTAATGAGAGGGGAGAGGTTCAGTAATGAGTGGGGAGAGGTTCAGTAATGAGAGGGGAGAGGTTCAGTAATGAGAGGGGAGAGGTTCAGTAATGAGAGGGGAGAGGTTCAGTAATGAGAGGGGAGAGGTTCAGTAATGAGAGGGGAGAGGTTCAACGAGACAGGAAGGTGAACACGTCTAAAAGTTACCAGGAAAATAGACACGAACGTCGCCATAGACTAACAGAATATGGCGTGAACTAACTTATGAATATTACAATACCAATGCGTGTTTTTCTCTACTGCTGCTGTGCTTTTAGCTTCCAGGGAATAATAATAAGTACTAAGAGCAGGAGACAGAGAGGTCATAACGACGCTTCCAGCAACAGTCGGTCGCCTACACTATTGGAATGTTAACCACGGGGGATCAACCTGCTGGCTCTTCCCTCACCAGGAATTACAGCCGCTAACCATTTACTGTATATTATTTTATTTTGTTTACTACACGTACCAACCAAAATTAATATAATGACCTTTATGTAGTTTTTACGTTAGAAATGTAGAATATCAACAAACCCGGTCGTGGTACTTTTCCAACATTGTACACTTTATCACCCCCCCCCCATGCCATGAACTATAAATACTATGTCCACAATAATAGTTCCTTGTAAGCCTGTTTATATACAAGAAACATCAGATATTGCGACAGAAAATATATAAAAACTGGCACCATTGGAAAAAATAATATATTAAAAACATGTAAACACCAAGCTACGAAATCTTGAGCCATATTTCTCCCATTCTCCTCATGTATGGGAACTTTCTCTCGCATAATTACGTATCTTATGTACTGGTGAAAACAACTTCCCGTAAAATCATGATCACAAGAACTATCTCTTTGTCAGGGAACCAACTGCCGGGCCATAGGTTAGGCTACGCAACGGTGACAGCTGTAGGCCCTTAACGCAACAAGTAGGTAAATTATTTTTATTATTAGATTTTCTATATTAATACCACCACTAAGAATACTTTAGGAGGTTAGAGTCAGCTGAGAGAGTTTATTAAGCCAGGAGAAGCTGTCGGACTTTACGATCAATTTCCCTAATGCTATCTAAACCTAACCTAACCCTAACCTACCCAACAGACTTCCGATACTTAACAAGAGATCCCAGCAGTGGAGTTAAGACAGTGTGACCATTATCTCACCGACCATGACGACAAAGTGTGAGGTGTTGGTGGGGGTAGAGTGACATGCAAAGACACACTTCTCCAGGTGCTATATCTGTTCTCACTCACGCAAGACCAGACTGATCATTACATCTCACTGTCTTACACCCTTCACTGCTGTCTTTACCTGTCTTCCCTTCACTCCTTAATGCTGTAGAGAGAGAGAGAGAGAGAGAGAGAGAGAGAGAGAGAGAGAGATTACCTTAAGTCCCCGCGAGGAAACGAAACACGATTTTCTTTTGCGATTGTTAATTGTTTATCCTATGAAAATATTTTGTATAAACGTTTCTCGTCTTTATTATTATTATTGTTATTATTATCATTATTCCTAGGTAACAAAAATATTAATATCAGATATCCAGTATTGATTTGTATACTATGAGTTCAGGGGAAAATCTACTCTCTTTTTTTAATTTAGTGATGCTTCAATTCTTACTCGGGAAGATTAATACGAGTGGGAGGTTAATTCTGTCGAGGAAAGTAATCTATGCCTGAGCAAATCTTCTGAGTCTTGCTTGGTAGAGGATTAAATTTCAGTGCAGCGACATACTCTGGTATATCAGGAATAGAAATCTGTTTGTTTTTTGGGGAGATCTTCCGTATTTGGTTAGGTTAGGTTAGGTTCTCAAAACGTAAAGATCTGGATAGCCTTCATAGACAGCTGTTGCATTCCTATAGCTCGTAAATTCCCATAACTTCCGCCTCTCACGGTTTCTCACAAGTGGGTCTGAGGACACCCTGCAGACGGTCGCGTGCTTGTAGACGTCCATCCTTCTGAGACAACGGTGAGACCAACACACACGCCTCCTGCTGGTGTCTTCTGACGGGGCAACAACTCCTCCGCCTCAGCAGCAGTAATAACGGTAGCAGTAGCAGTAGCAGTAGCAGTAGCAGTAGCAGTAGCAGGCAGGCATCTTCAGTAACAATGGGCCGAAGAGGAGGAAAAGTGGTGGTGGGATAGCATTGTGCCAGCATGGGTGGGGCTTCCTGTCAGACCAAGGCCTATACTACAGCTAGGCTTAAGCTTTCCCCCTCTTTAACCACACCCAGCCGACATTCACCCCACACCCAGCCGACATTCACCCTACCTAGTTTGTACTGATTATATAACTATTAAGACTTTTTTGTTTATATTTCTGAGTTTTAATGTGTACGAGCATTAAAAGGTGACAGTGGTTTGCCTTAGATCCAACGAGGGGCATCTTGTAAAGTTTCTGTTCTGTAAAGAAGGAAATTACGAGTATCCGAAGAAATCTGCCATGTTTGGTTGGGTCACCCTGACTTACATTCCACCTAAGCAGGGATCACACCCGGGTCATAGTGGCGAGAGGAAGGAACACTATAGCCGGACCACACGACAGCCAGTCAAAAAATAATAATAATAATTGGGGTTCAGAGGAGTATTATAGATGTGAGTGAAAACAACACCAATTTGTGAATTTATCCATACCGTTTATTGACCTTGTGTTTAACTGATCTAGTGTCGTGGAAATGTTAACTGGAATACCACGAACGCCTCCTCAAACCCCCGTCAGTACACAACCAAACTTACCTAAATGCGATATAACACTTTACAATATAACACCTAAAAGGGCCATTTATGAAACTTTATAACGTGTGCCTTTTGGCTATTTTGTTCATCATTGGTATTGTCTGTTTCCTCAAGCAGTTAGGTCCGTTTCCCCTGCCTGAGGAAAATACTCGTTTTCCTGTCAGGCCAAGACGACGATGAACAATAGACCACAGTGTAGGTCAAGAGCTGAAACACGTGATGGCTACCTTTTCCAAACTTTATCACAGGTTAGGTTAGGTTAGGTTAGGTTTGTGTGTGTAAGCAACAGTCGATAATCACAGTTCATTAGTGTGGAAGGAAGATTTGACCATTACGTATAAACTAGGTCATGTTAGGTTAGGTTAGGTTAGGAGAGGATAGATTAGGTTAGGTTAGGAGAGGATAGATAAGGTTAGGTTAGGTTACCGAAAGGATAGTTAATATCCAGGTAAAATAATCAGAGGTGGAGATTCTTCATGGAACAAAGAATTAATAAATCTACTCCACTAACTTACACGATAAAGAATTAGATTTAACTAAGACTCAATAACAAATAATTTAAGGTAAACACAAGGATGTAGTGAAGTATGGAGCATGTGTGACCTCACGATGTTCTGCGGTTTGGTGGCCACAGGAGGTAATGTTCTCAAGAGGTAGTTGTTGGCCTCAAGACTCTGACGAGCCCTCCCTCCCTCCCTCCCACCCACCCCCCTCCTCCCTCTCAACCCCACCCCCAGGACAGAGTTGAGCCAGTTGTGGTTTTATGGTTTATTTCTGAGAGAGGGGGGGAGGGGTTACCTGATGATTAGCACCCTGGTTTATTTTACCTTTATATTAATCATCCCTACGCTAACCTAACCTAACCTAACGCTAACCTAACGCTAACCTAACGCTAACCTAACCTAACCTAACGCTAACCTAACCTAACATAACCTAACCTAACGCTAACCTAACCTAACTTAACCTAACGCTAACCTAACCTAACCTAACCTAACCTAAGCCCTCCAGGTAACGTTAGAGTGTTTAATCATCAGGTGAAATAAGCTAGGGTGTCTAATCTTCAGGTGATCCCAACATTGACGTAATATTAACAGGCAACACAGGAAATCACTTTAGACACACACACACACACACACACTCATTTGTACGTATCACATCTATTTCTTCTATTAATCTTCTGTAACTTATGTATTAATAAAGGAAAAATATTCAAATATACCCTAGTGACTCGGTGATCCTGTTAATAATTTTCCTCGGGTCTTGATTTTCCCGTTGTAGTGGCGCCTTCTTCCTCTACATGTTCACTACTGTGTTTATTGAGACAGTGTACATACATTACTAGTAAGCCTTCAATCACCACTGACGTATTTGGGTTAGGTTAGGTTAGGGTTACACATACATACATAAACAACATCAATATAACACAAAAATAACTTACCTTCATATTTCCTTTGTCGCCAATGATGAATAAATCTTTGTAGTGAAGATGATGCAGGTGTAGGTAAGAGACGTTACACCTTCACACTGTAACACCTGACTGACACGCTCTCGCTTCACCTCCCTCTATTAATACTCTACCTGGCACCTCCTCACCTGGTTGCCACTTACTCATTTAATCACTAGTATTGCCTGTATTTTATTTTTATTTTTTTTACAATCATAATACACAACACAAACACAACACACACACACCACACACACAACACAAATACACAACACACTCGGTTCCCTATGTGTGAATCCTCCCTCCACTCTTTGCTTCTCTAAATATCCTTCAGATATGTACAACAGTTTTCCCAGTGTGATTTTACGATAGAACTTTAGCCACAAATAATGACGGGTTGTAAGCTCTCTCTCTCTCTCTCTGTCAATAGTTGTTTAATTCTCTCTACTTCCTCTTTCATTTAATAATATTTAAGCTATAATTTCTTGATATCATTGCCTACATAAATTCTCACACTTTGTAGCGTTAAAAAGACACTACAGGGAGAATTAAGCTACGAATGACTCGAATTATTGACCCAGTGTAGGTGTAGAGGTAGTGAGAAAGAACTACAAGGGAATAACAATATTTCTCAGGGTGTTGTTCAGCGAGATATAGAGAACTGTGTAGAGATGAGAGATATACACGTATTAGGTCTCTCAGTGTGATGTAGAGAACTATGAAGAGATGAGAGAGACACAAATGATAGGTTTCTCAGAGTATAATGTGTTTATAATGGTGTAAGTTGTGGTCAGGCTGTCAAGGAGAGTGACTTGAACATTATGGATGACTCAGCTGTAATAATGAACCACAGAAGTAACAGATACACTTATAATGCCCACGCTGGCACGGTAAATAACATAGTACTAGTATAGCGAAGCGCGTAATGGTCTCCTGTGCTTTAAATAGATCGTTGTGTTTATTGCCTGAGATACCCACAAGCCTTACAAGTTGAACGTATCGTAAAATTTTTTTTTTTATATTATGCTATATCAGTATTGTCTCTGACCCACTTGCTACCACTTTTTTTTCTTCAGATAATCTAGTCAAAATTTACTATTTCACCCTTAACATCAATATTATTTAATTATATTTACATCCATTCACGGTCAAAGATATATTTTTAAGCATATTTTAACTAACCAGAGTAATGTTACAGATTCACCCCCACCCCACTTGGATTAATAGGTCACGGGGGGCACAGAATAAAACCTTTAAACACTCTGAAAATTTATAGGTACTTCGTCTGGCTAACAAAAGAACGCGACGTGATAAATACATATAATTATCCTACGGTTTCTAAATAAGTCACTACCTGTGAGGAAGGTTTCACTTGATAATATACCAGGGACGGATCTATCGAGCTGGTAAATGCAGTATGTACCAATGGCGGGGAAAAAAAATCAACAACGAAGTATTATCTCGTCGGTGATTGGTTGACTGAGGGAAGGGGTAAGGGATTCAGATGAAGTTGATTGGTGGATTTTGGGTATACGGAGGTGGAGGTGGTGTTAGGAAATATGGTGAAAATACACACAGATTAGTAATAGATTTATAGTGTCTGTGGTGTTTGTTGTCATCAAGTCGTGCGTGTAGTTATTTATTCTTGTTTTTCTGAGTTTTTTTTTCTTCAGGATATAAATGTTTAGTGTTGTTATGTATGTTAAGTGGTAAGTGGTAAGTTATCTGTAAAATGGTATCGTGTTTGTTAAGTGGTAAGATGTTTGTTAAGTGATAAGTTGCCTGTTTAAGTGGTACTACATCTTTGGTAAGGTATTTATTAAGTAGTAAGGTGTTTCTTAAGTGGAATGCTATTTTTTAAGTGGTAGAATATTAAAACTGAATATTATTTACAGTATACATTCCACGCCAACACACTCATAAAGTACAACTTATTTGCAGACGATAGTAATCTCTATGCCAGCAACTCAGACCTCCATTCCTTGATGAGAACTATGAACACTGAATTGATTAAAGTCAGGACCTGGGTAGTACGTAATAAACTGACCTTAAACCCTGAAAAAACCCACTACACGATATTTCGCAGAAGGAAAAACTTACCCTCAGACTTGGACCTCCTGTACCTTGGTAATACAGTCCTCAAACGCGAACAAAATACTAAATTCCTCGGAGTTATTGTTGATGAGAAACTTAACTGGAGAAACCACATACAAGCCATTCACAGTAAGGTCAATAAACAGTGCGGTATCATGTGTCACACTCGACAGTCACTCACTCTCGCAGCAACGAAAGAAATCTATCATGATCTTGTTTACCAACACCTGATACACTGCCACGCACTATGGGGGGGCCTCTAGCTCTTCAAAAACCCAATCCCTGGTTACTGCACAAAAGAGAGTTGTGCGGACAATGACCTACTTGAAAAAAACTGATCACACAAACGAACAATTTGCTAAATTGAAAATGTTAAAATTCGAGGATATTAACACCTACTGCTGTGCCCTCTTTGTTTACAAATCTGTCAATCACTTGTTTGACAACAATTATTTCCAGTTCCGGAATAATCAGAGATACAACTTAAGGCACCAAGAGAGACTAAGACCACCCCCCATGCGCTCCTCTCAGTCCCAGACCTCCATAAAATGTCTTGGTGTGAAGGTGTGGAACAACTTACTCCCATCCATCCCAGCAAAGACTACGCTCCCTTCCTTTAACTCATCTTTAAAAAAATATCTATTGTCTAAGTATTAGTATTAATAGTTTTTTGTAATACCTTCTTCATATACCTGCTTTTACTGTACCACCAAAACCGTTTTATCAGAAATTTTCATGTAATATATAGGTAAAAGGTTAACATTTGCAACGGGTGTATTTGCCAACTAGACATAATCCTGACAGCTCTGTCCTCTTGCTCAACCTTAATACAGCCCATGTTGTACTGCTTCCCTCCCTTATCATATATATATTTTTCAATTTTCACTGTAACTTATGTATATACTTATAATATAAATAAAAAAAAGTAAATAAATAAATAAATAAATTAAATAAATATCGAAGTGATAACCTTGGTAACATCCTGAGGTGTTCTTATTACCTCTATGCTATGTGTACTATTCCAGATGTTACTAAATGTTACATAATACTTCCTTGAGATAAATGTACAGTATATATCAGGTGCCTACAAGAGAGCTCAGGCTCTCAACTGGCTCAGCCATGTTAATATTATGATTTTGTATCGACTCTGTATCTGTGTTCTTCTGGCTAGATAAACTGTTTCAATATCAATATCAATATATCAATAGCTGCTAAACACTTGATGTACCTCCGTGAGAGAGAGAGAGAGAGAGAGAGAGAGAGAGAGAGAGAGAGAGGTACTGGACTGGCTGACTGACTGATACTTGCTTAATATAGTTTTGCATCTCATTATTTTCCCCGTTGAAGATTTAATTTCTAAACGGGATTAATCTCACCAGGGTTGTGATCTCGTGTATAAATTTGTCTTGTTATTATTTTTGTTTATCAAGGAAAAATATCTAAGGCAGGAATGAGGTTGTGAGTTGTTAAATTGAGGTTATGTTTTTGTGTGAGTTAGGTGGATAATATATTGTTTGTTATTCTTGTTATTGTTTGGGGTTTCTTATGTGAATTTTCTGTGATGATGCTTCTCTTACTACTACTAATATTTTGTTTTAAACGTGGCCTTCATCCTCCCCCTATAGCCACACCTTCGCCGCCATTTTATTACCTTAAAATTAAATATCCTAATACATAAGTAGCTATCCTAGCTGTGTTGAGTTAGTTGAGCCGCAGATCTATGTGGCATTCAGTGACTGTTGCCTCATAGTCAATATCTGCAGCAGTTGTCGGCTTTGGGGCCGATGCTCTCGTTCCCCTGAGGCAGAGCAAAGCCGACCTAAGGAGAGAGAAGGACAGTCGACATCTCATCCAGGCTGTAACATAACTTCTGGGCTGCTGCTTCTGTTCGGAGATCACCTCCGTGAGTCTGGCGTAGAAGCATCTTGCACTTGGTCCCATCCCACCAGAGGTTGTGAACACTAGAGGAGTGAAGCTGCCTTGATCAACGTTCTGAATTCTCTCCCCATATGCCCTTATCTTGTCGTTCTCGTTCCTCCTGTGTGCAGCATCGAGAGCTAGGTTACGGTAACTACTAACTACTACTACTACTACTACTACTACTACTACTTTTTTTAACATGGCCTCCAACCTCCCATTACAGCCATACCTTCTCCATACATTTTATTATCTACTACTACTACTACTACTACTATTACTACCAACGTCTAAAACTACTACTAATAATAACCAGGAAAATTAATCTGAGTTTGTAAATATTGCAACTATCACGATGAGAAGGGCGGTTATTAGTGCTGATCAAGTGACGTGGTTATGAAATATTGTTGGTATTGATTGTAGCAGAGTCTGTTATTGACTTATATCTGGAAAAAGTTATTGATATTGTGACTAAGCTTATTGTAATCTGTTTGTTTTGGTTATATACTGTGAGGTTTCTAAGATGGCGACAACATTGCTTCCTCTGCTATTTTTTTTTTTCTGTTTAGATATGTTGAAGTTTGGGGTGAAGGTGTTCGAAAATGTGGGTTTGGTGGGTTGGTTGGTTTTTTTTTGGTTGGTTGGTTGGTTGGTTTTTGGTTGTTTTTGTTGGTTGATTGGTTGGTTGTTTTTTTGGTTGATTGGTTGGTTGTTTTTTTTGGTTGGTTGGTTTTTGGTTCATTGGTTGGTTGGTTTTTGGTTGGTTGGTTAGTTTTTGGTTGGTTGGTTGGTTGGTTTTTGGTTGGTTGGTTGGTTGGTTTTTGGTTGGTTGGTTGGTTGGTTGGTTTGGTTTTTGTTTGCTGTTTTGGTTGGTTTTTTGGTTGGTTGGTTGGTTGGTTGGTTTTTTGGTTGGTTGGTTGGTTGGTGTTTTGGTTGGTTGGTTGGATGTAAATAATGAGCTCGATAAAGTCACTTATAGGAGGGTAAGATCCTCATTAAAGACATATTAATGTTAGTATTATTTCTCCAAGTGTTATGTCTATTTAAGTAACTTCATGCGTGTGTTATCTATATATATCCGGGTTACAGAGGAGTGTTCAACCAGCAGCTTCCAATCACCAAGATACAATCATTTGAGCGAGGGAAACTACCATGCAGAACAATGGTAGTCAGCTGTCAGTCGGTTTTCACTCGTGGTTGGTTGATAAAAAGTCGAGGGCTCGTTGGTCCATTCTCTCTCGGAAAGACAACAACAGTTTCACTCTGGCATTGATCTAGCGGGAAGAGGCCCCACGTGAAGATGTCTAGGAGCTGCAGGAATAATTGTGATTGTATTTAACTGAAGAGGACGTCTGGGGGTGTACAGGTTGTTTTGAAGACTAAATGTTTGACTGTACAGTATCAGTGAACCTTTATAATAAATCCAATGAATGTTTAGTTTGTTTTGTAAGGTCCGCTAACTCATTATTTGAAGGTGGGGAGGAGGGGAAAGGGAATGAGAAGGAGTGGAGGGAGGAAGGGAAAGGGGAGGAGGAAGGGGAAGGGGAGGAGGAGGGGGGTGGGTGGAGAGGGAAAGCACTTCAGATCCATGACTGGAGACCTAAAGAGGCAGTGTTTATTATTTGTGTTGGTGAAAGTGAGGATCTTCGGTGATGATGGAGAGTCTGAGCAGCTTTTGTTTACATTAGTAATTCATTCAGTGCAGTCCTTAGAGATGATCACTGTCCACTGCCGGCCACCTGGTGACTAGAGACCTTTATCAAGAGCAAGTTTAAGCGATTCAACCTTGGGAAACAGCGACATGTGTCTCCAGAGGTGAATGAACAGAGTTATGTACCAAGGTCTGGGAAAGTCAGAGGCCGGGGTGACTTCTCGGGTTTTAGTCATTACATAATAAGTTGACGAGGAATCACCTGTGTATTCCCCCCAGCTATTTCACCGTAATATTAAGCATCCTAACACTAACCTAACCTAAAGCTAATCTAGAATAACTTAACCGAACCTACCCCCAGGTAGCGTCCAGGTGTTTCGTCACCAAATGATAAGGTGGGCGGCTAGTCTTCATGTGATGCCTTTATTGCTTCGCTTGGAGGAGTTGAATGGGACTAAGTTACTACGTTTTACACTAACGTTTTACTTTGTAAGTATTATATCGAAACCTTTACGACATGAAACACAATCATACTGACTACAAAACAATATTTCGAGCTAGATCGTAGACGACCGTACTCGTAGAATGTTCATGACCGTACAGTCACTCCAAAAGGTGTCTTTACGATTTTGTGTGAGACAATATGACACAACCGATGGAGGATTTTGACAACCCTACCGAGACAACAGGAGCCGCAGTGTTCATTTTGGAATTCATCGGCCCCCTCCATGAATATACCTTTTGGAATGACTATACACCCAAAACTATACACAACTTATCATGATTATTGATAACCAATTTTTGTAGATCCATTTGCTACAGCAACCTTTCTACGTCACCCCGGGCATATTTTCAGATATTTTAGGGCTCTGTAAAGTTTGATTTGTAACATGAACCATCCAGACAATGCCACTCACCATCCTGTACCTGTTATCGTTGTCGAGTACAACAGGGAACTAGTTTAGGTATGCAAAAAACTGTATGCTAAGTAAACGGCTTTCTCACGCACGAGGTTGATGTGCTTCTACTATGTGTACACAGTGAACTAACTTACTACATAGAGTAAACACCTGGTGCAAGGGAGGTGGTTGCACCTGGATGTGGGGAGAAATCGATGTGAAGTTACGAAACCCAAACTTTAAACCTTCACAGGAATGTTAAAGCCCCCGTCAACACACTGGGTATACTAGAGACTCGGTTGATTAAAAAGTCCATAGGAGGGCCACCACCCTGCGCTATGACACCTTAGGCACACAGAGAGATAATAACGCCAGCAGTTGTCTAGCTTATGCTATAGGCGGGTAAGAAATGACTTCATAGATGTGGGGCAGCACTGGGAGAAGGAACTCGGTCAAGTTGCCCGTTTATCATTGTTGACCTGCACTGTCTCGGCACACACAACACAGTGTATTCCCACAGCCTACGTGCACCGTATACCTATATTGTCTATACTCATGCTGCATTGCAAAATTTAGAAACATGATTATACAATTGTAAACCTGTATGAAAACCTTACTGAATAATTATTATTATTCACAACTGTTCTTCGCAAAATCACTTTTTTAAAATAGTTTCCCATAAAGATATTTTCTTTTATAGCATTATCATAGAGAATGTAAAAGGGGAAACTTAAGTAATATTCTTTAAACCCCGATTTAATTTATATTTATTTTTTTAGAAATTACGCTTTAAAATATAAACATTTACATTCATTTTTAAAGGGATAATAGACTAGTTTAAAATTATCGGACACCAACACCTACGTGAGGATTTATGCTAATGGTAATGTTCCAACGTTGAATACTAATACTAAAATAAATTAGTGTAAATAATAAAAACATTTAATAAGAGTTTAAATACACATTTTTAAATGACAAATTAAATAAGTAATAAACACAGTACTTTTAATGAAGGCCCTAACTTACATGACATTGAAAGGGGTAAATTATTATGCAAAGTTAGGGTAAAGTTAACGAAAAGTGAAGTTTCTTTGACGATATTGAAGGGAATAAGTTAGTGATACATTATAACTTAATGAGGATACAGTTAGCATTTGATGACTGATAAAAAATAGAATGCATATTAGGTAAAATATATTGATTTATATTAGCGAACAAATTCAAACATTAAAAATAACGATGACGGAATATTTTATTCAAGTTTAAATATAATTACTTGGGATTGCACAGATGTATTTTGTGAGTATTACAAGCGTTATTGAATATTTCAGTAGTTTATGTTACATCTTTAATCATTACAATATTGTGTGTTACAATATTCAACATTACAGTAGTGTTTGGTGCTGGTACAGTACATGTGAGATGGTCCAGTCAACATTACGGCAGTGTTTGGTGATCCACGTAACATTCCATCAGTATTTCTTGCATTTTTCCCGCCGAATTTTGTCTCAAGGAAACAAGAATCAGTGTAGCGAGGTCGCCGTGTCAAAGCCCCGTTATCCGTGGCGCGGGAGACTCATATTGCCACCTCCCGCCACCTGCAGCACACACACTCTGTCCTCGACTCGGCCTTCCCTCCCTCACCCCAGCACGTCAACGACTATTTGCCTCCAGTGCCTCAGTAGCGGGAATTCGTTGTTTACTGTGTGAGAGCGAGGAAGGCCGGGACCAGGGACATGGTTTACGTCTCTGTTACACGCGTTGTCATGACGACCAGGTTAAGTTTACAAGCATGGAGTGAATGACACGCAGTTAACAGCTCGGTATAAATAACTATCGTTTTATAAACAGAAATTTTTCAACTTTTCTTCTTTTATCATATTTTGGGAGAATATGTATTACAGTTATGGCTGAAAGGAATTAGTATTTTCTAATTTTAACGTCGGATTTTTCGAAAAATATCGAACCAAAGTACCGAGCTGGCAACATGACCGCCTGGGAGCAGCTGCTAGAAGGGCTGGAACACACCAACACACAGTTCTAATTGTGACGTGTTTGTGGAAGGACAGATCACCTCTATTAAGCGTAGAAGCAGTTTATTGACTAAAACAGTGTGTTAGATACCCGAGTGTGTGTACTGAAGGTGTCTCTCAAGGCATCAGGGAGGGAGTGTGGCCAGAGGTTGTGAGCTGCTGGCGGCTAGGACTCTGTGTGAGTGAAACAGGGGATGGAATGTGATATTGCAAGTGTGGCGGCGTGTGCATGTGTTGCTGCCACCCAGGGTCCTGCAGGGCTGGCCTAGACCTGCACACACACACCTGTCCTGCCCCTCTACCACACCAGGTGAGCCACATCAACCATTACCTGGTAAGATTTAGACCCAGTTAACCACCACCTTTAACCAATTCACCTTAAGTTGCCAACCATCGTCTGATTTTGATATTCATCCAATCAAAAACATTCTCTGCTGTTAGTTGTGTTAGTATTTGGTGTATCTGATGCTCTGTGTTCGCTCAGGGTGGGCCAACAGTTTTCTAAGACACAGATTTGGTTTATATCAAAAGGTTAATGAATACCAGGATGGCATTCATGTAAATCACGGCAGTTCACTCCCTGTGCACTCTCATCCAGGAAGACCTGTTTGTGTGTGTGTGGTGCGTGTGTGTGTGTGTGTGTGGTCGACTACAGGAAGAACCAGGAGTTAGGTTGTTCATTGTAAGCCATTAGTCCACATAGATCAGGCGAGGTCAAGTTCACATTAGATTGTCAATGACCCACAAAGTCTGTCTGTTTGTGTATCTGTCCGCGCTCTCCAGGGAAAAAAATAAATCACACTTAAAGACCCTGAGGTTAAGGAAGGACGTAGACTGGTAACAAAAATTAGTACCACCTAAATATTAGACACCCAGTTTATTTTACTTGGTTAACCACCGTAAAACTACCTTAGGGGGGGGAGGGAGGGAGTTAAGTTTAAGTTAGGTTAGGTTATTGTTAGGTTTAGGTTAGGTTATTGTTAGGTTATTGTTAGGTTATTGTTGGGTTAGGTTAGGTTAGGTTATTGTTGGGTTAGGTTAGATTAGGTTATTGTTGGGTTAGGTTATTGTTAGGTTTAGGTTAGGTTAATGTTAGGTTAGGTTATTGTTAGGTTATTGTTAGGTTAATGTTAGGTTTAGGTTAGGTTATTGTTAGGTTAATGTTAGGTTATTGTTAGGTTAATGTTAGGTTTAGGTTAGGTTAATGTTAGGTTAGAGCGGTTAATCTCTAAATGATCCCAATATTCCCTCTACGACTCCCTGGGTAACATATTATCTCTCTTGTTTTCTATAAGACTATTGATTAATATTTAGTGTCTGCGTTCACTGTCACCAAGCCATCAACAAGACCTTCCCTCCCTCTCTACCCCTTCAACCCCACTCCACCCCCTCTCTACCCCTTCAACCCCACTCCACCCCCTCTCTACCCCTTCAACCCCACTCCACCCCTCTTTGCCTTAACCCCTCCACCTCTCTACACCTTCCTCCACCCCCTCTCTGCCCTTCAACTCACCCCCTCTCCTTCAACACCTCCATCCCCTCTCTACCCTTCACTCCACCCTTTTGCCCCTTGCCCTCCACCCCTCTCTACCCTTCAGCTGCCCTTCAACCCCCACCACCTCCTCTCTCCCTTCAACCCACTCCATCTCTCTCTCCATCCCCTCTCTGCCCTTCAACCTCCATCCCCTCTCTGCCCTTCAACCCCACTCCACCCCCTTTTGCCTTCAACCTCCCCTCTCTACCCCTTCAACCTCCATCCCCTCTCACCCTTCAACCCCACTCCACCTCCTCTCTACCCTTCAACCCCTCCATCCCCTCTCTACCCCTTCAGCCCCTCCCCTCTCTACCCCTTGCCCTCCACCCCTCTCTACCCCTTCAACGCCACTCCCACCCTTTGCCCTTCAACCCCACTCCTCCCCTCTCTGCCTTCAACCCCACTCCACCCCACTTTGCCTTCATTACTCCACCTCTCTACCACTCCACCCCCTCTCTACCCCTTCAACCCCACTCCACCTCCTCCCACCTCTCCACCTAATGGCAAGATAGCCGACATATTAAGATTGTATCCACTTTCTTGCACTTAGTAACTATATCACTTCTCATGTACAGAACCAAATCCACAATGTGCTTGAATACTTCTCAGGTAAATATGAATAACAAAGTGTGAGGCCAGACATACTGCCTCACACACCTGTACTCACACATTTGTGAATAAGTTACCCTTTATGTATGTTTTGTGATAATGAGAACACCTGAACACTAGCCACCCCCTGAGTTATTTCACCTGGAGTGTAACTAACCACCTTAGTGCATAATCTTACTTAACCTAACCTAACATAACGTAAATTAACCTAAATTAACCTAAGCTAACCTAATCTAACCTAACCTTTTATGTAGTGTTTGGGTAGTTGTTATTATTCACGTGAAGTAAATTGGGGCAGGGTGAATTATTTCTTTCATTCTTTCTCAAACACATCCACAAAATAAAACGCACAATAAACCCCACTGACCTCTGTTTAAACCTCTTCCATATTTATCACTTATCATCATCATCAATCATCATCATCTTTATCATCATCCCCTCATTCCTTCTTCCGTGACGTAGCCTTGAGTCAACCCGCCTTCCCGGAGCTGTGTACAAACGGGCTTTACCAGATAAGGGCATTAGTGCTCACGTCATGATACTACGAGATATGGAGGACTGTGTTGGAAATAATGATAATAATAATAATAATAATAATAATAATAATAATAATAATAATAATAATAACAACAACAACTCTAGTAATAATAATAAATGTAGTAATAATAATAATAACAATAATAATAATAATAATAATAATAACAGTAATAATAATAATAATAATAATAATAATAACAATAATAATAATAATAATAATAATAATAATAATAATAATAACAGCAATAATAATAATAATAATAATAATAATAATAATAATAATAATAATAATAACGATAATAATAATAATAGTAATAATAATAATAAATAATAATAATAATAATAATAATAACGATAATAATAATAATAATAATAATAATAATAATAATAATAAACTAGATATTATTGTGTAGTGATTAATGATAATAAAATATAATTATGTTATTAGGTTAATGACAATGAGAGAGAATTAGAGATTGAATGTGTTAATTATTATGAGTTATGACTTATGAGTAATGTGAGTCATGAGTCTAATGATATGAGTTGTGAGTCATGAGTCTAATGATATGAGTTGTGAGTCATGAATCGTGGGTAGAGAGGAGATGGGTCACGAGTCATGGGTGAGTCATGAGGGTGAGGCAGCATCTTGTGACTGCCCCTCTTTCTCTCTCCATGTAAGGTACTTCTGTCTGTCTGTCTGTCTGTCTTTCAGCCTCAATGAGTAATATACATAGCTCCTCCTTCCGCCTACACCACACCCACGTCTTACACCCACACCACGCCACACCCACGTCTTACACCCACACCATGCCACACCCACACTTGACTGACATACTCACACCATGCCACACCCACGTCTTATACCCACACCACGCCACACCCACGTCTTACACCCACACCACGCCACACCCACGTCTTACACCCACACCACGCCACACCCACGTCTTACACCCACACCACGCCACACCCACGTCTTACACCCACACTACACCCACAACCTCCCTCACACCATTTACTTTTATGACCGAACTCTATCAGGAATAAATGCCTTGGTTGGTATCTGTCTTAACCATGAGACCGAGGACGGCACTTCTCCCTCTCCTCCCCTGAGATTCCTATAGACACACGCCTATATATAAGCCTCGTGCACGGGGTCCCATCATCACTACTACAAATTGATTTACTATTTTTTTTGTTAAATGTGGCCTCCAGCCTCCACCAATAGCCACACCTTCGCCGCCATTTTATTACCTTAATATTAAATATCCTAATACGTGAGTAACTATCCTAGCTACTATTACTACTACTTTGACTCTCCCTCATTACTACTACTACTACTACTACGATTTTCTCTCCTCACCATTATCCCTCTCTTTCACCTTTACCACTACCACGACCTTCCCTCCCTCACCACCACCAGCAGGTCACATATCACGTAAACAATAGCCTGAACTTGCCAACCTTCAGTGCCCACCTGATGTGCTTTCCTGTTTCTGATGTGTTTTTTTTTTACGTCTCTGATCCACTTATGTAATTTTTTTCACATAAAGCTGCACACGTTAGGTTAGGTTAGGTTAGGTTAGGTGTAGTGTAATGGCATGGTTGATGGGTGTGGTGGTGGTGGTGGTAGTGATGTTGTGCTGGTGGTGGTAGTGTGTTGTGCTGGTGGTAATGGTGGTGGTGGTAGTAGTGATGGTGGTAATGGTGGTGGTGGTAGTGTGTTGTGGTGCGTGCGGTTAGCTCAAGACTTCCTGTATGTGTGAGCGGGTCTTCCTGGGAGCTGGTGGCTGTCCTCGAGAGGGTAACACCAAGGGAGTAACGCAAAAGGAGTTACGTTACGTTACATTTGGTTAGATTAGATTAGTATTAGAATAAACTAGGGATCTAATCTATACATAACCTCAAAGAACACCCGCCTGAACTTGAATACGAGGAAGACATTTTACTGTGAGTGTCTTCTGTCATTAACTTCTCTACAACGGCTCATAACGTGTGAATAATACCTTGAAGAATGATAGTGCAGTTTAGTAATGGTCCCCCTGTTGAGTAGCCAAGCCTTCAGAGAGAGCAGGTGGGAGAGACTGCATGGCTATGTTTTCCTGGATTTCCCGCCCAAAGACGTCTAGGGTTAGCTCCATGGACCGTAGGAAAAATAACAGCCTCTCAATATCCCAGTAAATGTGTGTGTGTGTGTGTGTGTGTGTGTGTGTGTGTGTGTGTGTGTGTGAGGAGGACTCGGAGTAGGAAGTGTGGAGTCGGGTGATGGAGAGAAGAAGGTTGCACTTTGGGACAGCACGAAACGTCTACATCACAATGCTCTTAAAGACAACATTGGACACAGTTTCTTGCCTTGGCGTCATTGCAGGCCCTGACGACTGGAGAGAAAGACCTAACCTAACCAAACCTTCAAATTATTGTTACATCAGAGAGAGAAAAACCCACTTGATTTGGCTTATGTTAAATGAATATATACGTGTGTGTAATAATCGTCTTGGTATATCGAAACACACTTCTTAAAAGACGCTCATTCCACCTTTCTTTGTTGCTAGGGTAAACAAAACCCGTTGCTATGGAATGACGTCATAGGTTTATATAAACAAACTAAAATAAAAAAAAAATCGTCCCTTTTATTGCCCGTGGTGGTCAGCTGGAAGGTAGAATATATATTAGTGTTCAATTTTCTGCGTCGTTATATCACTTTTACCGTCATATTGCGAGGTTAGGACAATACTGAGGTGTTTTTGAGAGTTGTTGAAGGTGACTGGTGATAGGCACGTACTGTACTGTCTTATAAACTTTGGTGTGTGGTTCTTTTTTTAGTTTATGTTGTAATGTTATGATGTGTGTGCGTGTTATGCCTCCGTCTCGTGGCTATATTTACCATTGAACTGTACAGTGTGTGTGTGTGTGTGTGTGTGTGTGTGTGTGTGTGTGTGTGTGTGTGTGTGTGTGTGTGTGTGTGTGTTAACATATGCTCTGTATGTATACGTGTGTCTGGTTGCAGTATGTGAATTTTTTACATGCATATTACAGGTCGTCGTATACACAAAGAAAGAAAGAAAGAAAGACAGAGAGAGAGAGAGAGAGAGAGAGAGAGAGAGAAATGTATGAGTGTTAAGGTGTGTACATGATCCAGTAAGTCAAGGCTGCCTAGCTGCACCTAGTGAGGACCTGACCACTCCTCCACCCTCCTCTCTCTCTCTCTCTCTCTCTCTTTCTCTTTCTCTCTCTCTCTCTTCCAAAGTGAGTGAAGGAAGTCTTAATAAATCCGTAGAGTTTTGTGTGTTAATTTATGTAGCGCATATACAGAAAAAACAAGACAGGTACAGACACAGGTAGACGCAGGTACAGACACAGGTAGACAGGTACAGATAGCCTACAGGTATAAACAGGTACAGATGAAAGTACAGTTACAGATATTTGAAAACTATTTAGGATTAATATAAATTACAGTATCTTCAAGTATTCATAGAAAATAACGATTTCTATAGTTTCATCATGTCGAAATTTATATACTGAGTCCAGGTGTGTTTCAGAGGTCAATGGTCACCATCATCCAGGTCAGTGCGATGTAATAGTATGTATCTGACCTTGACTCGTTGTTGTCATGTTATCTTGTGTTGTCATGATACTAAAAAATTATTAATCTTACGTTCATATCTTCCTTGTACAGTCACGGTGGAACCAATCTTGGTCAGGTAGATAAGGAAAACTTTAACCTACGATCTTTTGAGAATATGATTCTTCTGTGGGTGTTTGTGTGGGTGATTCATTACCCGGGAGAGTCTTATAACGAGGCAGTCTAATGATCATGACAGAGACGAACGTCAGTGTAGGCAAGCAGAAGTCTGGCGAACATTCATCCAGTGGGGTGGAGGGAGGAGAGAGACACACTAGGTGGAGTTGATTGCTCGTATTGTGGTAGTTTTTATGGCGGGTTCCTCTCTCTCTCTCTCTCTCTCTCTCTCTCTCTCTCTCTCTCTCTCTCTCTCTCTCTCTCTCTCTCTCTACTCCTGGCGTGGCTCCGTGAGTGAGAGGCCTCTAGCACCCTACTTCTTCCAGTCTCAGTAATGTGATCGACCCATTTTTTGTTTCATGCAGTGTTACGACCTGGTGGTGGTGGTGGTGGTGGTGGTGGTGGTAGTGGTGGTGGTGGTGGTAGTGGTGGTGGTGGTAGTGGTGGTGGTGGTAGTGTTGGTAGTAGGAGTGGTGGGTGGAGGTCACATGTTCAGCCACCAACAACAACAACATCTTCACTATCTGTTCCACTACTCAGGTATAAGCGAGGAGGTAAAGGCGCTTGAGTGTCTTAGATAAAGTACCTGGTTCACTAACACTTCACCGTAAGGTCACTACACCTTATTTAGAGGACTAAGTACTGATAGAGTGCACTCGAGGGTCACTACATCACACTTGAAATACTAAAGGTGCAGGTATCTCTCACTGAGGAGTCGAGAAATAGTGTGAGGGAGTAATGGGGAGAAGGGGGCACTTAGTGAGTGTCTGTGTGTGTGTCTGTGTGTGTCTGTGTGTGTCTGTGTATGTCTGTGTGTGTCTGTGTATGTCTGTGTGTGTGTCTGTGTGTGTCTGTGTATGTCTGTGTGTGTCTGTGTATGTCTGTGTGTGTCTGTGTATGTCTGTGTATGTCTGTGTGTGTCTGTGTGGGGGGCGGGCGGGCGGCAGGAATGCAGTACCACAACACCTGAGGTAGGAGGCAATATTTTTTCCTCTAATGGTTTGTTAGTTGATCCTTGACTCCCTCGGCTGCATAACAAGTGCATAGTGGTCCCGGTGGTGCATGACAACTACTTCTCCTCACCCAGACAACACGGGATGGTCCGAGTGGGCCTTGCTGGCAGCACCTTGACCGACAATGATACCCCGCTGTGAACACCAGTCTTAGTGACGGTGGGGTTCCCAGGCACAAATATCCTGCAGATATCCTACCCACGAGTCCTGAATGTACCAACAATTCATGAGTAATAACCTGACGAGTGACAAAACTTCACGACGGCAACACAGTGTGAAGCGCCGGGGAGGTCGCTTAAATTATAATGTGTTATTTGGGGCAGAATAAACCCTCAGTGACTGGGTGTTCGTAATATATGAGCCACACTTGTTGCATATTGTAGGCACCGTCACGCTACTCCGGTCAGCAGGCTGTACGAAGCTCTGATAACTAAATGTCGCTTCACTGTCTCATCTGGCTGATAGGAATGTGTGGCACTCTGGCCTCTCTCACGGGTGGCGGTTCTGTGTTGGCTGTGAGGAGGGAAAGTTGTATGATGACATAACCTCAGCCTACATACACCAGTAATGTGCTGCCAGGCTCCAGCTGCACTCTATTGTTTCCTGTCATATGCGCACACCAACACAACCACCACAACAAATTCAACCCAAACTGTCGTGGAAAAAACAAATCATTATGGACACTGATTGAATTGGTTTGAGGAACTGGCCTTGGGATTTTGTAGGTGCGAGGATCGACCTTCCCCAGCTATGTGGTGTCGTCATGAACAAAGGAGATTATCGCGCATGATCTACTCGGCCCAGATGAACACACAGAACATCCCTGAACAGTAAGCCTGAATCTCACGAGACAAATGTAATTCCCTGGCAATATAGATTCGTGACTCATGTGTGGCAAGATGCTGAAAGCTATGAAGGCATAATGTTGTGATTTTTATTGTCATTTTAATTGTGGTTTTTGTCTGTTGTTGTTGGTGTTGTTATTGAGAAAACCAGATTAATGTAATACTTCAAGACACTATCTCTCTTTCTCTCTCTATTCGGTTTTCTCTCAATCCCTCTCTTTTTGTTGTACTCTTATCTTACCTATCCACACCCCCCCTCTCTCTCTCTCTACTTCTCTCCCTCTCCCCGTCTTTTCTCTTCACCAAATGCCATGCTGGATGACTCACACCAGTAGCTCATCACCCTTAAAATCCCAGGAGTGTTATTAATATATTACTGGCTGACTCGAGGTGTGTGGCCATCAAACTCTCTCTCTCTCTCTCTCTCTCTCTCTCTCTCTCTCTCTCTCTCATTTTTTTCCATGTTGTAAATAAATCCTACTAGAGCAAATTATTTCTTTCACTAACAAATAAATTCTATAACAAACTGTATTAATCCATTCTTATAAATCCTACAACCTAGAATAAACTATATACTAACAAATAAATCAGTGTATTTTAATCCTAGTGTTGTCTCGAGGCGTGAGTCGTGTGCCATCAAGGTGATATTATAGCCCAGGTAGGCAACATTAACTCAGGTAAACAGACACGCAATTGCTGCCCACCTGCTGAAATATTCACCTTAATTAAATATTACATTATGCGGTGGATAGGGTGTTTTTTTTGTGTTGCTGGGTTAATTTTTGTTGTGCCATTGACTGATAAATGTTTAAGAACTCGTATATAACTATTGCTAACTAAAGGTTCGTATGTCTGTGCGCTGGTGGTGAAAGTCGATGGTAATTTGGTTCGTTAGTGGAAATATTATTAATAATTTTAGTCTGATGTAATTTCATATTCTCACGCTATTGGTAAAAGTAATCGTAATTTGTATATATTTTTCATCATCATTTAGTGAACGTGGATTGGTAGTAAAAGTTTTCTACTTCATTCAAACTAAACTTAACTCATTCTAACCCACATTTACGTAAGCAACTCATTCATTCTGATAGTAAATGTATTCAAGTTCACTCAAACGTAAATTTTAGCTAATTCACTTATAATGACGTCGATGGTATTAAATATTTGTTCCATGGTATAAGTTTTCAGTGGTGATTGAGGGAACATCTGTGTCGTGTTCGTGTTCTCTCTTTTCCTTTTTTTTCTTCTCTTCACTCTCCTCTTCCTTCACTCTCTCTTCCCTTTTCTGTCCTCTCTTCTCTTCTCTTCTCTTCTCTTCCAGCCTTCACGTAATCCTACCCCCAGTGTGATTATAAAGCATCTTCGGGTAGGGTTCAATCCCTTAGCTGGAGATGAACTCCTTTAGTTTATGATCCCTTGTGTCTCTTATTGTGATTTTATCTTGTTATTAATGTGTTTATGATCGTTTTTGTCTCGTTGCGCTTTTGTTTCGTGTTATTAATGTGTTTATGATCGTTTTTGTCTCGTTGCGCTTTTGTTTCGTGTTATTAATGTGTTTATTGAGAAATATTATAACGGGATGACAGAAATAGATGCAAGAAAGGTGGTTCATATGAAGATTAGCCCCCTAGCTTATTTCATCTGTGATTGGTCTAGAAACTGTGAGAAATTCTGTGATTGGTCTAGAATCTGTGAGTCCCTGTGATTGGTGAAGAGGCTCTGAACGTCCTTATTATTGGTTCATATGCTGAGAGAATCCATGATTGGGCTAGAATTTGTTAGAGTTCCTGTGATTGGTTAAGAGGTTGTGAAAGCTCCTGTGATTGGTCAAGAAGCCATGACCCGTGGAGTATATTTGTAAACACAGCGAGTCATTGTTTGGAGTTTAATCATGTCGGGTGACTGGATGTTTACATTGTTTTACGTTTACTCGGAGACAAATACTTACACGTGAACGTTTACATACACACATGAGTTTATATACATACACGGGCGTTCTCATACACACACACGAGTTTATATACATACACGGGCGTTCTCATACACACATATACAGGCTAGTAACTACATAATAAATAATTTGACTTACATGTACACTCAAACACGTACATACTCACAAACACACACACATGCTCTCTCTCTCTCTCTCTCTCTCTCTCTCTCTCTCTCTCTCTCTCTCTCTCTCTCACATACACAATGACCATGAACTTAATGACGTCACTATTGTGTATTGAGGACCCCAGTATGGTAGAATGTTATGGCATGTTATTGATTCCCTTCCCCTCCCTTCTCCTCCCCTTCCCTCTACTCTCACACCCTCGCTCTCCCTTTTCATAGGTGATTATTACCTTGTCATCTCTCCCTATTTTCTCATGTCTCTTATTCTCTCTTTCTGTATCTCCCTCCCCCTTCTCTTCTCCCCTCTTCTCTCTCTTCTTTTTTTACTCCGTATTAATTAGTGCTTCCATTATTCTTCCTTCTCTCTTTTTCCTTTCTCCCTCCTTCTAATTTTCATTCTATCTCACTTTATCTTTCCCACCCTTCATTATCCTCTCTCTCTCTCTCTCTCTCTCTCCTCTCTCTCTCTCTCCTCCTCTCTCTCTCTCTCTCTCTCTCTCTCACAGTCCTTGAGGAATACCACACACACACACACACACACACACACACACACACACACACACACACACACACACACACACACACACAACCATGCTCACGATGTTACTGTCATTTTGTTTTGTTGTCAGGTGAGAACCAGAGTAACTCTTTAACCACCACTCACCTGAAGGTTGACCCGCGATGATCAATAAACCACTAACTATGTCACACCTGGGGCTGACCGAGGTGTGTGTAGGTCTTGGTCGGGTTATTTATGGGTAATTGAGGGGAAGGAGGCAGTGAGGAGGCTAGTGAGGAAGAGGAGGTGAGTGAGGAAGGAAGCGTGAGGAAGGAGGCGAGGAGAGGAGGTAGTGAGGGAAGGAGGTAGAGAGGAAGAGGTAGTGAGAAGGAGGTAGTGAGGAAGGAGTTAGTGAGGGAAGGGGCAGTGAGGGAAGGAGGTAGTGAGGAAGGGAGGCAGTGAGGGAAGGGGAGGTGAGTGAGGAAGGCGAGTGAGGAGGTGAGGGAGAGGAGGCAGTGAGGGAGGTGAGTGAGGGAAGGAGGCAGTGAGGGAAGGAGGCAGTGAGGGAAGGAGGGGATGAACCAATGTAGGGTGGAATAGGTGGAGGAGGAAGGTTAGGAACAAGCTGCAATGTGGATGTGTGTGTTTGAGAGGGTCGATACTAGCCAGGTGGGTGTAGGTGGGATAGTCGGGGAATAAAGTGTGGGCGTAGGCGGGTGGGGAGGAGGGAGGAAATTATTGGGCGGATGGGTGATGGAGGAAATGGAGGTGGGTGGGGAGGATTAGCTGGGGGGGGGGGGGAGAGAGAGAGAGAGAGACGGTAAGGGGAAGTGAGAGGCTCTGGTGTGGGTGGGGTGAGGGAGAGATGGAGGAACACCACCACCTCCTCCTTGATGACACCACCGCCCTGGCATCCACACATACACACACACACACAGGGCATGAGTGTTAAGCAACATTGATATCAGTACACAGACTCACTCTATGTATGAATAGATCACCTGAAGATTACCCCCCCCCAGCTTATTTCGCCTTAAGATTAAACACCAACACAACCTGAAGGATTAGGTTAGGTTATATTATGTTAGGTTAGGTTATGTTAGGTTAGCATTCGGGTGGTTAAACTCCAGGTGAAACACAGGTAAACTAAGTGGCTAACCTTCAGGTGTATTATATAAAGTACAGGTACAGTAATTACTAAATGATGACTGTATCTTTTTCCTGTAGTACTGTACCTCACACCTGGCCTTAATTAGCACCATAGAACAGGTAAAATAATTTCTCATTTAGCTGGAGTATTATTAAATGACTTAACCCAAATGTGAATACTTGAGTCCATACCTGCTGAGTCCATACCTGCTTGAGTCCATACCTGCTTGAGTCAATACCTGCTTGAATCCCTACTTGTTTGAGTCCATACCTGCTTGAGTCCATACCTGTTTGAACCTATTTAAGAGTGGTATCGTGACCTACTTAATGAGGTCAGGTGTACACGGTAGAAGAAACAAGAGGCCTCTGTGTACCTGTGTTGTTGGGGTATAATGTCTTTCCTTCTCTCTATCTTTCTTTTTTCATTCTTTTTTATCTTTCTTTCTTATCCTTCTCTTTCTTTCCTTCTTTTTATCCTTCTCTTCCTTTCTTTTTTATCTTTCTCTCTTATCCTTCTCTTTCTTTCCTTCTTTTTATCCTTCTCTTCCTTTCTTTCTTTCTTTCATTTATCTTTCTTTCTTTCTCTCTTATCCTTCTCTTCCTTTCCTTCTTTTTATCCTTCTCTTCCTTTCTTTCTTTCTTTCTTTCTCTCTTAACCCTCTCTTTCTTTCCTTCTTTTTCTTTCACGTTCTTTATCTTCATCTATATTTCTCTTTTCTCTTCTGTCTCCATCTCTATCTTTCTTACTAGTATCTCTCTCTCTTTCTCTTCGTTTAGCCCTGTTATTGTGTTCTCTCTATTATATCCCCATGGTAACGTTAGAGATCTTGGCAGGGAAGAAAGTTACCGTAAGTTCCATTAAGAATCTTTGGCATCGGGAAATAATACTTTAGTTTCTCCTCAACATCCATAAGGTAGTCCCCCCCCCCCTTGCGTATAGCTGGTTAATGTAAGTCTCGGTTGAGTATCGTTGCCATCTTTTTGAGTACACTGAATAAACACAGTGTTTTTAGATATATCGACCTTCTTAAGTACGACAACTTAACCCCTTGAGTACGACAACTTGACCCCTTGAGTACGACAACTTAACCCCTTGAGTACGACAACTTAACCCCTTGAGTACGACAACTTAACCCCTTGAGTACGATGACTTAACCCCTTGAGTACGACAACTTGACCCCTTGAGTACGATGACTTAACCCCTTGAGTACGACAACTTAACCCCTTGAGTACGACAACTTAATCCTTTTAGTAGGAAGACCTACTCCCTTGTTGACACAGTGCTTAGGGTGGTTAAACCATCGTTCTCAAAAGGTCTAACACACAACTAAGCCTTACTGACGGCTAATTGAGTTTAAGCTTTGTCCAACACAAGCTCACATGGGCTTAAGCTGGACTTAGGACGTAAGAAACTGGCTGCTCATTTCCAAACTGTTTCGTGTTTAACTAACAGTTTTTTTCGCTACTTCTCATTAAATTGTTTTATTCACTAAATCCCTCGTGACACAAAATTAAATGTCATTATTTTTTATT
This sequence comes from Homarus americanus, assembly GCF_018991925.1. Classification (NCBI taxonomy): domain Eukaryota; kingdom Metazoa; phylum Arthropoda; class Malacostraca; order Decapoda; family Nephropidae; genus Homarus; species Homarus americanus. Next base: position 657,669 of record NW_024731852.1, on the reverse strand, counting down.
ATTTATGGTTTATTTTACTTTATTTATGTATTTATCTTTATGACTTTCCTCCCCACCTTGTTAAATACCACCACCAGTACCCGCAGCTTCAGCACTAAGTCGCCATCATCTGCGGGAGGAGGCATAAAGAAGTAATAAAACCCTCCGGTGGGCGACGCTGAAGGAATAATTCACGCACATTGATCTGCCATTAACCTCAGCTGGCGGGTGTAGGACCAAGGGTGGCGGGCATAGGACCAAGGGTGGCGGGCATAGGACCAAGGGTGGCGGGTGTAGGAACAAGGGTGGCGGGCATAGGACCAAGGGTGGCGGGCATAGGACCAAGGGTGGCGGGTGTAGGACCAAATGTGGCGGGCGTATTATGTGTCCTGTTTTATTTTTTTAAGGTTGTGTGATTTGATGATTTGATGCCATTTTAGTTATTTATTCTCCTCCATGTACAGTCCACGACACTTATAAACCACACACTTCCTAACCGGTAACACTTATCCCCGTTAATTAGTGTTTTGGTTTACCTCAAAGGGTTTATCATCACTATCCTTTAACCCTTCATCCGGGACCTAACCTAACCCTTCATCCGGGACCTGACCTAACCTAACCTAACCACCAAGTCTCTGTGATAGTTATTCCATGTAAGGTCACCCTCCTCACGTAATCCACTTATTCCTTGAACATTACTCGATAACCCTTGACCTGATAACGGTGACCTAGATGCCACTTTAATTTGTGAAGAGGTGTTGAAATTCCTAAACACTCCTCACGTGTCTTTACTGTAGGGATAATGAGTCGCAAAGAATGTCTAATTATGGTGATTATCTAAAGTGACTCCTTACGTTCATTCTCTTAAAAAAAAATAAGATAATATTTACCTTTTTTTTCTTATGTTGTTTACCATTCAAAGACACATCACCACCAGTAATTAAACGGCACTTATCACAAAACTGGCGGGAAAATATGGCGGGAAACGATGACTCACAGCTGATACAAACAACAACAATAACAAACGGATGTATGACGTCACCCAAAACAAACAATGAGTGCCACATTGTTTAGTGTTACGTGATAAGACTTGGTTATTCTCACCTGCAAACAATGAGGCACTGTTGACTATATATGAGGTGTTACGTCAGTATTGAGATATATATATATATTACGTCAACTTAGAGATACAATGTCTCTTAAATCTTAGAGAGAGAGAGAGAGAGAGAGAGAGAGAGAGAGAGAGAGAGAGAGAGAGAGAGAAGTTGAATATAAATATAGATAAAACAAGAAAGGAGAAGATAAGAAAAGAGAGAGAAGAAGAAGAATTACTTGTTTTGGTAGCTAGAAGGTGTGTGTGTGTGTGTATGTGTGTGTGTATGTGTGTGTGTGTGTGTGTGTATGTGTGTGTGTTCCTCTGCATCAAACTCCCGGCCAAACAGGAAATGCTTGATTGTGTCACACATGTCTTGCTCACGATCAACAGGAAACTGGTCAAGAAGATCATGTTTCTCCCGACCGTCACTGAGAACGCACATGGATGTACACCACACACACACACACAGTCGTGACTACTTGTTCCGGTGCATGGTGAGGTAGAGAGGTGGGTGTTCTGTACATGATTCAAGTAGGATAGCTTATGTGGTCAGGTTCGTATTGAGGTGACCAAGACAGTGAGTGGACGACGCTGGGAAGACGTGTTTTTAATCTCCTCTGTGTGCGCGTGTGTGTGTGTGGGTGGATGTGGGTGTGTGTTGTGAAAATAGGAACTACTTAACTGGAGACCAAAATATCCACCGCTAAACTGAGAACGGTGATATATAATGGTCGCTGCTGTACGTAGAACTGATGACTAAATATTTAACGCTCTCCTGAACTCATGGCTATAAATTTCAGTGGTAGCCAGAACCTATGACTCTATAAATTCAATGGTAGCCAGAACCTATGACTGTATAAATTCAATGGTAACCAGAACTTATGACTGTATAAATTCAATGGTATTAAAAACATACTTGTGTACATTCATTGATATCCAAAAAATACTAATACCAACTCATGACATCGAGAAAATACGACTATAAACATTCAGTGGTATAGAGATCTCACATTTTATACTCACATTCAAGGTTATCTAGTCCTGACGAGTAAGATACATTCAGTGGTAACCAGAACTCAGTAAACATCACATTGGCTTCACCGAGTACAATTCACACGTTCCACAACCCTGATTTATCGTGACTGTGGTGTTACACTTCCCTGGTCTGGCAAATGATGATATGACGAGGCATTACCCCCCCATCCCCCCCAAAAAAAACAGATTATGCGTAGGTTTGGTAACACTGATGATCATATTTGTCATGCAATGTGACAAGTGGATGACAGACAGATGGAAAGAACTGTGACAGCAATATGAGAGAGAGAGAGAGAGAGAGAGAGAGAGAGAGAGAGAGAGAGAGAGAGAGAGAGAGTGAAGTGAGTAATATACAACAATACACATAGTTTACCATGAAAGTATATATGTAGTGTATTATAACCATCAGTATAAATATGAACTCAGGAAATATAAATCTCTGTTGTGTTTTATTATTTTATAAATAATTTTCTTATGGTCGTAATTACATGATGTGTTAATCTTTGGTTCATCTCAGTTAGGTACATAAGTTGTCATTTGAACAATAAGCTTTAAGTATTGAGCCAAATTTATCAGTAACACAATCTTAACTTACGTCATCTCAAACAACCTGAGCATTATTACCAACCATCCATGACATCGACCAATCATAGGCTGAGTATACATCCCCCCCATGAGCTACTAACCAATCGGATACCGTCTTTCTCTTCCCCAGGGCCAGGAGTGAGGGTCCCCACCCAGCGCGTTCGTCAGTCGGCCGGTGACTGCGGTCGGTGAAGGGTGGGTGTGGTGCGTCAGCCGCCTGTAAACCTCCCCACGAGTGTAGAAAATATTCCCATAGTTAAATTATCCTTTTACACTATAATGAAGATCTTTAAACATAACTACCATCTAACTTAAAAGACATGAGAAGTGATATTACTGGACGCCTGTGACCTTTGAGATGATTATTGAGTTGTTTAGGAGAAAATAATACACGGTTTAGGGACAGCTGGTGGGGCAGAGTTAACGCTATGGCCAGTGTGTATAGGGAGACAGTGCACTCAGAGGCGTGTTGTGACTGGGGAGTGACACCTGACCACCGTCCAGTGCATCGTCTACATCACCCAGTCAACACGCAGGTCAGTCAGTCAACCGCATGTTTTTCTTCCCACTTCTATTGTTTATATGAACGTTTTGTACTACTGTTTGTCTCATAAACGTTTTCTATTACTGTTTGCCTCATGTAAACGTTTTCTTCTACTGTTTGCCTGATATAAACGTTTTAAACTACTGTTTGTCTCATAAACGTTTACTACCACTGTTTGCCTCAAATACGTTTTCTACTACTGTTTGCCTCATGTAAACGTTTTCTACGACTGCTTGCCTCATATAAACGTTTTCTATTACGGTTTGCCTCATATAAACGTTTTCTACTACTGTTTGCCCCATATAAACGTTTTCTACTACTGTTTGCCTCATAAACGTTTTCTATTACTGTTTGCCTCATATAAACGTTTTCTACTACTGTTTGCCTCATATAAACGTTTTCTATTACTGTTTGTCTCATATAAACGTTTTCTTTTACTGTTTGCCTCATGTAAACGTTTTCTATGACTGCTTGCCTCATATAAACGTTTTCTATTACGGTTTGCCTCATATAAACGTTTTCTACTACTTTTTGTCTCATAAACGTTTTCTATTACTGTTTGCCTCATATAAACGTTTTCTACTACTGTTTCTATATAAACGTTTTCTATTACTGTTTGTCCTTATATAAACGTTTTCATTTACTGTTTTGCCCATGTAAAACGTTTTCTATGACTTCTGCCTCATATAAACGTTTTCTATTACGTTGCCTCATAAACGTTTTCTACTACTGTCTCATAAACGTTTACTACTGTTTGTCTCATAAACGTTTTCTCACTACTGTTTGCCCTATATAAACGTTTTCTACTACTGTTTGCCCCATATAAACGTTTTCTACTACTGTTTGCCCCATATAAACGTTTTCATTACTGTTTGCCCCTATATAAACGTTTTCTAAACTGTTTATTGCCTTATGTAAACGTTTTCTATTACTGTTTGCCCATATAAACGTTTTATATTACTGTTTGCCCCATGTAAACGTTTTCTACTGTTTGCCTCTATGTAAACGTTTTCTATTACTGTTTGCCTCATATAAACGTTTTCTATTACTGTTTGTCTCATGTAAACGTTTTCTACGACTGTTTGCCTCATATAAACGTTTTCTAGGACTGTTTGCCTCATATGAATGCTTTCTACTACTGTTTGCCTCATGTAAACGTTTTCTATTACTGTTTGCCTCATGTAAACGTTTTCTACTACTGTTTGTCTCATAAACGTTTTCTACTACTGTTTGCCCCATGTAAACGTTTTCTACTACTGTTTGCCTCATATAAACGTTTTCTACTACTGTTTGCCTCATATACACGTTTTCTACTATGTTTGCTTCATATAAACGTTTTCTACTACTGTTTGCCTCATGTAAACGTTTTCTACTACTGTTTGTCTTATAAACGTTTTCTACTACTGTTTGCCTCATATAAACGTTTTCTAATACTGTTTGCCTCATGTAAACGTTTTCTACTACTGTTTGCCTCATATAAACGTTTTCTACTACTGTTTGCCTCATATAAACGTTTTCTACTACTGTTTGCCTCATGTAAACGTTTTCTACTACTGTTTAAATTATTTTAGCGAATATTTTGATCTTTAGATACGAACTTAGTGAAAATATTAGCGATTATAAGGAAGATTATCCTTCTTCTTTTTTTATGCAGTGTGGACTTGTGTCTGTCGGTATGAGGAAGTTGAGAGGAAAGATGAGAATAATGATGATGGATAATGACGTTATTAGTGGAGAGAGAGAGAGAGAGAGAAAACACGGGTGAGTGAGACGGAGTGAGAGACAATGCGGAGAGGGAGGAGTGAGATAGACAAAGAAAAGGAGACATTAAGAAAATACGATAGAAAGAGAGAGAATGAGAATTAGAGAAATGAAAAAAATAATGAGAGATACAAAAATTAAAAGAAAGAGAGAGAGATAGTGAGATACAGAGAAATTTGAGATAGATAGAGAGAGAGAGAGTGTGATGACCGCAGCACATGCTTGGCTGGCTACCGTGGGAACACCTTGGTCAGAACACCTTCCTCTCTCTCTCTCTCTCTCTCTCTCTCTCTCTCTCTACTGTATAATCACCTTTCTCTTGTTCCTTACGACTTTCCCCTTTACTTTCTATTATGTACAAGATAATATAACGTAATAATACACCTACAGCCTGTGTATTGATTGTGTACAGGTGTCGTTTTTAAATATTTGTACTAGTTAGGTGTACTGTATTTGTAACCTGTCTTTTATGTACTTGTATGTGTTTCTGTACTTGTAGCTTCATCTTGTATTACCTGTAGAAAGTACTGGTGGATCTACAAGCGTTATAGAGGCCATCCTTCAGCCTAAGTGAACTCGTCTGTGTGTGAATTAAAGACAGGGGAAAAAACATCAGTCAACTTTCATAACTTTCCCTTCAATTTTAAGAGTTGGGTGGTGGTAGTGGTGGGGGTGGTCGGGGTACTCTTCCAACATTGTGATTTGTTGATATCTCACTTAAATCGTCGTTTTCTCTCTCTTCACCACAAACTCACCAAATGTTGATGGTAGTTATGTTTATTTATTAAATGGTAATGTTAATTTAGTACTGTTGAGCTCATATAGGGTTTAATTACCATGATTCTAGGAAGAGGGGGGGGGATTTAATGTAATGTTGCTGAGTGTTTTGAGTCAGTGGGCGGGAAATCATGCAAATTCAGTTGGACTTGGTGCTCAGCCGCGTCCTATATACAATTGAATTTCTCTCCTTATCTTACCGGGGATAGCGGGTGTCTTAGGATATCTCTATGCTTTGGAAAATTCTTCTTACTAAATGGGAAGCTTCAAAATAAAAGACTAATGAAGCTTTGTAACGGGTTCGGAAGATACGTTCGATACATGAACTCCACCAGGGGTCGACTCTCAGGCTTCGGGGATTCACATATAAACGAACCCTCCTGATCACGATACAGTCTTGGGGCAATTTTGACGACATTCAGGCTGCCATTTTTTTTTTTACCCTTGCTTAAACTACGACACAAAATGGCGTCAATATGGCACTGAGACTCTACACGTAACGAGACGAAGGAAAATGTCAAAGTGTGCGAAGCTTCATGAATTCAGATCCAAAGTTCATTGAATCCTCAAGAATGTGGCGATGAACCTTTTGAAGCCGTGAGATGATGACTTGTGGTCTACGATGGCGTGAGAGAGAGAGAGAGAGAGAGAGAGAGAGAGAGAGATAAAGTGTGAAGATTAAAGATAGAGAATAAAGGAAAAATAAATAAAATGAAATAGAGAGAACGAAAGATTGAATAAGAAAGTAGAGATAGATGAAGTGACAAGATGAAAGACAGATTAGGTAGGGAGATAGAGAATGTGAAAATACGTAGAAAGGGAGAGAGAGAGAGAGAGAGTCACTAATTAATTACGCATAGTCATCTATTAAACACAAAATTATTCAAAAAAAAATTCTCAATAACACAAAATAAGAATAACAGGAATAGCTCAAGTAATATATACAAGTGACCTGACCTGACCTGACCTACGTTGACCTGGGCCATGCTGACAGGTCGTGATGGATGTTGTTGCAATTATGTAAGGTCATCATCTCTGTACCTACACCTGTACTCGGATCTGTATCTACACTTGGTAAAAAAAAATCACTACCAGAAAAAAACGAAAAATATTTGTATAACTTTTATTAGAAAATTAAAAGGAAATATTGAAATTGGAGGCATCTTGGAGGTTTTGTTGAGGAACGTGAAAATATTACCTGGTGGTCGGGGTGTCGTGGGGGGAGGGGGGGGGATACCGTGACCCACACTTGGTCAGCCGGGCGAGACGTCACGAGTGAGGCTGGGAGGGCAGGAGTTAAGGTGACAGGCAGAGCAACAGATGGCGAGTGATTGATGATACTTTTGTCTCACTCTGTTGTATGTGAATTATAACAATTTCCACCAAAGATTAGTTATATTTGATAGCCTCGGTGGTCAAAAGTTCGTTCCCTCCCAAAATGAAGCCGTGTCGACCCCAAATGAGATGAACCAGCACCACCGCAGCCAGGGTAAGTAAGTTCGAAGACTCATCCCCATGACTCAGTTTCATCACGGGAAGAGAACTTTTGTCCGCGACTGTACATTGTTTAGGGGAAATTTAAATTAAAGTATTTCCTTCGTCAATTTTCATCTGGTTTTTTATGTGAATAGAAAAACTCCCAGGAAACATCTTCAGATTACCCAGACACCTCCTTAAACTCCATAGGTGAAGGTCGTCAATCAATCATCCAACGACAGGTGTTTCTTCCTAGCCGTGTTGCTCTGGTGTCTTTAGTGAGCCCAGGTCAATCAACGGCTTAAGGGCGTTATTGTATCACCCCAAGACCCGAGATTCGCTGACCCCGAAAAGATGACACAACCCAAGGAACAAGAAAACTGTATCTTCGTCTCTTTCGGGGTCTATTAAAGCTGGCTATACTATCTTTGCTGGCTATACTGTCTTTGCTGGCTATACTGTCTTTGCTGGCTATACTGTCTTTGCTGGCTATACTGTCTTTGCTGGCTATACTGTCTTTGCTGGCTATACTGTCTTTGCTGGCTATACTGTCTTTGCTGGCTATACTGCCTTTGCTGGCTATACTGTCTTTGCTGGCTATACTGTCTTTGCTGGCTATACTGTCTTTGGCACGTTTTAAGGCTGCTGGTTGAGGTGTTTAGGCTGTCAGTGTGTCCTAGTGGGTGACTCCCTGGGTAATCAGTTAACGTCCTGTGTGTGTGACGTCTTGGGTGAATTTTGATAACCAGTTTGTTGGGTGGTTGCTTAGAAGGTAATATAGATGGCACTAACTGGGAAGCCTTGTTAATATCCAATCCGAGGTGAACCAAGTCGTCCAGAGAGTTGCCTGAACTATTTTCACACTCACAAAATGTACGATTTTTACTCAAGTCGCTGAAAACCTGAGGAACGTGGACGGTGGTGCATGATTCACTTGCGTCTGAATATTCATGATTCAACCGTGTTATTTCCCTCATTGTCAACACAGTTATGTTCTTTGTATGTTATTGTCTACAAGCTGAGGACGGAAAGACCAGGTGTTCTTGAGGAGAGAGAGGACGGGGGCATGCATTTTATCTCGTGTTTTCCTTGTTATAAAACCTCGTGAATGTAGGTGTGTTGTTTTCCCTTCTCGAAAATTTCCTTGTCAATAAACATAAAGTAATAGTAATAAGGACATAAGAGCTGGAGAGTCAGGCGAACATATCTCACATCGTCAACTTTGTGTAAATTTGAACTCAGGTGAAAATATCTCCAAGTGTGTCAAGGTTTATGTTTTAGAAGTTGTTGTATGATGTGTTACTCTGTGATCGACCATAAAACTCACACCTCGCCTTGATAATATTGTTTTTTGTCTCCGCATCCTCTTAGCGCAGGTCAGCCACCATGACGAACCCGAGTGTCGGCCTGTTAAAAAAGTCACATGTCCGGACTCACCCTCACACACCTTACGTCGTCAAATTTCATGGAAAGTCTTAAAATGTTCCTCAGAATTAATGTCAATTGATTTCAAAAGCCTTAGAAAGGTTCCTTGTTCACATATGATGAATTAGTGTTGGTTCATTTTCTTGTGATGGTCGTTCATAGTAAAAATGTCACAAGAGGAGTTTGGATTTTTTTTTTGTAATATCATCAATTCAGTCTTTAAATTTCCCCTAATGGTTTAAATATCTATAAGAAATAAAGACAACTATTTTGGAAAAGGTCTGATGGTATTTTTCTCATTGGTCGTTCATAAATGTTGATCTAATTTCTCGAGAGATTTGCCGCCTGAAAATTAGTCACGCGTGGAGGTCGTTTTGCGGGCTTTTAGCGACCTCATACTGCCATGACTCATATCACGCCAGCCAAGACACTTTCCCAGAGTAAAGAACAAAACCTCGTATCAGATGACCGACCTACATCAAACGGATCCTGAGCTTGACGAAACTTATCTGATTTATTGTACTTGGTCGAGGAATTAAACTAACGATTATTTCAAGATTATTTTATTTATTTACAGGAAACATGACTTCACTTTTAACCCAAATAAATCTTGCTTGACTGCTTGACGCTACACCTGAAATGGTCATGTTAACAGTGAGCTTATGAATAAACTCAAACAAACGTAATAATACTTCACGTTCCTTATTTTATCCCAACTTAGGTTAATGTCAAGTTTCGAGCTGATAGGACAGTAGGAAGGAACGAGGGGGGATATTTTCACCCGTAACGTGATCCCATTTTCCCAGATATTTACACATCGATGTTTTAATTTACCCGAGAAAAAGAACATACTACTTTGTTTATATAAAATTTCATTCTTATTTCACGACCATTAAACATTGTGTCTTTGAAGTGAGTTAAATTTAAAGTTATATCGCGTCATCAGGTTGGAGGGGGCGGGGGGGGTGAATATTTTTTTTTTGCGTTGGTGAATCTCGGCCGAAGTTCCTGTGCCGGTTCTTGCCTTACAGTCTGTCTTCTCTTTTCTTTTTATTTTAATGTATTTCTTTATTATTACTGTTTGTTCCTTCTCTGTGTGTGTCTCTTCCTTCTGCCTGTCTTTATTTTCTGTCTTCTTTCTCTCTCTTCCCTTATCTTCCTTTTTTTCTCCCTTTCTCTTCCTTCTGTCTTGTCTTCTATTTCTCTTTCCTTCTCTCTTTATTCTGCCTCTTCTCTCTTGTTTTTGTTCTTTCTTTATTCGTTTATTTTCTTTATCTTAGCGCTGGTCGACACGAAGGTCTTTTGGACACGGTAATATTGAAGTCTTGAACCTCAGCTTTCTTCTCTTAGTTCCTGTGGTTTGTGACTCATTCCTTCAGTTATCACGCTGTCACACTCACATGGCCACTGTCACACAAACATGGCCACTGTCACACAAACATGGCCACTGTCACACTCACATGGACACTGTCACACTCACATGGCCACTGTCACACACAACACATGGCCACTGTCACACTCACATGGCCACTGTCACTGAAACATAGCCTCTGTACACCTCCGATGCCACCACAGCCATGTTCACCCACTGTCACCTGCATGGCCACTGTCACACCCATGGCCTGTCACACTCACGCTGGCCATGTCTTTTCGGCTCCTCCACTCACCATGGCCTCTGTCTGCTCTGCTTTTGGCTCTCACACTCTCATGGCCACTGTCACACTCCCACAGCACACACACACACACACACACACATCTGGTTTAAACGGGTTAGGTTGTTACACAAAAAACCTGTAACTAAATACTTAAACACCTCCACTGTACAGGAGATTTATCTAGAGAGGAGTTGGGTTCGTCTTAGTTAGGTTAGGTTAGGTTCTTCTTGGTTCTGGTACTTCGGGTTAGGTTAGGTTCGTCTTGGTTGGTTAGGTTAGGTTCGTCTTGGTTAGGTTAGGTTAGGTTCGTCTTGGTTAGGTTAGGTTAGGTTCATCTTGGTTAGGTTAGGTTCGTCTTGGTTAGGTTAGGTTCGTCTTGGTTAGGTTAGGTTAGGTTCGTCTTGGTTAGGTTAGGTTAGGTTCATCTTGGTTAGGTTAGGTTAGGTTAGGTTCGTCTTGGTTAGGTTAGGTTAGGTTCGTCTTGGTTAGGTTAGGTTAGGTTCGTCTTGGTTAGGTTAGGTTCGTCTTGGTTAGGTTAGGTTGGTTTAGATTAGGTTAAATTATGTTAAAATTAGTGGGTTTAACCATCATTCATTCATTATATATTTGAAGGTTTTGTTAAGGACCAAATGACCAATAAATCAACCTTTCATCGCCTTCATTTTCATTCATTCCTTCATTATCTAATATCTTTATTTTCATTCATTCCTTCATTATCTAATATCTGTCAACATATTTTTTAATGACCAATTGACAAAGGCTCAGTAAAGGTTCTTGTGAGTGACCCAGATTGTAAAGGTCAAACGGGTCATAATTACATGCAGAGGAGGTCAGTAATGTGTAAGATAGGTCATAAGTAATATAAGTCACTTGTAAGTAAGATAGGTCAATTGTAAGTAAGATAGGTCAATTGTAAGTAAGATAGGTCAATTGTAAGTAAGATAGGTCAATATTAAGTAAGATAGGTCAATTGTAAGTAAGATAGGTCAATATTAAGTAAAATAGGTCAATTGTAAGTAAGATAGGTCACTTATAAGCAAGATAGATCAATATTAAGTAAGATAGGGCAATTATAAGTAAGATACGTCAATTATAAGTAAGATACGTCAATTATAAGCAAGATAGGTCAATTGTAAGTGAGATAGGTCAATTATAAGCAAGATAGGTCAATTATAAGTAAGATTGTCCAATTATAAGTACTGTAGGTCACTTACACGCCAGAATAACACGAAACATCAATAAGATCAAAGATTATACAAGAAATTATAATAGAAAAGGTCACGTACGTCTAAGGTTATACAATAAAATCCAAACATCAGAAAAAAAAAAAAAAAGTATCGAGGTTTGTCAAATGAGTCACAGATATTCCCCGTCAAAACCTAGGTCTCTCTAATCAGGGGTCATAACGATAAGATTTCATATCAAAATCGATTATTAATACGACAACAGAAACGTGTAAAGTCATGGAGTTATATTTTAAAATATTTATAAACCAAATAAAGTTAAAATATTTACTTAGTGGATTAATTATATTTTAAAATTAATAATATATAAGGTCGGTGTAGAAATGTTGTTTATATTGTGTATGTGTTTGTGTATTATCTCAACATGGGATATCCAAAGTTCGTATTTGGGATTTTCCACATCACCTAAAGGTTAGATATTTTAGTTTATTTCGCCTGAAGATTACCACTTTCAGGAATACTTTAGTAAAATTCGTTCACTTATCACCACTTAGAAACATACTGTACATACGTTCACTTATCACCACTTAGAAACATAATGTACATACGTTCACTTATCACCACTTAGAAACATACTTTACATACGTTCACTTATCACCACTTAGAAACATACTTTACATACGTTCACTTATCACCACTTAGAAACATACTTTACATACGTTCACTTATTACCACTTACAAGACAGTATCAAGGTAGGTAATTAAGATACAGCTGGTCACCAGTTTTGGGTAAACATGTGAGAATACCACTTGCGCTTCTCTGCTGTTTCTTGTGCTGGGTCAAAGGTCACCACGTCCTAGGGAAAGGTCACCTTCTCATTGCGTGTGTGAGAGAAAGAGAGAGTCTTTGTGTGTTTGAGAATACTCTCGTGTATATGTTTATGATCTGAGTTCATTCTCCTACATCACCTGAAGATTAGACACCCTTAGCTTATTATACGTCATGATTATCCATCCTGACTCTAACCTAACCTAATCTAACATAAACTAATCTAACCAAACTCAAACCTAACCTTACCCAACTTAATTAGAATCCATGTTTTGGGTAAGTAAATCTTACGTCCGGTTGCAGGATTTAAATTGTGTTAAGAAAAGTCGATTTTCTGATGGCTAATTTTTTTTTTTATCACGTCATGAGTTATGGATTTTTTCAACTGTTTACACACACACACACACACACACATCACACACACACACACACACACACACACACACACACACCAACCTGGTCTCATGACTCACTGATTTCTTGAGTGGACGTCGCCAGGCAGTGAGGTATCAGGGCTTGGTCTCCACATTCCAACACCTCACCTGCGGTGTTCACCAGGGGACCAAGATGGGACCACTGTGGTTCCTCATCCTGATCAACGACGCTCTATCGGACACTCCTCACAGGTGGAAGTACGTGGATGACTGCACTGTGGGGGTTTCAGTGGACAACACCGCACCAGACTACTCATCGCTACAAGGCACCCTGGACAGGCTACAGGCATGGACTACGGAGAACAAGGTCACCATCAGCCACACCAAAACCGTAGTCATGCACATCAATACCGCCACCACTCCAGTGCAAGCCCCAGCAGTCACAGTGGGTGCCCATCCTCTCCAGCTGGTGCAGTCTGCCAAACTCCTGGGTGTAACTATAGACAACAAACTTGACTGGAAGGCCCATGTAAATAACACAGTCAAGGCAGCCTCGTACCGTCTCTACATGCTACGAAGACTTAGGTCACTTGGGACACCCACGCCAGAGCTGAGGACCATCTACAATGCCTTTATTCTCCCCAAACTAACATATGCGTCACCAGCCTGGTCGTCTTCTCTCAACTCCACCCAACAACGTCAGCTAGAGAAGGTACAGAAAAGGGCCTGCAGAATCATGCTCGGCGCAGAATACTCCGGCAACACCAACGCTCTCTCCACCCTGGAAATGCCATCCCTTAGTGACCTCCACCACCAAGCACTGGAAAGGTTTGGCAGTGGACTACTGCACCACCCTCGTCATCGCCACCTCCTGCCACCTGCAGCCCCCCACCCAACTCGTGCAGTCAGCCACTACAACAAAATTCACCCATAAGAGCCCGCACCGATTGATATAAGAACAGCACCATCCCATCTATTGTTAAAATAATAAACAACTCCTGATTCATGTGCTGTACAGCCCTGTAAATGTATTCAATGCATATTATATCATTATGTCTAAATCAAAAGTAAGTCTGTATATTTTCAGCCACCGGCTGCAACTCTATTAATAAACAGTTTATTATTATTATTATTATTACACACACACACACACACACACACACACACACACACACACGTCAACCTTCGTCTCTGTTCCTAGTATCGACGGTAACATTCCTCTTACTCATTGTTGTAACATTCTAACCTTGGTGTGTCATTTATCTTACTACATCTCATTCATTCTTCGTCTCTCTCTCTCTCTCTCTCTCTCTCTCTCTCTCTCTCTCTCTCTCACTCTCCCTCTCTGTGTGACACACGCACTCCGATGATCCCATTGCATGACATGACCACTAGAGTACCATAATCCGTGACGAGTACAGTATTACAGGAGCCATGCGGTATTTAAGGCTGTACTCAAGGTAGGCCCCCCAGGTGACCTTGACTCTTGACCTTAATATCAACGACGGGGACTCAAGCTGAATTTACCTTCACTTAACCAACTTACACTCGATCTAATTTAATATTAATCTAATCTAACCCATTTTAACTTAACCCAACCTATCTTAACCTAACCTAACACAACCTAACGTAACATAACATAACATATCATCTACCTTTACTTAACATGTCAACAGAGTTTTTTAATATTATTTCTCTCTTGTAGATAAAACACATTAATTACGTTTGCAATAATAAAACACACACACACACACACACACACACACATAGATAACAAGAGACAGAGATAACAACAGACTCAACGATAACTGCGTCACACACACATACAGTAAGATAACAGACCAACCAGGGCGTCCTATCTAGCCTAACACCTGGTGGCTAGAGAGACTCAAATTGACGTCTTGTTTACATTTTGAGAGCAACAACACCTGGGAGCTGCTATCAGTCGCTATCGTCGGGGTTGATTTTTTTACCTTATTTTCGTTGTGGAGGTGTAAATGCGGTGTGTGTGTGAGTGTGTGTGTGTGTGTGTGTGTGTGTGTGTGTGTGTGTGTGTGTGTGTGTGTGTGTCCCCTCTGCCACCAAAGCCGTAAGTGACCATCAGTAATTTCGTCGATATGTACGTCACTCATATGTCCTCTTAGTGACGATGGCGGCTCGCTGTATGACAAAATCCACACGTATGAGGGTAACAGTACCACAAAATCCACGCATATGAGGGTAACAATACGGCAAAATCCACGCATATGAGGGTAACAATACGGCAAAATCCACGCATATGAGGGTAACAATACGGCAAAATCCACGCATATGAGGGTAACAATACGGCAAAATCCACGCGTATGAGGGTAACAATACGGCAAAATCCACGCGTATGAAGGTAACGGCAAAATGCGGCAAAACGGCGTATGAGGGTAACAATATCGGAAAAATCACGCGTATGAGGTAACAATGCGCAAAATCCAGCGTATGAGGGTAACAATACGGCAAAAATCACGCATGTAGAAGAGGTAACAATGCGGCAAAATCCGCAGCGTATGAGGTAACAATACGGCAAATCCACGCGCGTATAGAGGGTAGCACCAATACGGCAAAATCCCGCGGCGTATGAAAGGGGTAACAATACGGCAAAATCCGCAGCGTATGAGGTAACAATACGGCAAAATCCACGCGTATGAGGGGTAACAATTCGACAAAATCCACGCGTATGAGGGTAACAATTACGACAAAATCACGCATGTAGAGAGTAACAATGCGGCAAAATCTACGGCGTATGAGGTAACAATTCGACAAAATCCGCATGTAGAGAGTAACAATGCGGCAAAATCCGCGCGTAGCGAGAGTAACAATGCGGCAAAATCCCGCGGCGTATGAGGGTAACAATACGGCAAAATCACGCGTAACAATGCGGCAAAATCACGCATGTAGGAAGTAACAGTACGGCAAAAATCCGCAGCGTATAGAGGGCCAACACCAATGCGACCACAAAATCCACGCGTAGTAGTAACAGTGCGGCAAAATCCCGCAGCGTATGGGGGTAACAATACGACCAAAATCCGCATGTGGCAGAAAGAGGTAACGAATACGCGGCTAAATCCCGCGTATGAGGGGTAACCAATACGACAAAATCCACGCATGTAAAGGTAACAGTACGGCAAAATCCGCAGCATAGAGGTAACAATACATTAAAATCCACGCATGTAGAGAGTAACAGTACGGCAAAATCCACGCGTATGAGGGTAACAATACGACAAAATCCACGCATGTGAGAGTAACAGTACGGCAAAATCCACGCGTATGAGGGTAACAATACGGCAAAATCCACGCATGTGAGAGTAACAGTACGGCAAAATCCACGCGCATGAGGGTAACAATACGACAAAATCCACGCATGTGAGAGTAACAGTACGGCAAAATCCACGCGTATGAGGGTAACAATACGACAAAATCCACGCATGTGAGAGTAACAGTACGGCAAAATCCACGCGTATGAGGGTAACAATACGACAAAATCCACGCGCATGAGGGTAACAATACGGCAAAATCCACGCGTATGAGGGTAACAGTACGACAAAATCCACGTGTGTGATGGTAACAGTACGTTAAAATCCACGCATATGAGGGTAACAGTACCGCAAAATCCACTCGTTTCTGGGTAGTGGTATAATAAAATCCACATTTATGCGGGTAGTGGCGTGACGAGGTCCTTAAATACTGTGAAACATGGCGAAGCTTAAGTTATTCTGGACACAAGGACGAATTATCAGGTGTGTGTGTGTCTCTGTGGTGTGTGTGTGGTGTGTGTGTACCAACAGTCAGACCCTTACCACCAGCGGCTACTGATTATGTTTCCCCCCTGACCCACATACCTACATCCCCCCCCCTTCACTCCTCCCTTACTCTCTCTTCCTCTCCCTCACCACCTCATACATCTCCCCCTCCCTTTCCCATAGATCCTCCCCACCCTTCCCTCACCCTTCCTCCCTCTTCTTCTTTCCCTATACCATCCTCACCTCATCCCTCTCACCCTCCTTCCCCATCACACCCTCCCCCACCGACTTCCCCCTCCCTCTCACCACTATTCCTCTCCCATTCACCCCTCCCATATTTACTACATCCTCCCTCCATCCTGTCTCCTACACCCACACCTATGAGGAAGGTTTGGGTGTAGGAGAGAAACACACACACACACACACTCAATACTCACTCTCTATCGATAAGCTATTAGTGTTATTAATGCAGTACCATGTTGAATATTACACCAGTCGCTCACTGCCAAACATCATGGTCTGAGGAGCCAATTGCAGGTGTCCTCGCGGTCCTCTCTCTACCAATCACAACGCAGTATGTTCATAGTTAAATCCGTAGCTTTATTGTCTGTTACGTTACCTTCAACCATTTGTTATAACTCACCTGTCTGTCTGTCTGTGTAGATATAAATAACTTTTTATGTCTGTGTATGTATTTATGTATGTATGAATGTATGTCTGTATGTATGTATGAATGTATGTATGTATGTATGTATGTATGTATTCTTCAGGTGATCCATTCATAATCATCACTAAGATTACAGATCCAAGTATAAAGTACAGGTACAGCTATAATTCCTGTTGTTACAGTATTGTAAACTAGATGTAGTTCAGTTAATTCCGTATTATTTACTTACAGAAATGCGACTATGTTTACAGATTCTGATATAACGAACAGGTAAAGTAATTAACATGTTGTTTGTCAATATATAATCAGAAAGTGACCCAAAAGCATTTAATCTTGGGTATATAGGATGAGTGGTCGTCCAGCCTGTGTTGTTGAGGTCGTCCAGCTTGTGTTTTGGTCGTCCAGTCTGTGTTGTTGAGGTCGTCCAGCTTGTGTTGTGGTCGTCCAGGCTTATTGTGGTCGTCCAGCCTGTGTTGTGGTCGTCCAGTCTGTGTTGTGGTCGTCCAGGCTGTGTTGTTGTGGTCGTCCAGGCTTATTGTGGTCGTCCAGCCTATGTTGTTGTGGTCGTCCAGCCTGCGTCATTGTGGTCATGAAACTAACAAAAGATTGTCTAAATGACCTTTGTATTCTATGTTCTACAGTGCCTCGTGTTGCCGGATCAATATCGTCGTCCTCGCTGTGTTAGTGTGCCGGGACATTCGACCTTCTGTGTCCCAAGGGGTAACACTGTGTGGGGTTGGAGTGTTCAGTTTGCAGTACCTCTAATGGGGAGTTTTCCACAAAATAGCGATCCTGAAGCTCTCCTTTTTTGCTGTGTGTGGCGGCATAACTTGTGGATCAGGAGTAGCGGGCGTGGTGAGAGAGAGAGGGCGGAAGGAGTTGGAGGGGGGTGTGGAGGGGCGAAGGAGGTGGAACAGTGAGAGAGGAAGGAGGAAGGTGATGGGGGAGAGGATAGGAGGGAGTAGTGAGTCAGCTCCCCTCCGTCCCTCCCTCGGCTAACGGGCGGGAAGGTCACCTGTACTGGCCAAGTCACCCTCACCTCCACCGCCTCCCTCGTCCACTGTGTGTCAGCATTCCTCTAAACTTTCGTTGGATTAAATTCTTTCACAAAACTTTCCATTAATAAATAAAAACAGATTTAATAAAACTACCAGATGACGTTAAAGGCAAACAGACAATAACACACCGGGAAACATTACATCATCCGTCAGTCATTAGTAAAGAAAACGAGTTTCATGTAACGTAAAGATTCCCGCCAGTTAGCCAAGTCGTGATCCCAGGTACACAGGTCGTTCACCACACCATCAGGCGAAGGTCGTCATTGCTCAAGTGACAGAGTCCTCCTCCTACAGGTAACTGAATAGGACTTCCCCCACCTTCTTGGGACCGGCGACACACCTGGCCTGAGCTATAATGATCAACACAGGTGCGACCTTATACACAGAGGGTCGCGGAGAACGCATGTCTTACCGTAACTTTTTTTTCTTTCTAACTGAGGACGTGAGAATGCATTTATCTGACTTCCTTCAGCTACTGCACAGAGATAGCGGTAAAAGTGACCTCGTAATAGCGCTGAGACTCTACCGTAACTAGCCAATATATTCTCCCTTTCCTAGTTACAGGGAGAAATTAACGTCAGGATGTATGATAATGTATGGCTGAGGGTGGTAGCGTCTCTGGTGTCTTGGCGGGGAGAATGAGACGTTTTGTGGGTCTTCTCTGAGTGGCCGGGGCAGGGTGCTGGTGAGGGCATAAAGGGTTTAGTTAATTCTTGTCTTTTATTCAGTAAATCGTTGATGTTTTTAATTATAATTAGTGGCAGTGTATATCGTTGACTTCTCTTTCATTCTCTCGTCTTTCATATTTTTTCTCTCTCTTTGTCTTCCTTTCTTCCTTCTTCTTTGTTATTCCTCTCACACTTTCTTCCACTATGTTTCTCATTATTTCTCTCCTCTCACATTCTTCCTATCTCCCTCTCTCTCAGTCTCTATCACAATTTCTTTCCTTCCCTCATCCGCTCGTCCTAATCTTATCGCCACTAAGCACAGGGGCGCCACTATCATAAGAGACTCTTCAGATTACACTCTCGCCCGCCAGTTCAGTCCACCCAACACCTCCAGCGGTTCACTTCCGTCCTTGGCTGTGCAAGAATCCACTGCAGATATTTGAGATTTTCCACCGTTCCTGTATTACTGCGGCCAACCAGACGAGACCGGGTCAGCATTCTCACTGTTTTATAACTGTATTATCGTGAAATTTTAAGACTTGAATAACCTGTTTCAGATGGTATGAGGGAAAATAATGTTGTTTATGTTTATCGCATTGGAGCGGATGCTTAGGTAGGTTTCGGGGTCGTCTGTCCTATATAAGTTATGCTGTGTTATTATGGTTACTTAAGTATATGTGATGCAGTGTATTAAGTGTTGGTATAACAGTGAAGGTTAATGTATGATGATAAATACTGCCGTAAGTGATATAAGAACATAAGACTGGAGGAAACTGCAGCGGGCCTATTGGCCCTTACTGGGCAGTCCCATTTACACCCAACCCCTATCGCTCATATATCCATCCAACCTATGTTTGAAGCTATCCAACTCATTCGAGTTAATGATGATGTTTGGTAATTTGAGTTGATGATGATGTTTGGCAACTTAAGATGATGTTTGGTTACTGAAACGTTGTGGGTATTACAGTGAGTGTTCTTGTTCATACAGTGATTGTCAGTGTATGCCGGTGTATATTTCAGCAAGTGATACAGTGAAGAATACAGTGCAGTAAATCTAACTCAGTGTTGTGTTACAGTGATGGCGTGCGGCAGTGTGTTTGCCACGGAGAGCCAGCTTGGCCGCGACCTCACCGTCCTCGACCCAACCCGCAATGACCTCACCTCTGATCTCTCACGGAAGGCGAGGGATTCTCCTCCCAACTCCAGATCCACCTCCTACAGGTAGGTCCTCTCAACACCAGGTCCCTCTACACGCGGGTCTTCCCACCTAATCACCCACCCAACAGCTGCTAGTTCTCACCCTCTCACAGTTTATAGGTCAGTCAGTGTGTGGTTGTGAGGCAGAATAGTCCTCGTCGCCAATCGTATATACTCATTAGTTCATCACAACACGCAATAGAACCATCTACCCACATGTATCTTGGTGTATAGGCTAAACTGGGGTCACCTGGATAATAGACACCCCAGTTTATTTCACCCGAGGTTAGGTTAGGTTTCTGTTAGGATGGATAATTTTAAGGTGACATAAGCTAGGGTGTATAATCATCAGGCGAACCAAGTGTTGTATTGTATTTGACCTCATGTGGATGTGAGGGAGGGGTTAATATACTGACTAGGTTGTTGTGGATATATTCTACCTGGTTGTGTGGGTACGGTGCTGTGGCATGGTGTGGCTGTGAGTGTGGATAATAATGAGTGTGTGAGTATTGCAGCACTTTGGGTGTGGCCAGGCCTTGAAGGTGACCATTCGCATGGAAACCTCACAGAAACACAGAATGCTACATCAGTGTTTGTCCTCCGTCAACCCACATCACACACACACACACACACACACACACACACACACACACACACACACTACCTTACATTTCCTCACTTATTGATATGCAAGTTCCTCCTCCTCCTCCTCCTCCTGCAGAAGTCGGGACAATATTGCTCCTGTATCAGAAACATTCACAGGTTCTCCACGAATAATCTGTAATGTGGTGTGTATACATTTTTCTGAGACACCTCGATTCGCTTTAAGATACTGGTTAGGTTAGGTTATTTTTTCCGGGGCTTGTTAAGTATACTGTAGATATCCGGTTCATATATAAATACGAGTTATGTTATCTAGACATGTGAAGGTGTGATAGTCTTTCTCTCTGTCACACACACATTCACACACACACACAGAATGATAGTGGTTGCTTAGTGACGGTGAGTAAATAGGACGCCTCACCACACACATATCTTAAGCTTACACGAATCTGTACACACACACACACACACACACACACACACACACACACAGTTTCAATGTAAAAAATTTATCAGGATTTATACAATCTATGATGCAATGCCTCGCCTCGTCATTTAGCAGAGAGAGAGGCCGAATCCCCGTATACGAAGCGACCTTGATTACCGTGTACTAAGCGACCTTGATTACCGTGTACGATGCGACCTTGATTACTGTGTACGTAGCGACCTTGATTACCGTGTACGAAGCGACCTTGATTACTGTGTACGTAGCGACCTTGATTACCGTGTACGAAGCGACCTTGATTACCGTGTACGTAGCGACCTTGATTACCGTGTACGAAGCGACCTTGATTACCGTGTACTAAGCGACCTTGATTACCGTGTACGAAGCGACCTTGATTACCGTGTACGATGCGACCTTGATTACCGTATACAAAGTGACCTTGATTACCGTATACGAAGCGACAATATAGTGTGGGTAGCGTGACGTGGCGGCGATCGAACGACCCACTTACTGCAGTACACCGCAGACTGACCCATAATAACTCCAGACCGTTAGAGACTCTCACTCACCCTGAGACCCCTAGCAGCCGAGTCAGTATGTATGTATGTATAGATAGTTGTATGAATGTGTGTAAGTATGGATGTACAGTATGTATAGATTGTTGTATGAATGTATGTTTGCAAGTACTCTCTCTATGTTCTCATAACTCTAAGAGAATGAGGTGATATACACGTAAATGTTGAGAATGAGGAACTAGAATGACACACAATGTCTGGGTGGTAACTGTTCCAAGTGGTACAATGTCTGGGTGGTAACTGTTCCAAGTGGTACAATGTCTGGGTGGTAACTGTTCCAAGTGAGTACAATGTCTGGGTGGTAACTGTTCCAAGTGAGTACATTGTCTGGGTGGTAACTGTTCCAAGTGGTACAATGTCTGGGTGGTAACTGTTCCAAGTGAGTACAATGTCTGCTGTTCCAAGTGAGTACAATGTCTGGGTGGTAACTGTTCCAAGTGAGTACAATGTCTGGGTGGTAACTGTTCCAAGTGGTACAATGTCTGGGTGGTAACTGTTCCAAGTGGTACAATGTCTGGGTGGGGTTAACTGTTCCAAGTGGTACAATGTCTGGGTGGTAACTGTTCCAAGTGAGTACAATGTCTGGGTGGTAACTGTTCCAAGTGAGTACAATGTCTGGGTGGTAACTGTTCCAAGTGAGTACAATGTCTGGGTGGTAACTGTTCCAAGTGGGGATGTGTATTACGATTAAGTCAACACAGGAAGGAGATACGGGGTTTAAACTTGTCTTGTTTATTCATCATGGCAAACCTTTGTACTGTTTTGTTTTGGAGGACATAAAGGTCAAAGGTCATTTGGCCTCTTACCACCACCTCCCCCACACACACACGCAGGTGTAAAGTGGGATATCAGTTCACTAGAGTTGGTAAGCCATAGAATTACACCCCTGCGGCCACTGTTGACGACCCCAGGTAAGGAAGAGACCAGGTCGGTGGATATTCACTCTAACAGGGTTGGTACTACTTACTTTACCTGCACTATTGATGACGACAGAGTTCAGTATCCAGCAGCAGTCATGGGAGTCTAGAAGGGGAAGGGTCATGAATGGGAAAGTGCTAGTAGGTTAGGTTAGGGTTACGTGTGTGTGTGTACAGAGTCAAGTTGGTTAAGGAGATGGTATCATTCACCAACGCACTTGAAATTTTTCTCACGATCTGGCCCTCAAAGTTAACGTGACATGGAATTTTTAACCCACGTACAATAGACTTATTTACACAGAAAAACAAAACACTCACACAGAGATAGACTAAAAATAGTATCAGTGCCAGCTTTGACCTCTTGGCATGACCCTGTAAGCCATTAAACATCTAATTACCACATCGTTGTTACTAAGGGAAAGTAGCTGTCAACAGTGGCGTTAAAGGAGGGTGAGGAGGGTCAAGGTGTAGGAGTCTTGGCCTCATCATGTCATGCTGTTATGATTGTCAAGAAGCTTCCATTACTGTCATATTTTCTCCACCTTTTGCTGGGGAAACCGTGTGTCTTTATAGCGTGTTCAGGGTATAAGAGAGAGAGAGAGAGGTCTGCATACTTACGATTCGAGTTACGATGCAAATTTTAACGTAGGAACCATTGCTGCTGAGTACCCTGACCTAGCAACACGCTTATACTCACTGGTGTGGGGTGACACTCTATCCCTTATCCCTGGGGGTGAAGGGTGTGACTCTCTCCCTGGGGTGTGGTGTGATTCTCCCTGGGGTGTGACTCTCTCCCTCCCATAGTCACCAAGTAGTCGTTTGTCTAAAGCTTATTCGTGAGACTCTGTGCCCTGTTTCATCCAGTGAGTGATAAACTGAATGGTGCAGACAACTGGAGGATAACTGTGTTGTCTTGGAGATAATGTGTTGCAAGAATAAAGGCTAGCCAGTGTTGTTGTATATGTATGTGTTGCGTCTCATTGATAACCAATGTTGTGTTTCAGGTGTGTGTTGCAAGGCTGAATCATATCCAATGTTGTGTTGCAAGGCTGAATCCTATCCAGTATTGTGTTGTAAGGTGTGAATCATATCCAGTGTTGTGTTGCAAGGCTGAAGGATAACCGGTGTTGGTATTGCAGGGTGGGCGGCAGCGTACACGAGGCAGTACGGTTCCTGCAGGCTGAGCACGAGGCAGTCCTGCAAGGTCTTCATCACCAAGTGCAACTCCTCCAGCAACGGTGTGACGGTAGGTCCTGTCTACATCTACCTGTCTACCCTGCCTTTCCCTGTCTACCCTGCCTTTACCTGTCTACCTTGCCTTCACCTGTCTACATCCGTCTCGACTCTACCTGTCTACAATATCTTAAAATAAAGATCATATTCCCAGTCATCATATTGTCTTATTATGGGGCACACACACACACACACACACACACACACACACACAGTAAAAATACATATCACCAATTTTTTTATTTTTTTATTTTTATTTTTTGCTTTCAATTAACGTTGTATTTTCAGTGTATATATTTTATTCCCATATATTTTGGTGTATGTTTTATGTATATATTGTATTAAAGACTGACAGATAGAGTTAGTAATTTATAAAGATTGATGTGAATAGTTTATAAGGGACGTAGCTTTGGTAGGTTAGGTTAGGTTATCGTCCTTGACTTAGTTATTTGTGATGTGAAAGTGCTGAACAAAACTGAGCTGCGATCCATGAAGCTTCTCGTGGTGCTGTACGTTAGACCACAGTAATTATGACACCTATTGACACAGCCAGAGCCAGTTAGTTGGGCCAACACCTGTACACACACGCTTACACCTGTAACTGCATTTCTGTACTCATTCCTATACTCACAACAAACACCTGTAACCCTCAGCATTTATGGGCACAACCCCCTGTAATCACACGCTACTACAAGTGAGATGCCTCCACGCTACCTCATAGTTACCTCACATAAGCAAGGTCACACAGGCACGCACCAAGAGCAACACATTCGTCGCTAATACGTGTGGCCGGGACCTGTGGCTATACGACCAAGGACAACTTACCTGAAACTCCTTGCAAGCGTCAGTAAAGGCAAAAGAACGTTCGTCTGGCGTACCACCCTTAAATGCCAGGTGCTACTGAATGCTAGTGGTGGCATTGTTTTTTTTTTTTATTCTTCAGGCAAAGCTCAAAGTAAACTGACTAGGTATCTGTTTTTTATGCGTTAAATGTCAGAGAGCCACCCAGAGCTGCGGATTCATCAATGGAGGCAGTGTGGTCCGGCATTTAAATATTAGGTGGAGCTATTGAATTCACTCGACCACAATGATGACAAGACAAACCTGATTTTGTTGTCCTTTTTTATTTACTAATATTCTCAGATACTGTATATACATGTTCCTGCCTTCATACATTCATTGATATTATTAATTTTTTCTACAGTCACTTTGGTTATGTGTGCCTAGAGGTTCAGTGTGGGCGGAGATGGTGTGGTGTGGGTAGGGGTGGTGGAGGGACGTATTGTGTGGGTGTGGAGTTTATTTGTGGTGAAGAGATGGAGTTGGGTGTGGTTGGGAGGGTGTAGCATAGATGGGGGGGTAGTGGAGAGTGGTTGCGCATGAGTGGGGGTGGTGTTGGGTGGGTGGAAGTGGTTGGGGAGGCGGTATGGTGTGGGTGGTTAGGTGGTGTGTTGCGTGGGTGGAGGTGGTAGGGAAGGGGTGGCATGGGAGTGGAGGAAGGGTGAGGGGAGGTAAGCTCAAGCCCCGACCACCACTTCTACTTCCACCCTTTTATCCAACTGGAGTAAATCGCTCTATATATATCACGTTCACAAAAGTTGCCTTGACTTAGATGCCTTCCTCTTTACACTGCTCCTAATTTCATATCAAAATCGAAAGTCCCTGTGTAGCTCTTATCGAAGTCAGAGCAACTAGGAGTATTGATTTTTGTGACAAGCCGTGGGTACAGTACTTCATTCGTGGTAGCGTCATGGTAGTGGTGGCCACGACTGGCTAACATGAGGTTGTAATGGAATCTTGCATGACCACATTTGTTTCGGACTTAAAAGTTAATGATAGTATATTTGCTTGACAGGGAAATGATAATACAGTATGTACTTTAACTGACTTAAATAGTGATGTCACTATTTTTGGGCAATAAGTAATATGAATGATCATTGGAAACTCAAATATATGTGGCGATTTAATGGAGAAATAAGCACAACAGTTGGTTAAATTGTAAATGGTAAAGTTACCCGGAAAAATATATTTTTGCTTTCACAGAAAACGGAACAGTATTTGAGGATTAACTGCAATTGACCTTGCTGTCTCTTCCTTTCTTTAATTTTCTTGTTTAATTTCTTTATATATCGTGACCATTAAAAAATAACCTTCCTGCCAAAATGAGACCTCTTAAAGCACACGACATGCGCCTTCCTGCCCTTGGCCTCACGACAGACCCGTGCATTTTCAACATCGAATCAATAAATTCGACTCAAACTCGTCGACATTTTTCACTTAAATTTACATTCAGGTGCATATATTCTTATAAATTACGACTTTGTTTTTATCAGTATTTCTAAAATACAACAATTCCTATAGTTACACCTTGTGCATCCAGTGCCTGAATGTGCATGTTCTAACTGGATCCCTTCGTGTGCGTGTTCAATTGGCGCAATTAAAGGGGTATATTTCGCATGCCTGCCATGATATAATTAGGGGTTGGCAGTTTAGAAAATATGTAATTTGAATGAATAAGTGAAAAATGGCTAAAAAAGAGCAATAAAGAGTATTTTTCCCAGCTCATAACTGTACTTCACAACGTGTATTTTCAATATTTCGTCTGCCGCAGGAACGATAGAACAGTCGAACCCACGTCCGGTTTTGTTACTGTTCAGACTGTATATGAAGCAGTAAGAGAGTTATGATGTTCTAATTTGGCATTTGTATTTTTTCCTAGGAGGTGCCAAGGTCCGTATCAGATATGAAGGCCACATATTTAAAGTACTGTATATCATTAGTTTGTGTTACCCGCTGGAGTCTTCTGCTAAGATGATTTTGTGTTTCTGGGGATGTGGCGTCACTATTATTAATAATCATTTATTTACTTTTGAAATGCTTGTTATCTTGTTGTTGACAATATATAGTTCAGGTATATTTCCTTAGAGCCTTGGCAACACTATACCCTTTCCACGTTAACCTGGCCACTAAGCTCCGTCCCTCGTCTTTAGCTACAAATAGCTGATTGGTTCCCCTGAGCGTTTTACCTCCCCCCGAACTGCGCATGTAAAAGCGCGTATTTATATCGACCTTTTATGATAAATATTTAAAATTTTCTAACATCCTCTCTGAAGTGCTAATGCCTTGAAATCATTTGATAGTACACATTTAGTTTGAATTTTATATGAACCAATCAGCTATTAATATAGAAAAGGGGCGTGGCTTATGGGCCAGGTTAGCGTGGAAATACTATATGAGGAGTTATCAGCTGTCTATGACTGTACTACACTGTGACTTACTGTAGCCTTGTGTTTCAGACCTACAGTTCGAGGCTCACCTGCGACATGTGACTCTCACGGATGAGGAGACTTGGAGGGCGAATGTGGCTGAGCTCAACAAACTACTGGATGAACGTACTCAGCGGGTGGTGCAGCTGGAGCAGCAATTAGCAAACCAGCAAAAACTATCAGAGGAGGAGCAGGAGCAGCACAGATGGCGGGAATTGCAGATGCAACAGCAGGTGGAGGCAGGGGAACGGCGGGTGGCGGACCTGCGCGGGGAGGTCCACAGACTGAGAGCTCAGGTGCGCGACTTACGAGTCTATAGTTCTGCATTACGCACGGTAGGCGCCCGCGCTACCTCCTCTCGCACCACCTCCCGGAGTTCTAACACCACTGCCTTGCGCCCTCTCTCCCGTAACTCCCGTGCCTCTGTTGGCTCTCAGGAGTCTTTAGAATCTTGTGGGCCACGGAGTCTGGGATCTGAGGATGGCGAGGCAGGCTCATGGCGAGGGGCTCGGCTGGGAGGCGGCACCAGCACCATCTCAGCCCGAACCTCAAGGTCAGGGAGGGTGCCACTAAACCCTACTCCACGGAACTCCAACTTCTCATTGCCACCAACACTGGTGTCCCCGCCGCCTTCCTTACCGCCCTTGGCCTCCCTACCACACCCGCGCCCTACCTCCTCCAATGTTGTGCTACCGCCCATTGCCACCAGTCAGAGCGTCTCCCGCCACGTCCGTCGTCAACTGCGCCTCGGGTCTGCGCCAGTCCTCGACATCGACCGCAATGATCCAAGACCTCACCGAGATGCCGCATGACGCCGCATGACCTCGGCCCCAGTGCAGAGGGAGCGTTGTGAGATCGACCTTGTCCAGGCAGGCAGCTCACCCGAGGTTGAGGTTGACGACGAGGTAGCAACACCAAAGAGAGAGCGGCCAGCCAGCATAGCCAGCTGCCGCGTGTCCTGGCATACCCCAGGAACCAGTGACTAATTCTCATCCATTGTAAATCTCCCAACATGAAAATTCACAGTGACTCTACTCTGTGTGCTTTATTAAGCGACCTCTTACAGTATTCTCCCCTAAAAGTAAACAATAATTATATATGTGCAGTACAAACTAATCGAAAACAAACAATTGTGCAACACATTATGATTATGTAAATTAGCATGGGCGTTGTTTCTACTTTACAAAACGAGGTTGACATTGGTAAGGTTGTGTTAGTTCCGAGAGCTGGAAAGTAGTTACTACAACAAGAAACTTCATGTTCGACGTGGCCCCCAGAGTTGTGGTAGTGACTATATGCACAGCCTTCTGGCAACCGGAAAAAAAAAATTATGGGAAAAGACTATATTTCTCCCTGAGTTGATGAGTTTTGAGGCCATGACTAAACAGCACAAAGCAACATTCTCTCCCATCATGTTACTTATTTTTGATGTTGGTCTTATTTTGCGATAACTCGGTTACTGAAACACAACTGGAACTCGTATACAGATTCTCGACTTGCAAAACTGTGTAAAGTGGAGATGATACTGTGTAACTGCCTCCTCATACTCAACAACATGGCCCATATCCAACACAAGTCATACACAGAATATCAGAAGTGTATGGGAGCGTAGTAAAGATGTTGTGTATTACGTATACTTTGTAAAAAATATAAGAGGACTTTGATATATTTTTTATTTCCTTCAAGTGATCTTACATATATATATATATATCCTTTGCTATATACTTTTATATAATTTGTACCTAAATTTGTTATCGATATGTTTGTGTATACATATTCCTGTATAAATAGGGAACTGAAATCAGTTATACAAATTACTCTGTATAGGAATTATACTGCATAAGTCGACCAATTGTAAAGAATGTATATATTGAGTTATAGAATGGAATAAAAAGTTAAAAAATTACAAATATCTTCAGTCGAAAAAAGTTTACCAGCGAAAATTTAAAAAATAACAATACGTACTTTATAAAATAATTACAAATTTTATTTTCAGAATACAGGTTCATCAAAATTCAGCTCTGTACAGTACATAATTAATCTCATGCTAGGAAGACTATGAAATTTGGCTTTTGTATATTATTATTATTATTATTATTATTATATTTTATTTTGAATATGTTTCCCATTTTCCTTGAGTCATTAAGGTTTTTGTTTACATTTATGCAATCCATTTTATTATTGTTTGTAAATCAGGCAATTATAACCAAGTGTTATATATACAGCACACTTACCCATATTGAAATGCTAAGTAATTATAGGAAATATCTTTCATTTTAATTCATCTATACAATGTACTGTATATTGTAAATTTGCTCCTTAGGGGAATTTTTATGCTATTTTTGTATCATGTGATTTTCCACGTGCAATTTTATTCACATGATTGTATTTCATGCAATTTTATTTTTCCTATTTGAAATTCGTATTTTTATGATGTTTTTTGTTTCCTATGTGAAGTTTTGTGCCTAGTCGGGCCTCAGTCATGGCCAAGGTTTTTGTATTTTGGTTCAAATAAATTTTCCAGTTATTCAGATATTTCTTGATGGCAACCTTACCACACCATATTTTCAGGATTTTCTGACCTCTGAAAGACAATTGGTGGTCGTATAAGCAACAGCGACAGTGTAGAAAAACACTTAATCCCTTTGGAAAGGGATTTTGTGGTAAATGTGTAGGAGCAGGGCAGCCTACCACTACACATTGGATAATTGCAAATGTTGGTACATTTGATGTAAATTATAAAGCACAAAAATGATATTATAGTGAGCCCAGGTCTTTTGGAAGCAGCTACAGTCCAGGTAAACTGATTTTAAATTTGGCGCTGCCACTTTCCATTACTACGCCACTATTTGTAAGTGAAATAATATATCTGAATTACTTAGTATTGACTTTGATACACTGAAATTTACGTTGTGAAAATAACTAGTGGCCATAATGGCCGACCTGTCAGGCTGCTGGCGTCCTTAACATACTCTCAGTACTTTAATTGTCTTCATTCTTCATTTACTTAAGTGAGATATTTTCTGTTATCAACTTCAAGTCTCAGTGATTCCATTTAAAAATAATGCTAACAATTTGCCATCAATTTGGTGCCGCTAAACCTTACGCTCAGTTGAGCAGTGTTTCTTGACTCGTGAACAAGGCCAGGGTCGAACACCACTGGATCCTCTTATCATGTGTGAGCAAATAGGCTAATTAAGTATAAAATATAAGTAAGCGGTTAGCTAAAATAATTCAACTGACTATAGTAATATATAGCCAGCCTCCCTTCCACCTGGCACAGGAAAGACAATATATATGTCGGTAGACAAGGTATCGAACAAGACACAGACAGAGTTCAAAGAGGTCGGAATGTATTTGAACTTTTACTCAATAAATTTAAATCAAGTCAAAATAAATTACTCAGTCGAGTGTTCATACTTGGAGCTGGCAGATGCCCGCCCCACAAAAGGTCACAGCTTAAGGTTGAAGATGCCATAAGTGACAAATTCAGAAAATTGGCAGGGCAAATGCTTTTGGGGTGAGAGTTGTGAACTATTGGAAGTTGGAACAATCTGGTAGTGTGTCATGGCCGGGTCGGGTCGTTTTGCGTCTCTGTAACAAAGCGTGTTCGGCATTCGGGCCTTCGATGTAGAGCGGCAGAAATTGGACAGTGATTACATAAGATAATGAAGATCGTCTTAGTGATGTGAAAGTGTAAATCGATGTAGGACTTTTAATGCTAGACGTGATTGTGTTTTTGAAAACTCAATTTCCACCGAGTTGGAGGTACAGCCAGGGTCACAGGCCTATAACCACAAAATCACTGCCATATGACAAAGCTTTTTTTTTTTAAGGAGTTGTGGTCACGGCTGTGATAAAGGTCAACCAGAGAGTGTAGTACTGTGATTTTAGGTAAATCAGTTCATAGTGTCATCAGTGACCGAAGAAGAGACTGTAAATAACTTAAAAGTGAATACATATTGGCAATCAAGCTGGTAAGGACAACTGCCAGCCTATTCGTGTCATAGGTGCCACAGAAACTTTAAATTTTATTTTGATTGTGTACTTTCTCAAGGACTGAAATTGTGTTTATAATACACCACTCACAGGGAGATACAGTGTACACAGTGATAGTTCATAGTGTCATCAGTGACCGCAGAAGTTGTAAATAACTTAAAGTGAGCGCTCACTAGCAAGCAAGCTGGAAAGGCGCCGTGCCAGCTGAAACCAAGTCGTGTCATAGGTGCCACAGAGACTTTAAATTTTATTTTGTTTGTGTGCTTTCTCAAGGACTGAAACTGTGCCTACAATACACCATTCACAGGGAGATACAGTGTACGCAGTCACAGACGACAACTCTATAGGCAACAGAGAGTAGCTAAGTACTGTTCTTTTTCTCTCTTTATTTTTTTAAATAGGTTTAGATTTATACACAGTCTGCGCCCCCCCCCCCCTCACAACAACAACAACCATGAGTTTGATATGTGATTACTGCAGGGAGACGTCGCATATGGAGGATATAGGTCTGACTAATTCAACGTTTAGGAAGTTACTAATTGCCGTAAAGCATGATGGCTGTTGCTGGTATTGCTGCATAGTCTGGCTGCATAGTCAAGGTGAATGAAGTTGGGAAAGAGATCCTTGTTAAGACTGAGGAAGTAGCCGATAGACTGGAGGTGGTTGCTAAGAGGAGTTATGCTGACATATTAGCAGGGCCACGGGGGTGGCGGAGAGTAATGCAGGATCTGAACAGGTTCTACAACAGCTTGGGACTTTGAAGAAGTGTGTCGAGGACATGAAAATTAACGGACCTACTGTTAGGGGAGAGGAGGAACACCAAGAACGTCTCCAGCGCAGGAACAATGTAATGGTTTTTGGAGTCCCAGAGAGCCAGGCGGAGGGAACTGTGAGTAAGGTAACACACGATGAGGTGCTGTTTCAAAATATTTGTACAGAGGTTCTGAAGATTCCATCAACCCCTCAGGATGTGAGGAGGCTGGGACAAAAGCAGGGGAATAAGCCTCGCCCCCTCAGGATCACACTAGTGAGTGAGGAGGAGAAATGGCAGGTTATTCGACAGGCAAAAAAACTTAGCAAGGAGCAAGGCATTTCGGGATGTATTCATTCACCCAGATCGCACGGTAATGCAGAGGGAACAGCACAAGAAGCTCCTGCAGGACTTGAAGCAGAAGAGGGAGGAGTCAAGGAGGAACTGGGACAAGTGTACATGGGTTATATTCAGGGGGAGGGTAGTGGAAACAAGTGTGCCGACACAGGGCCAAGGGCAGCAGTGCACCCTCCACCCACTCAACCCCCCACCCGGGAGGCGGCAAAAGCTCAGCCTACCGGACAGGAGGCGAGCGCCGTGTAAACAATGACATTTCTAACCGCACCCTGCAAAATACAGTGTACTTAGCAAATGCTGCAGCTTCTGAGAATGGGGGGGGGGCAGGTTTACTACTAAGAGCAGAGACGTTACCGAGAACAAATTCTGGCTTGAATGTCATGTACACTAATACTGACACGTTCCTTGATAAGAGAGAGGAGTTTGAAACACTACTAAGAGTACACCAACCAGATATTGTAGATGTTGTAGAACTGTTGTACAAGAACAGGAGAATCGACCCAGAGGAATGTGAGTTCAGGATTGCTGGATATGACTCATTTACGAACCTTTCTCAAGAAACTTGCAAGAGGGGTGTGGTTATCTATGCGATGCAAGACCTTAGAGCCAGCCAGGCGAGGGTACAGGGAAAGGATGTTTTGAAGAGTCCAAGTGGTGTCAAATTAAATTAAAGGGAGGGGTCTTACTTATCGTCGGGTGTATCTACAGATCCCCAAACTGTGGCCCACTAAATCAAAGGAACTTAAGAACCTTAATAAACAACACGGCGATGCTCAACCCTAGCCACCTCCCTATCATGGGGGACTTTAACTATGGCGACATCGACTGGAGAAACGAGTCCACCCCGAATGACTTGAATAACCCTGCTACTCTTTTTGTAGAAACTCTGAGAGATAATTTTCTGTTCCAACATGTTAGAGACCCGACACATTACAGAGGGGAAATTACAATGGGATGAGGGAAGAGATGAGAGGTATCAACTGGCCTGACTCATTAAGGTACAAGAACGCAGACATTACGCTGAATATCATAACTAGTAAAGTGACCCATTTGATCGATAAATATATACCCAAGACCAAACCCAGTGCTTCTAGGAATACGAGGGGATCCCTACACATGAACCATGCGGCGGTCGACAAAGTTAAGAAGAAAACCCAGAAATTCAAGACGTGGGTTGGGTTAAACGATGAGCAAGACAGGAGGATGTATGCAAGATCCAGAAACCAAGCAAAGATAGAGTGTAGAAGGGCTGAGAAGGAGTTCCAGAGGCTGGTTGCAAGCGAGGTCAAGTCAAACCCAAAGGCGTTTTACCGCTATGCAAAGTCGAAATTGAAAACGCGAGTAGGAGTATCAGACCTGAGGCTGATGGATGGTAGTTATGCAGATTCTGACCAGGATAAAGCTGAGGCATTGAACAGCTTCTTTTCCTCGGTGTTCACAAGAGAGGATGCAACTAACCTTCCTGCGTTTGATGACAGACGGTTCGACACAGCACTGACCCACATTGTGTTCACAGAAGAGGGTATTAGAAATAAACTGTTCAGGCTAAAGGTCCATAAGAGTCCCGGCCCTGACATGGTGCATCTTAGAGTGTTAAGAGAGTTGTGCAACGAGCTTGCAGAGCCCCTGAAGATCCTGTTTTGTAAATGCCTGGATGAACAAATGATCCCCAGTGAATGGAAAGTGGCTTATGTGAGTCCTATCTTCAAGAAGGGCGATCGTCACTCCACGAACAACTATAGACCGGTGAGCCTGACCAGCATAATATGTAAGGTACTTGAGAGTATTATTAGAGATGCCGCAATGGAACATCTAATACGAAACAACCTTGTAAAGGATTGCCAACACGGTTTTATGCCGGGGCGCTCCTGCTTAACACAATTGTTCAAGGTATTGGATATTTGGACCCATATTCTGAAACGGGGTGGTAATATCGACAATATTTACCTAGATTTTGCCAAGGCTTTCGACAGTGCACCCCACGAAAGGCTGAAAATCAAACTGGAAGGGTACGGAATTCGGGGAAATGTCCTAGCGTGGATAGAAGACTTTCTACATGACCGCAAGCAGTGTTGTAAGGGCGCGTGTTTTCCAACACCTACACCACCCTTATCTTACTTACTTCTCTTCTCTAGTTCTTACTCTTACTCAGTTCCTTCACAAGTTCTTTTGGTAGCATGAACATTCTTTTGGTAGCATGGTCGAGGGTCTAGGCACATGGGTATGGTAATTCTGGTATCAAGTCACTTGGACGGAAATAAAGGTAAAATACTGTGGGAGAAATGAATACACCTAAAATACTCTAAGAACAAATTTATTAATATGAAATCAAAGGGAAAAAAAAAAGTTAGTATTACATATAACTACCAGGCTCACCTCCTGGGCTTATTGCAGACTCAGTACTTTCTTCTTTACTTATTTTCTTATTTACTTATTTTCTTATTTCTTTACTCAACAGTAGTTACTCAGATCTTACAATCTTGCTGCACACAACCTTACTGGTGTTACATTACATGGCATAGCAGGACCAGTTCCTTGGCCCTACTCACAATACATAGTACATGGTACTCATTGTAGATTCCTGTACTTCTCACACCTACTGGTGGTACGTGGCATTACAGTACAGATACAAGACTTTACTCAACATACACGTTAATACTGAAACCAGCCGATACATGGGTCCACTACCCAACATGGGATAATTATACATTTACAACACCCTCTGTTGACATATAACTTCCAGGGAGTAACCCAGGGTAGAACACTGGGGCTCATGACCGTTGTGGTGGTCGGTGGTAGCCAGACACATGGCGAGTCTGGGGTCTGGCACTATGAGGCAGTTGGGCATATTAATCAGGCCGAATCGGTGCCATCGTTTCATATATTGATCCCTGCTGAGTAGCTACTACATCCGGGGCAGTTGTTGAATGATCCACGAGTCACAATTGGATCTGGGGAAACATTGGAGCGGCGTCAGGGGACGCTCGCCCTGCCTCATCCCTTGGTATATATATCCCCTGAGTTGCCAGTGATCGCTACTCACGCAATGACAGAGATTACAAACAACTCAACTGTTATTCATTCAAAGATGACCCTCAGTTGACAAAGGTCTGGCAAATTACTTGAGTTCATATACACAGACTAATTCAAGATTGAGCTTCCCAGGAGAAAGTGGAATAAACAACGCATTGATAACTGTCTTCACAAAGGCGGGACTCTGGGAGGGGACACATGTGTAGCGTCTATGGGGAAAAACACTTCTTCTCAGGGGTCGCTAACCCACTCATGTTTTGCGGTCGTGGAGTTTCATAAGAATCACTAGTTAAAACAGATTAGCAGTCAACGTGACCATGATAGTGTGTGGTGATTAATGGCACGAAATCGTCATCTGTACCTGTCACAAGTGGGGTACCACAGGGCAGTGTATTGGGCCCGCTGTTGTTTGTTTGTTTCATAAATGACATGCCTGACGTTGTACACTCCTCCATACAAATGTCTGCCGATGACGCCAAGTTATTTCGGGAATTAAGAACCAAGCGGACTGTGAAGAGCTGCAGAAGGACCTCTGTGGGCTCCAGGAATGGTCCAAGAAATGGCTGCTGAGATTTAATGTCACGAAGTTTAAGAGGATGTACCTGGGGCGTACCAATGGTAAGGAGGCGTACCATATGTCCCAACGGGATGATGAAACTGCACTAGTAGAGACTGTATGTGAGAAGGACCTAGGTGTGTATGCTGACAATGAGCTGAAGTTCTCGGGCCATTGCGAAAGGAAGGTAAATCAGGCAAATAAATTATTCGGTCTTACAAGAAGGTCGTTCAGATATCTAGACAGTCCGTCCCTCGTAACGATCTTCAGGAGTGAAGTGCTTCCCCATCTGGTCCCCGAGATATGGTAGGGACTGTCAGTTGGTTGAAAATGTTCAAAGGAGGGCCACCAGACTGGTGCCTGCACTTCGGCACCTCAGCTACCCTGAGAGATAAGAGCACCTGAACTTGCCTAGTTTATACTACAGACGGGCAAGGGGGGACGTAGTTGAGGTGTATAAGCATCTCAAGGGGCACTACTCATTTGAGTGTCCCAACTTGGAGCTGGCGGACGCTCTCCCCACAAGGGGTCACAGCTCAAGATTGAAGAAGCCGCAAGTCCAGAAAACTGTGAGGGCAAACTTTTTCGGAGTGAGGGTTGTGAACTATTGGAAAAAGCTGCCAGAATGTGTTGTGACGGCACCGAGTGTGAGCTCTTTCAAGACCAGATTTGACCAACACTGGAGCAGGTTCAAGTACATTCAGGAGCCGGTGCATGCCCAGTACTTGCCAACAGTGCGTAACAGAGACGTGACCGATCGCCCAAGCGGCTAACGAGCCGATCCGTGGTGAAGAGGATAAGCGTAAAAGTAAAAGTAACGGCGACAGTACTTGTCAACAATGTGTAACGGAGAGCCAGTACTTGCTAACAGTGTGTAATGGAGACGTGACCTCCAGGCCAACCGGCTTCAGAGCCGACTAGTGGCCCAGTGGCCAAAAAAGAACGAAATCAAACAACTCCTTCAGGTGTTAGCCCCCTGCTCAACTATTACCAAATAGTTGCGTTATTCATAAATTTATTTGTTTTCTATGATACTATAAAAAGAAAATGTAAAATTTATATGGCTAACTTGTATAATTATAAGAGAGTTGCCCTTATTTATCGAATATAATAGCCATAAAAGTTCACATTGGAGCATCATGTTAATATACGATACAAGTATATAGAAAATGTTAAATATTAAGTTAATTCAACAAAGGATGACTTTTATGTCCACTGCTATACTTCAATACAGAAATAGTTTCGCAACAGAATGTGTTTTTCTAGTAATTCATGACTGTTAATGTAACATCATAGATAATCATAGTAAATCCCCCAAATACATATAATGCTTCAAGCAAGCTTCCTATAGGCCCCTAACTAATTACCCAGTAGTTCTATTTATGACAATTGCATTTATGAAACTCCAGCTAGGAGTTTAGGCGTCTAATGGTAACAAAAACTTTGGATTTCTCTCCTTATGGTTGAAATGAGTGACCCCAGTTGAGAGGGACTCACTTTGTTCTTATAATATTACTCGCTAAATAGACTTCTTCCTAAAAAAAATCACAGTTTACCTAAAAAAATTCTTACTAATTTATATTAAAAAAGGGCTCATTTTTCCAGTTTAACAAATTATAAAAGAAACGAGGAAATGTGGATTTAATATATCTGTTTATCTAGTATTGACATCTAGCATGTTGGCAATTGGTATATATCCAGTTGTCATTTCATATTTCATTTAATAAAACAAAAATAAATTACAGTATTTATAGTATTTAAATTATAAATCCAATATATAAAATTTTACTTTTAGTACAAACTGTGACTGTATATATTCTATTAACACAATTTCTCTCCAGTTAGTATTTTGTGTGTAAACTGGATTTAATGGTTGAGTGGTGATAGTGACAGAAGTGAAGTAAGCAAGATGGTGGTAAGAATCTGATGTATATTTTCTATTTTTTCCATTTATTATTGCTATTGAATCACTAAACTTAATCTAAAAAGGTAATATATATTTATCTCCATACGATGAGGATAAAATTACCTTCTCAGTATGTTCAGTGATGATGATAAAGGCAGTAATTGTAATGCAGTTTTCCCCGTTGTAATTATATTCATACTAAATCATTTATCAGAAAAGAAATTAGTGAGACAAATTTAGTTTTAGGCTTATGGTTATATTGGTAATGTATTAACTAGTGAGCTATCCTTAATTAGTTAGGTTAAAAAAACTTACGGGACTTGAGTCATAGCGGCAAGCAAACTAGTGGCTTTACATAATCCAGTGATTAAAACCAAACCATTATTAAACCATGCTAATATTTTACAAGAATGGGCTACTAATTACCAATATTTACCTATTAACAAAGAGGAAAATTTTACCTCAAGGATAAATATTTGGAGAAGAATTTTCTTTTACCCCAGTAATGAAGGTAATACTGGTAGGTGGTAATGTACTATAACCTGGCAATGTAAACGGTGAAGCTTGCATTGCTGAGAGGTAGTGTGTCAACATTGATCGGTGTTCATGACAAAATCAATTGCAAAATAATATTATGCCAAGTTATGCTATGAAATTTTTTTTTGAATTAAGAAAACATTTATCTTTCATAAAAAAAATTTCTGAAGTTCCTGATTAATGTGAGATACTTTTTTCCAGTACTGTATCACTCAACCCACGACCCTAAAGATTTATGTCTTACTATAGTTGCAAGCAGGTTGTTGCATATACATTGACATGGGGCCATAGCGCACACAGCGACATGTAGGTAATGAACGTAAGAAATAAAAATAATCCCTAATAATGCTTTTTTGTCAAATTATTCTGTGACGTAAAATGGTCCATGCAACACAGATTATAAAACATTCTTGGTACATGCATACATAAACCATTTTGAATCGTTGTGGATGCTGAAGATTTCCGTTGCCTACTGCATATGCAAGGTTGTTGGATATGAGCTTTTATTCTCTAATTTGTAATCTTGGCTCTTTCCCTCATTTTCAACACCTGTGTTAAATTCCCCCTATTATTTCTTCTGACTTAAGGAGTCTTTACACCTAGAATCATCCCATACAAGAGTGGGACAGAGGAATAAATAGATTGATTTTATGATGATTATTGTACTTACTTAAAAGAGCTTCCTTCATTATAATTAACTGTTTTCTCAAGACTGTTTTGAAATCACTGAGAATTACAACATAGAAACATTTCAACAAAGGGCAAGGAGCCTAGGAATAGATATGTTAGGAGAGCCTATGGAACCCCATTCATGGTAAGAAAATACCATAAGTATTTTCTTAGACGAACAACACCTGGTTTTGTATATACAGGTGTTGTTGTGATCCGTTGAATTATTGTTTTGTATATGCATTGTAGGAATTTAAATTGAATGTATTGAAAACGTTTCATTACATTCTCTGTACTTACTGGAAAGATATAAGTAAGGGTATGCAGTAGAGACCGAGTTGATTGCAAGGTTATAGGTTCAGTAATTACAGCGATACACCAGGTTACAGTCATGGGAAGAACTATTTAGGACCGAGGATGGTAAATTTTTCTCATACAAAATTATTTGCCCTTAAATATACTTGGTAGAGA
Source organism: Homarus americanus (assembly GCF_018991925.1). Classification (NCBI taxonomy): domain Eukaryota; kingdom Metazoa; phylum Arthropoda; class Malacostraca; order Decapoda; family Nephropidae; genus Homarus; species Homarus americanus. Next base: position 618,271 of record NW_024731852.1, on the reverse strand, counting down.
TACACATTTTATTATGAACCCTCAGGAAGTTTATTCTTATAAGTAAGCCAAATGAAATAAAAAAAAAACCTGTACAGTAGTTAAATCAAACAAGGATGGCATGATGATATCTTGTGAGATGCCAAAATACTCTCAAAGTACATAGGTGGTGAGGTATGTTTTATTGTCAAGTGATGAGCTATTAGAAAAATGCATTGAATTCCGTATTGACTGAATGTAAGTACAGAATCCAGTTATGGTAGAGTCTCGGCATAATTTTAATCTTATTTTAGGACAATCTCTTCTGACATGACAAAATGATATGATTTTTTAATTTTATGTCCCTTGTGAAGTTGCAGTCATGTACAAAATTATGATCTACATAGTATCAATCAACCCAGTCTTTATTGTAAATGAGTTATATAATAGAGTTTGTAGAAGTAAATTACCAGTATTTGGAATTGATTAAGAGGAAGGTGCATGGTGGAACACGCAAATAAATGGGCCAGAAGCATGAGAAAAAGTTGCAGACGACAGATAGGAGAAGAAAACAGTGAAGAAGATTGTATGAGACTTCAGAAATGGAAAGGCTGAGGAACTGATTAGAAAATTAGGAGTGATTTTATATGGGTACAGCATTTGAATATGTTCCTCTCCCTCCCTCACACCTCCCTCTTCAATTCCACATCTTGTAGTGTAAAGTTGGTAAAGTTCATTATTATTTTGTCCACACATTGTGAAAATGGCACTTATACATATTGTGATCTCTAACTTTCTTTTTGATTCTATATGGCAGCTGTGAAGTGGGATATAGATTACCTTACTGCACTACGTAAACTTGATTAATTCCTGAGTTTGGCATCTTAGCTTGAAATTTTAAACAAAGAAGCCTATTATCAGCAAAAGTGATTAATAGTGTACAGTATGTTTTATTTAGGTGAAATTAATATGTGCAATATCAAGTGTTAGAATAATATACATTTATTGTTACTCTCGGGTACAAAATATTTAACATGGATTGAAAACCTTTTGGCACTTAATCATTTATGCAGAAGAGTTTCTTTGTGATTGTTTTCATGTGTGCCGGTGGTTCTTGTCTGCACCATATTTTTTGGCCTCCCTTCCAAGTCAGAGAAACGAGCAACAACACAAAACTTAATAAAACAGAAGCTACACTGACAGAGGGAGCATTCTACCACAGGACTTGTCATTGGACCTGTGAATCTAAAACTAAATACAGCATTTGTGATTTTTTTTTTCCAGATTCAAAAGGGGAAGCCTGGCACTAAAGGCCAGAAGCAGATCATGCAGGAGAACACAGACACCCTCAACTTCTACCGGAACATGATTCTAGGTGCAGCTGGCATTTACTTTGGTGTGGGGATGATCTGCTTTAAAAGCTTTCCACCACTGGATTTGGTATGTTATATATTGGAACTTATTAAGTATTGATTTGTAAGATTGAATGACAGGAGAGTCTATGTTTGCTCATGGTTCTGGTCATCTTACTACAGTACATACTATACAGCATAGATGGAGAGAGCTAACCAGAGTAGAAAAATTACGGTAACAAGCATTAGTGGATAATTGAGGCATTGCCATTTTCTATTTTCAATTCTTCTTCTATTGTTATACATCTTACACTCACAGTTTACTTGAAAATTTTATAAATATACCCTGTACAATATACAGTACTGTACTATATTATCATTCCAGTGTTAAAGGTGTCTATTGTATAAGGTTTCTCAGGCAATTGGTAATGAAAAAGAGTCCGCTCATTGTTGTTTCTGTTTTTATCACGCTTTACAGAGGGATTGTATTGAATCGAGTTACATTTATAACACATTTTAAGTGTGCTGTATCCAACATTGGGTAAATGGCATTTTATTTTCTTCAGACATTGTTGTTCTTTGCGGGAGTTGTGTTCACCTGTTGTTACCGCTTCATGGCAAGTATGGCCAAACCTAAGGTAGCTGCTGATGGATCCATTCTAGATGAAGGCTGTGACCTCAACATTGAGGGCGGAATAGCCGAGTAAGTGTCCAAGTACAGTACAATATTCTGTGAAGTTAATGAAATAGAAAGTGAAGGTATAGGCTACATTCTGGCTACCTTGTATACAGGTAATAACAAAATGGCTTTAAGTGTGAAAACAAAAGCCTGTATATTAAGTATTTAGGGTGATGATGGTGTATATGACAACAGAGAACCTTAAACCCTTGCAATTTTCTCTCGACAGACATGTGAAGGACTTGGTGATCCTAACCTCTGGTACAGTGGTGCTCGGGACTATCTCCTCATACTTCTGGCTCCTGTGGCTGCTGGTAAGATCATCCTGAGAATAATTCATTGTTGAGTTGGGTTATTACTTGGTAGTGACGATCCACCTTATCTGGAATGAGACTGTCCTATTTTGCTGGGGGTTTTTTGTGTGTGTGTTTTATTGTTTTGTACAGGTATTGAAAACAATGAGGATAAAGACAAATGAAGGAAAGAAGAGGCGATGGAGGGGAAAAGAAGGAATGAAGATAGGAAAGAGAGAAGACGGTAGGGACAGAAGATAGGAATGAGGGAAGGAAGCGGGGTTTTTTTTTGTGTTTCTGTCTCAGATTTGGGAAAATATATGACAGTAACACAGTCCTTTATTTGAAGGAAGGATAGTAATACAGTACTCTTGTTTTACTTAAATATTCTTGAATGGGAAAATTCCATCTTATTCATACATACGCATTCGGGAGTCCAACTTAGCCTTAGCAATGGACTCGAGTCTGTTCTAGAAAAAATTTAAACAACTTTCATATTTACAGGAAGAATGCTTAACTTATCCATTAAATCTATAGATAATATTATTGTTTTTTCTTTAATATTTTGAATTTAATTTCTACACATAAAAGATATACGTACTGCGTGTGCTCATGTTGCACGCAAACCTGTGGTGTTTTGGGGAAGTACCTTGTAGGTCTTATAGGCCAGATGATGCAGATCCAACACAGTGATTACTAAGCCTCAAAACACAGAGTGATAGTGGGATTGTGTGAATTAACTGTTATGCAGAGGTAGGGATGCTTGATGGACACTAAATAAAAACCTTCCAGCTAAATGTTAAAAGAAATTGGCATCTTAGGGATAAATAAACAGAAGAATTAAGAGACAGTTTGCCCCGTGTAAAAACTGCCACTTGAAACATCAGCCACTAACAAAACTACCAGTACCTAAGAGTAAGCCATCTGGTTATTATACAAAGTTATTATGTTTGTTATATTTACAGTATTCCACCAAAATATTTTACTTATATTTGCTTGAATTCACTTATTTCAGGCCCCTTGCCGTGGAGCACAGATGCTGTGGACCAACATTTTGGGTCCCTGGTTCTTCCAAGAAGCTCCAGAAGAACCCGAGGAAAAGGTAGTGGATAAGAAGCAGCGAAAGATGGAACGGAGAATGAAATACCGTTAGTAGGGTTAAGGTTGTGTTATACATCAGACACTGAATGCCCGTGGGTATGGCGAATGGTCACAGTGAGCAATTCCTTGTCAGTTCTTGTTGTGAATAAGTTAAATTTCTCTGTCACATATACACACTTTTATTCTTTTCAGATTGTTGTTATTCCTGATAAATAATATTGTTACCTGTGTTGAGATCAGAAGTACAAGACATTAACACTGAGGTTTTACTGTGTTAAGTTTTAATCGTGCTGTTATTATTTCTTAGATATATAAGTAGTATTAATAAAAAAGGAGTAATTAACTTTATAGATCACAGACCCCGTTGTTGAACTTTTATTAGCAGTCTTCTAAATACTGCAAGTTTTTGCTGTTCACCTTTGCAGTGCTTCTTATGGGTTTTAGTTAGTATGTACTGTATAGCCAAGCTGAGATAGACCTGATTTGACAAACTAGATCTTTAAGAGCAATAATCTCTAGCATTCCTGAGAGGTAGCTAAGTACAGTACTGTATATAAGAATATAAACTAGAGAAAATTAAAACGACATCTTCACCTTACTATGTGAAGCTAGTAATTTTTTTTTTTAATTTATTGTGTAAAAATGTAGTGGTGCATAACATGGAAAGTGGATGTCATATACTTGTCTGTGCAGCACTGGGAGTTATCTTGGATCATTTTGCAAACTGTGCTCAATGTAGTCTACATGAACAAGTAGTTTCTTTGTAGTAATTACTTCTGGTTTAGTATACACAGTGGAAGTTTTGAGAAAAGACACTTTTTTCATCGATTGCATACATGTGCTTAGTATGCTTAGTGATTCACCACTTTAAGAAATGTTTAAGTAAGCTTACATGCAGACTGCTTCAACTGATTATTTAGGCATTGGTGTCTCATCTGTTGTGGTTGAACCATTCAATGTGGACGTGTCATTTATGGACCCAAAACCTATTATGTGTCAACATTGCCTCATTGTGAGTACTGTATATACACTTGAAATGCAGTCCAGCTGCATTGAAATATTTGGAATAAGGCTGGATTGGTTCCCATTCAGGTCAGATTGTATCATTGTATAGTTGCAGAAATGTGTTCCTACACCCTTTGTGGTAATCTGTCTCTCCAAACTGCCAACCTATATGACCTGTAGCCACCCTATCCACCAATCACATCCGTTAACGTTCATCGTTACATGACCGATGCCCATTCTTTCTTAAATAGTGATACTACTACTGCGACGTTGCCACTTGGAGACTCAGGTTACCACATGGGGTGTAGGAACACATTTCCGCAACTGTGCCTGAAGGCAGTTAAATGTTTAGAAGATAACTTCTCAAAGTCCAACAATGTAGTCTACAAAGTTGATCATATCATGTTGTAGTTGTAATAATTTATTTGTATGGATAGGGTGGATAATAATTAGAGACAGAGTGTGGGATATGTACTTTCCTTTATGCAACCTTTGGCTTATTTTACATAATATTTTCATAAATGTGGTAACTGCTCACCTTGTACTTAAAATGTGTAATGCATACACTGATGGACCCAGTGATTTAATGTACTACCTAACATAAAACTTTGCCTTTCTAGGACTACAGTATCAACAGAAAGCTTTATTTGTTTAGCAATATCTAATTGGTTTGAATCCTGCTTCTGTGAGAACTATGAATAACAGTGGCTTGTTTGTTGCTTGGTGTCATCATTTTCATTGGTTCCATACATGTGTTGGTGTGTTAAGTAATTAATGTTGTTCTTGATAATGCTAAGGTGTGTTCAGCCTACAGAAGTCTTCATAAAGTCTTTCAAGCATTGCCATTTGATCTCAGTACTCAAATCTGAGAGGACTTGAAGTGTCAAAGAGGATATTGTATGTATAGAGCTCTAAGCTTTAAGTGTTTTTATACAGCTTATTAAATATAAATTATTTGGTTTGTATCCATGTTTGTCATTCTTCCATCATCTTTCAACTACTATACTGTGATTCTACAGTTATGCCAATCACTGTATAAACTTACTTTACTTTTATACCAAAATTACCTTTCTGAGGGAATTGATGGGGGACCAAGCAAATGTGAGGAGGAGTACCACCTAAGTTATCCAGAAAGAGAAATGTCATATGATTATACAGGTTGGACCTCGCTAATCCGGGAAGCTTGGGACCAGACCGGTTCTGAAATAGAGAAAATTCCGAACCATCAAAGCTGAGATTAAAAAAGGAGGAAAATAATGTATAAAATGTACTATTACTGGTACCAATACAACTTACATCAGCATAAATCTAGCCCAGGCTTACTGGACCTCTTTATTAACAGTCTTGGAAACTAACGACAGCCAGATTCAAACATCGTCCCTGAACCAACACAGCTGCCGGACTATCGGGATCCGGACTAGCGGGGTCCAACCTGTAGTACTTTGAATTTACCTACAAATATAAACCATGCTTATGTACACATCTCTAGTCCCAGTCTCATATTTATTCATGTAGTTACCTCGAATTTTGTAATTAAAGCTTATGAATGTATATTTCTCAATATCTACAAGGCTTAGTATACAGTATATACTAGATGATATATTAATGATTCTTCTTAAATGCTTGATATGCTGTTAAGTAATACAAGGGAAAGGATAGGATTAATTTTTACAGCACTACAAGTTTCAGAGTTCACTTTATGATCTGTAAATTTGTGTCTTAAATTGAAAGATACTTGATTACCAATGCAGTGTGGTGTAGTAAATTCTTTTATCTCTAACAAACATAACTTAGTTATTAATAAAGTGTAATATGAGCCTTAGACTACTACAGTATATCTTACATATCTAATGTTACTCTTAAGAGTTTGATATCATGTGATATGAAACTAAAGACTGCAAGTTTCATTGGGAGATACATGAGCAGATATTCAAATTAAATAACATTACATTTTAAATAACATTCCATTTATTGCTGATGACCTTCTCCAGTGGATTCATGAATTATAAGCTATGAGTCCTGGGCTATAACCCTGGGGTAATAGATGGGAGTCATTCATGAATAAGTTATCCTTCTCTTTCATAACCAAGTTAAAATATATAAATATACAGGTACACTACAGTATATATACTGTATTTGGAAGTAATAAGTCACTATTCAAAATAGAAAGCAACAAGTTATGACTACCACTTCAGCAGACATGAAATATTAGATCTTTGTCCGGGTTAGCTGTAGTGGGATTGCCTGGCATCAAGTTCTTCAATCCCAGTTTAGATTTCTTGTTGTCTAGGACATGGAGATAAGTGCTTTGCCTCTGTTTTGTGTACAGTACCAGTGAAGCCTTGGGCTAATCCATACAGTTCCCACTGTTGTAGGCTTATGAGAGACTTGGAACTGTAAATGGTGACCTGCAGTCTAAAGATATATTTTTGGAATTTGCTGTGATGGGGACATGAAATAAGTTCATAAATTCATCCCAATTTGTATGATGAGTCTGGGTTAAGTTTGGGTTTGCATCCCAGGAGTCATGGCTTTATTCGTGATTCACCTAGTTTCATGCTCAGCCAGAAATGGGATCTCAGGATCAGTTCTTCATTTTTTAGAGCACTGTACAAGTTGTGGGAATGTTTGTTGATATGAACTGGTGTTTATAGTATTATTACAGGAATCATTCAACTGCATTTAAACTTTCAGTGGGGTTCTCAGAAATATTAAGTACAGTACTATTGACTTTACTAAGTATTTATTGAGTTCTACCATGATGTCAGTGTTAATGTTTACAATCTACTCCTGTAGGAAGGTTCATCTGGATACAAAACTTTCAGGAGTGAAAAATGACCATGAACAACAGTGTGAAACTGTTTATTTTTAAATCAACACAAACCAATCAAACCTAGCTTAAGATACTTTGGGTTAGTTGTAAATGTCCTGCTTGAGGGCATAGACATATGATATAAGACTTGGCCTGGTGTATTGCGGGTGGTGACAAGTGCAGTGAGACAAGAAATAATCAGTTTATATACAGTATATGAACTTGTAGCAAGTCACTTAACATTACCTGAAGCTAATTACAAAAATTGCGGTGTGTGTATGAGATACTTACATCAACCAATGACTCAACTTTACCCACCCTAGTTATCCATGTACAGGTAGCTATCACTTGGCCATATAAAAGTGCAGCCTAATGAACCATGTATATATTGTCTCCACTGACGACAAAGCTTGTGTGCAAATGTTGTGGGGGTGGGAAGATGAGTGCATGATAGTACAACATTTGGGTGATGGTGCACTCACAGTCTGAACATTTCGTTGAATAATATAGTAGTTCAGTATTTCATTTTCAGTTTAAAGTACAAGTAAAGTGATTCAGTCAAAAGAAAATGAGGTTATTGCCGAGCTGAGAATTGCAGTTAGGAATAAAAAAAGATATTTCATGAATATTCGATGAGAAATAATGGAACGATAATGGTTTTAAAAAGATGGTATTACAAGTCACGCAAAGAATTCCTGCTGTTGCCAGATGGTCACAACAGATGGGGTTAATCCATGTAACTAAGTATTTCATGTTTCAGTAAGACAATGATAGATAATAAAGGTGGATGAGTATATTTCATCTTCTAACTGACAAAATTATATAAAAGGACAAGATATATGTGAGGTATTTTGGGTGAGAAGCAGACAAGTGATTAAAGTAAAAAAAAAAGAACTAATAAAAATATTTTATGCCCTGAATTATGACACTGTAAAGGCAAAGTAAATTCAATAAACACATGATAAAAATTAATAAGATAGCTTTATTAGTTGAGAGAAAGATATTTGATATACTTTGTAATGCTTTTATCCTTCATTTAAGAGGCAAATAAAGTAATCAGATAAAAGAAACTCTGGTGGAAGCATCATAGCATCATTTCATATATTGTCAACTAATTCAGCTGTCCTGCCTCCTGGACAGATTGTAAACACTGAGATTTTGACATCACTGTTTTGTTGTGGTTTGTTATGAGTCCAATAATTTTCCTCAAGAGAAAAAGAGATACTCCTGTTGTTCTGCTACAATGACAATATTATTACTGTACAATAAAGAATGTTCAAGTGTTCTTCAGAAATCTCACATTTGGTGTCTCTAAATCAGACACATGTTATACCTGTGATATTTTTGGACTGAATATGGTGTCTTGACTTGTGCAACAGCTGTGATACTTTCCCAGTGCTGAATATTTATAGCTGTATTTTGGAATGCTAAATGGTACTGACATACACCTAAGTCTTAAAACTCATTTTTTGTAATTTTCATCCTACCATCTGGTAATACATAGGAACATTATTAGAGTTCTTAACTAAATGAATATTATAACATTACATTTAATCTTTTAAATCATAGTACAGTATGGAACTAATGTGCTAAATATATTATAATATATTTTACATGGCAGAAACATGCCGCAAACCCAGAATTCGAAATCATGTCTTCTTGTTAAACAGCTTTGTTACGGTATTTACAATATTGCATATACAGTAAGTCTGCATATCTGGCTTGTTTACGTGAAAATATAGCTGCGCATTTTTAGCTCATTAATTGAAAACTAATACGTATACAGCATGTATTGCTACAGTGCGGTTGTTTAGAATTATTAACCTACATTATCAACTTAGATGAGAAATTCACAATACATGTACTGTATTGAATAACTAGTACAGTAGACAAAGAGAGACAGGCTTCAGTAGAGATTGGCACTATAAGCTGGTACATAGAATTATTCTTCCAGTACTGTACCTAAGAAGTGACTGCAGTGGAACATAGAACGAACTAGTTTATGCCAAATCATGAATTTAGATTTGTAGCTGTTGCTCATTGTGACGTTATTGCCATGATCTCGATACACTGCTTGTAATGAGTACGTACCTGTACAGTATTTCAAGTTAAGCTATGCAAGAGAACTATGTTTTATTATTCTGGACTAAGGGACTGAACAAATAAAAGACCCACTTTGTTTTCTGTGTGTGGCCCTTTGTTACCCTAATTATGGTACTTTCCTAACAATAAGATTTTCCTTTCTCCTGTTCAATTTGGAGAAATTAGGCAATGATGGTCTGTTATATGTATTAAAGTGCCCACCAGATACAGGTACTTAGTATTTCATTGGCACATAATAGTTCACCTTATTACAACAGTACTGTATACAAAATATTAACTTTTGGTTCCAGCTAATATCTTCACAGGGATCACCACAGAAGTTATTCAAACATGTCAGTATCCAATGACATGTATTACCACATCAAATTACTTAAAAAACAATATGAAACAAACACAAATATTCTATGTTAACACATGATAAAGCAACATGGTAGCTGACACCTGCCAATTGCTGGTGTAATTCATATGGTTGATGGATATTAAATAGAAATTGTATCGGGCAAGAATTTTTTTCTGACATCCACAAATTTGGAAGTACAGTACAGTACCTGTATGTCACTAAAAAATTTAATGTGGTGCTAAAATGCAAGTACAGGTGGAATAGAAGTGAAGCATGGTGAGCCCTTTGTAGTGATCCCTGCTTCATATATTATGTAGCTGGTCCTTGGGAAGATCTTAATAAACAACTATCTCATGGTGTTACTTCTGTATTTTGATATATTTTTCACTAAGATTTGCCTGTTTCCATATCCAGTAAATATGACTATTCTTCGATTTTTTTTTTTTAATAGATGGTATAATTTTGCTTACTATTATGTTGCACCTCAGCAGAATAGGGCATGCAAGAGTGAATTTTTTCACCCAAAATTTAGGATATTATTCAAGAATGTAACCCCCTTGTTGGACAAGTCCCTACTTTAATATGTATGATTTTATTAAATAAGGGACAGGTGGGTCTCAAGATGTATTTGTGATATGTAACTGCTGGTAGCTGTTGAACATAAATACACTACTGTTGTTTTTAACCCCATGTGTGTGGGGTCGCCTCTGAGCTAAATATGAACATCTGGTGTTAGTTAAAATAATAAAATATTGAAAATGGCATCCCCATAGTGAAGGGATTAGTTATTGTTGTGGTACACTGTGCTATACTATTTCTTGTAAGGTAATGCACTTAATCCACCCAATGTACAGTAGTTTGCAATGAAATACATTTGATAGATATAATATTGATAGATTGATAGGTAAAGGGGGATGAACAGACAAAAGACAGCAACAGACATCACCAGACTCTTAGATGGTGTTCTACTACCCAAAAGGTTTTTGCAGAAACAAATAATTTCTTGTCTAATTTATAAATTCAGTGAGCTTCATGGTTACAAAAGGAAGTCTCTAATTACGGAATGTTCCTGTATTCATTATTTTATTGGTTAACATTTTATTTAAATGCCCACATATTTACAATAAATACAGTACTGTATGTTATTTTATTTATTTTTAAGTTATAATTCATCACGTATCAGCTCACTAGGTTCTTTGGGTGGTTGGTCCATTCTTTTGTTACTTTGTGATGAACTTTATTGTCCAATGTTAGTACAGGAGGAAACCTGTGATGTATGGTTGGGTCACACTGGACAACATCTTCACCATGTGTGTTTCAGGCCAAGACTTAAATCCATGACAGAGTGGTGAGAGATACACACATTACATGTACTGCTATTATAGCAATATCCACTGTCGATCCTCTGTAAAATTTGGTTTCTGTTATTCAACTTTAGTAACTTCTAACAGTTTCTTTTCAAACCTTTGAAGAACTGTGAAATTTCATGTTATGTTATTCCTCACAGTTCTACCTTTCATAGCTCTTGTGTTATAACCTGTAATTACCAACAAAAACTGATGATCATTTGTGTGTCATCTTCCCACAAGTGTAGCTGACTTTTATTATTTATATAATCCTGTAGAGACATCGAACCTCCTCTGACAAGTTGTAGATGTAGAGATGAATAAATAGATAGTTACATAAACTTCCAAGTAAGAGTGAAATGATTATTTAAACTACTACAATCAACATAAAGAAGGCCAGTATCTATTACATGTTCTCACTGTTTCCTGATGTAAAATGGAATATTATTGGCAGAGGATGTAAGAAGAGGTAACACTCATCATCTGTCGGTAACTCATATCTAGAACTGTGCTTGTTTAGATGGTGACCGACAGTGTATACAGTACATGAGAAAGTGTGAGGTCCTTCATGTTGCGTACAGGGATGTTCACAATAATCAAATCTCTAAGGAACTATTAACTATCTATCTGTATTGCATGGTTAGCTGCAGTGTTCCTACTTCCTGTTTCAACCCTTTGCTGTCACTTTCTACAATTTTCTTACTCTACTTTGCTAATTCCTCCCCTTCTTGGGACTACTGTTATTCCACGACCCACCGTATGCAGAAGTTGGAGCAGCATAAAGATAACAGATGGATGGATAGATACAATAGAGGAAGAGAACTTTAGTAATCTAGTCGGTAGGGCAGTAGACTTACTAGCCTGATGTGAGAAGAGAACACACATTCCCTTGATCAAAATCTAATTTATTGTTAGTAAAGAACACCAATGTCTACTTCTGCCAATACAGTATTCATATATCTCCATGCAGTACACTTTAGAGGAAGTTTTAGATTTTTCATAAAAATTGCATTATTACTCTACCTTTTCAATCTAGAGAAGTCATTGTAACTTATCAGTTTTGTCAAGTTGCTTTTACTAGAACAAGCATTGGGCTTAAACCCTTAAAAAAATATTCTGTGAAAAGCTCTTCTTGGTTTGAGTTATTATTATTTAATTTTTTATGGGAAATGTTATGAACCAAAAAAGGTTTGTGAAATTATCCTTATAACTTACTATAAAAGTCATGCGTTTTTATCAAATTCCTGTACTGTATTGTAATATTTTCCATTTACTGTACTACTGTATTGTACTGTACTGTACTGTTCTGTACTTATATTAGATCAGATCTCTGAAAATCCCTCATATGTTCTTGTATAATGAGTATGATAAAAAAGATGAATGTATTTTATAAAGCACAAATGCTGAACTTTTTTGTAACATTGGTCTCTAATTAAAGTAAAATATGTGCCAAAAGTCTCTTGTATATCCTCTTATGTAGGACTGTATATTCTATTGTAACGAATAATACAAAAGGGAAAGAATCAAGCAAATCATGGTAGTAAGTTGGCTAAAACGCCAGAAAGATGTAAAGTCCCTCAATTTCACCCCAATTCATTGTGTCATCACTGAGGATTGCTTCATATGTTAAGACAATACCAGGAAAAGATATTCAACAACACCTTGGGATGAAAAGCATCACCAACACCTCAAAAAAATAAAGAATATCAATACCTCTTCATAGGTCCTCCTTGAATCCTATAACATCGAGGTCTGGATTCAAGGGGGGGGGGGGGACTTGAAAATAGAGGATTACTATGGAAAAACAAAAACTAAGACATTAATCAGTTCCCAGTGCATGCCACATATACTGAAGTTGTTAGAGGAAAGGCTGAAAATGCAATCAGTGAAGATGTGTAAATACTGTACTGTACAATGTTTTTATTTTGGGGTTTGCTAATGAATCATTTAATTGACGTCCTCGGCAAGACCTTAGATGTGCGCCCCTACTAATGTAGTTACTCCATTGATAAATTATTTCTGTAACTCTGGAGACATCATTGATAACATCTCGTGACTTTATTACTTCATTCATGCAAATAACCAAATAAATATCAGTTAAGTGTGACGATATCAGCCCTTAAGGACGACACTAATGTATTTTTCTTTTCTATTTCCAGCCTTAACTGTCTTGGACCTGTTGACCATTTGTAACTACCAGTCAGTAGTTCACAAGCGACGCAGAGTAGTTCAACCTGTCCTCAAGCGATGAAATTTGACCAGCTTTAGTCAGTTGTTCTTCTGGTCTCACATCATGTCCTCCTCTCACTGGTTCAGCCGGGTCTTGGCAGGTAAGTGCTGTTATTCATTCCGTCACAATATTACAATAATTACACTACCTGTATAAGTGTTAATTTTCTTTCGTCTGACTTGCATCCCATGTGGTTTTGTTAATAATTTTTTACATATAATTAATGTCATAATATACCGACACATGAGGTCAAAGTTTCATTAAAGCTTACTTTTTGTGCCATTGATTTGACAAATGTGCAAACAAACAAGTTGTTTCAAGTCAAGTTTCTCAGACAATTTCGTGTTCTATTGATAGAGTGGAATGCCCAACAAGTCTTTTTGAGCGTACATACGGTTTTATCAACCTTAGTTTGGAATAATTCAGCTCATCACTGGCCAGAAAGTCAAAAGGATACTCATAGTTTAGTGCAATTTCAAGACCAACCAGAACGTATTTTGGCTGCTGGAAAAACCTGCGACTCGAAATTTTACTTAATGGTAATTTTGCGGTGTCCAGTGAGAGAATTTATTGCTTGAGAGCTGAATAATAAAAACAATAAAATATGTTTCTTTGATAAATAAAACAACAATGAATCATGATAAGTAAGCATTTTTTTATTTTGTTTCACTCAACCAGAACTTGAAGGCGTAGTTTACCTCTCCCACTTTTTTCTTCCTTTCTCTCTCTCTCTGACACACACACGACCCCAGAAACTCCTGTACGTTTCACCTTTATATCATGAGTACTATACAAAAAAATACACCTAAAACGCACATATATCTGATGGTCATCGAATACAACACGTAATACATCATGTGGAATGCTGAAATAAATTAAAATACATCGTAAATAAATCAGTGTGACGTAAATAAATATCTTATTAATCTCAACGCTAACAAGGTATGGTATATTTTGCATCACAGTCATAATTAAATATAGCAATCTGTTTATATAATCTTGTATATGGTAATTATAGAGAATATGCATAAACGTATAATTTGCGTCAAAAGGCAGGGGGCGAACTATGACAGTACACTATAATTATACAGTTGTTTTGCCTCTCCCTTTCACCTCGTCTTCTCTTAATCATTTAAAGATTTATTGCATTTTCTTAATTTTTCCCTTTACACTCCTTCGCATGGCTTTTTTCTCGCACTTCATCCACTACTATTTTTCTAATTTTCTATCTGTCTACTTCTTCTCTAAAACATTCCTTTCGGTTTTTTTTACCGTCATTGTTGTTATTACCTTCGTATCTTCATTTGTCACCTGTGAATAACAAATCTTATTTTCTTTTGATTTGTCATTCGTCAAATTACAGTATATTTTCTGCATGGTATGAATCATCAAACTACCATTTCCTCGTCTTCAACACATTTAATACCCTCTACGTTTTTATCCACACGTTTTCATACCCCTATTATCACTTTTCACTTCCAGTTAACCATTTTATTTAGTGTTTACGTGGTTTTTTTTTTTCTTTTACAAATTGTCTGATTCGCTAGTTGTCTCCTCCACGCCATGCAGAAAAGAGACGTCCAGGGATTAGCAGATTAGCGAGTTTATCGTCCTTGAATCCTCTCCTCGTTCGATAACTAGAACGAGGAACGATTAGACTTTCCATCAAACTTAGAATGTTGGTTATATCACAAGAAAATCTCCCATGAAGTTAATAATCATGAGTTTTCTTCAAAGTCCAGGGTTGTGACAGAGCAGCGCGACGGGATGGGGGTACATTCTCGTTCTTCTCGTCTCCGTTTTCACGTATTTTTCTGCCTGTCTATCTTTATCACTTCTATTCGTCTTCTATCACTTTCCTCCTCAAATCCTCTTTTTTTTTCCATCGTAGTCCACTCATATCCTTTCCTCTTCCCCCTTTTCGTCAGTTAGCGTGCGGTCCGACTAATTACCCAAATGTAGCCGCAATGATCTATTAACTCAGATTAAATTAAGTTCACCAATTTTTTGTGACTTTCTGACACCAAATACTAGTCGAGAAGTGATTAGCAGTCCGATTTATTCATCTAGGACCATTATTTGACTTCATTCCGGCTACATAAAGGTACATTTGGGTAATTAGTCGGACCCTTAGCGTGTGCTATGTCCAAGCCACCATGAAACTCTACGCTGCTTCTTTCACTTTTTTGTATCTTTCTCCTCTTCCTCGATGGATTAAGTCCATCTCTATGCTGTTCTTACACTCCTCTTCTTCCTCCTGTAGCCGTTGGTCAGTGAAGGAAGTCCCTCTCTATGCTGTTAGCCGTTGGTCAGTACACTCCTCTTCTTCCTCCTGTAGCCGTTGGTCAGTGAAGGAAGTCCCTCTCTATGCTGGCCAGGATGTGCTGTTCGGTCTGGTCGTAGCGGAGCGGCGATGTGGTCCCATTGCCGCCGTCATCTCTGCTGGAACAACAAGTAAGATCAGCCATGTACCACGACCTGTCAGATATCGTTTTTAGATATTGTCAAAAGCTGTCAGAGGTTCACCCTTCAGTTAGTTATCAAAGGAAAGTACCGGGGAGAGTGAGAGACAGATTACGTGACATGGCTGTTGGCAATTTCAGTGTTTATTTGGGATAGTAACTCTTACCCCAGCCGCTAGGACCCCCTTGTCGTTATAAACTGTCAAAATTTCCGTCTTGTCTCTATAAAAGTATTTTAACTTGTGCTTATTATTATATTTCGTCTCTGTCACTACCCCTTCCTTGACCTAATCGCTCGATAGTTTTGTTTATACGTGCGCTAGTGGGACATTGATTATCTTGCCATTGAGTTTTCCTCCCTTTCACCTGTAGTCTTTTGTGTGTCAGGCGGTTGTGAACGGTCTTTAAAGGTGAAACAAACTCGTACTTGTCCATTCCGTAATTAGATTCTCAGAGATTCGTACGTTGGAAATTTATATCAAAGTTAAATTAACCTCATCATTAGTGACGTAACAAGCACATTCCGTCTAAATTGCACTAAGATTTATATCACATCGTCTTGGTTCCGTTTACTAAAATTCACAAAGACGTGTTAATTTTGTCCTCCAATTAGTGCTAAATAAATATTCCTAGTTAAGATAATCTCTAATTTTACTGCCACTTTGGAAGTATTTTTTACCTCTGATCTTAAGTTAAAAAATTAACAAGGAAAATTCAAATCTACGAACGTTTGTGTATGCAAGTCAAGGACAGGAAGGGTAATGGTCGATTTACCAATATTCAACATTATGCCAATATCCCACTCGCTAGCACCGAGGGCATAGTGGCAGAAAATGGACGGTCACAGGGGGTAAAGTATGTACTGTATGGTGTCATGGTACTGTATGAATTACACAACATACATATATACTGTTCCTTTGTCTTGTTCCCTCACATACTACTACCATGCACACACACACGGAGGTCCTCATCGCTCGTGCCACGGCCTTGAAAAAAAAAAACCACTGCAGTATTTAGATGACGCAGCACCAACTTCTTTTGTTTTATATATGACTGCAGAGATAATCGTGTCAGGCATCTAGTCCCACCAGTAACACGGACACACGAGACACTGGCTGGTTACTATAGGTCTCAGAGTATATGTCTGTTTGGTGTGTTCTATTCTTATAATATTTTAGGGACTCTGTAAATCCTCTGATGTGAAGTTAATATGTAACCCGTTTTTATTTGAGTTTTGACCTAACCTAGCCCAACATTTATAAGTAACCGTAAGACAAACTGAACTAAACCTTAATCCTAAACCTGAAGTGTCCCGGGTCCTGGTAAATTAATTCGTATCAAGAGGTGTCATATGCCCTTACGGTATCTGTCCCCCCTAAAGTATTCCCGTGACCAGTTGTGTTGGGGGTAGTGGCAGCCTTGTGAAGGTCGAGTGTGACGTCAACAGAAGGGGGAGAGGAGGGGGGGGGTGGTAGTGAGGATGCTCTTCCGTCTGTTTGTCCGTCTATGGAAAAATTATGCTAATTAGCTTTATATGCTCCAATGATCGTGTTGGTGGGCCATTTACCCTTGGTGTTAGACCGAGCAGTTAAGACTTAAATGGTGATTTTATTGATCCACTGCGTCAAATGCGTCACAAAACCGCAGCTCATCTCTCGCCAGCCTCCCTGGGACGCCTGGATTATAGACACGCACGCACGCAACGCCACACGCATGTTTTTTGGCTACGTATTCTCACCCCACTACACGTATTGCTTACACACGCGCCGCCACACGTATGATCCAGACACGCATTCAAGTACCAGTAAAAGAATGACTTAAACCCATTCATCTACTATCAAATATATGGTCCAGACACACACGTATATCCTAACACCCACACAGCCAGGCACGTCGTTCAAATATTCATATAACCTTGTCTTAAACACATACACACCGAGAAGAAATATAAACGTGCTTTACCAGATATGTCAACAAAACCAGAAATAATAAGATACATAATTATACCTGAAATTGCCTCATTAACACACCTATCTGTTAATTAGACTGACCTACTGACATAGTGGATGGGGGGGGGGGGGGAGGAGGTGCATCTGGCAAAAAAATAATACGTATTATTATTATTATTATTATTATTATTATTATTATTGCTGTTGTTCTTGTTTTTATTTTTGTTGTTAATTTTACTACTGTAGTTTTCAGATTTGGGGGGACATGGTTCAGCAGTGGTCGTATTTATTATGCACACACACCCACGCGCACACACTTACCCGACAGCGTTGGGAAGACTTGTACTGTCAAACACCGAGTCCTGCAACACAAGTTTATTAATACAACTTGCAACACACGACAGTTTATTGATCAATCTTGCAACACACGACAGTTTATTGATCAATCTTGCAATATATGTCTATAAATCATTTTACAACATCATCCATTACTCACCCTCAGATTCGCTTTCCTGAATTTCTCTATATCGAAGCCTTCAATTACCACCTGTGGGATGAAGACACGCACACACAATTATTGGACCATCTAGCATCATCAAAAATCAATATACAGCATTAAGAAATAAAGCCAATATCTGTATATGTCACTCGTACTGAAAGCCACCTTGAACTAGGGCAGGGAGCAGGTGTATAAGATAACACGGGTGTATTATATAACAGTTTAAGTATTTGCAATGAAAACGATAAATAAAAAATAAAAACCAAAGAAAACGTAACAAAAAAAAAAGACGAAACGAGGAAAGTCAGCCAGTTCCTCCATCATTCAGTCACATCGTCCGTCAGTCAGTTAGTCAGGTAAGGCATTCATGAAGCTAACTAACGCAACTTAAGAGATCAGTGTGTTGAAAGATCATGTTAAATATTGTATGAAAGAAGCGCTGCCGGTCTCTCTCACTCCCACGCTAAAGGTCATACAGCATAACCTATTTGTAATAGGTCCCAGTTGTAATAGTCCCCAGTTGTAATAGGCCACAGTTGTAATAGGCCCCAGTTGTAATAGGCCCCAGTTGTAATAGGCCCCAGTTGTAATAGGCCCCAGTTGTAATAGGCCCCAGTTGTAATAGGCCCCATTTCAAAAACGTCCCTGTCCTAATTCTACCAATTAAGATCCGGCCCCAATTTTGATGGTTAGGTTAGGTGAGGAACTATTAGGGACAGGCGTTTAATAGGAATGGAACCTATCAAAACTGGAGACTAACTAGAAGTGAAGAGTTATTAGTACAGAAAGGCCTATTAGAACTGAAAGCCTATTAGAACTAGAGACCAATTCAAACTAAAAGCCTACTAGAATTGGAAACATATTAACAATGTAAACCAATGTAGATTATAGTGGGTCGTTTGATTCAGTATTCCCAACCCCACGTCTCAACCTGTCCTGAATACCAAGGTTCAATAAAATATCATCAGGGTTGGATATGTCACTAGTAGACGGGCCAAATCTATAACCCTGTTACTTTACCTAACTTCTTATATTTACTTTACATTTACATACTTTATTTTATTTATCTATTAACTTATTTACTTTACGTATTTGTATTTATTCTTGAAGGCGTTAAATTAGTGTAAGCAGGTGTTCCGTCGCTTGTGTTTATACTAACTTGATGGTTCCCACTCACCATTACTTTCAGACTTCCTTCACCTTTTTTTCAGTCCTATTAGTTAAGAATTATGTTATGTGAAGTTTTAAAACGTTTGTAGCGAAGTCATGAAAATTAATTGAGATTTGGTTCGTGGGCTGATCATATGAGATTAGACCCTGAGATTATATTGCCTGACGATTTAATACTATTGCTACGTGTGTGTGTGTAGCCACTGGTGTTGGAGGTTTAGTGTGTTAGTTTGTATTAGAGTGGTCTGTAATTAGCTTCAGTAAATTCCTCATCTTTCTTTTCCTCCCAAAAGTTTATTTTTTTCCCTAATTAACCGTTTGAGAATAGTGTTTTAAGCCCTTGAGGAATAGAGTTTAAACCATCGTCTTCCAAGCGTCAGTCGCGAGAAAAAATAATAATTATGAATAAAGAAATAAAAATACTGCCAGGAATACATTTTTGAACACGCCATTTCCAGGAAAACGTCGTCAAACTATAAAATAATATGACAAATTCGGTCATTGTCCTAAGTGACGTCACGCATGTAAAAAAATTCTTGGTAGTCATAGCTCTGCGCGGGAGTTTGTTGACGACTTTGAGGAGTATGTGGAGAGGCGACTGGAGTGTTGAGGAGTGAGGGAAATACACAACACAGAGCTCCACTTACCGCCTTATACTCCCACTCCTCCTCATCCTCCTTGGTGGGTGTCGTCTGGTTCTCTGTCTCCCAAGAGAACTTAAAGGTCCTCTTGGATCCCGTCGAGCTGTTACTACTACTGCCGCCACCTTCTACCATCCCTCCCCCGTTCATGCTTTTCACTCCCCGCATTCTGACGTTCTTTTTCTTCCTCATGGGTTCAATAATCGCCGGGTCCTCGTCTTCTTTCAGGCGATTGGGCGGGCCATTACCCCACATGTTCTTCCCGACGATGCCAAGAGAGTCGAAAGTCTTCTCCAAGTCGTTAATGTCATCTTCTAGACCCACGTCCTTTTCTTCAGATTTTTTCTCGGTTTTCCAGTTAAAGAGTTTGAAGCCCTTCTTCTCTGTGGGATCTTTATTATTTTTGTCTGTGTTTTTCTTGTCGTTGGTGTTTTTCTTGTCCTCGCTCGAGTCGTTCTGAGTCGAGTCTACTTTGGTTCCATCTTCCTTCTTTTTAGCGAAACCAAATCGCGTCTTTTTCTTGAGGTCGTCTTTTTTCTCCTCCGGGTTTCCATTGTCCAAGGTTTCTATATTACTGCCACTCGGAGCTGAGATCTCTGCCAGCGTCCGTTCAAAGCTTTCACTGTTATTGTTTTTGTTTTCATCTTTCTTGGAGATCGGCTGGTCGTTCTCCCAATGATCACTGGAACTGGAGAACTGATCCCCGTCGTCATTGCCCTTGGGTTTCACCCCTTTGGCACTCCCCGCCCCCATGGTGCTGCCGCCTATCACTACCTCACTGTCACAGCTGCTATTAATCTTCCTCTAACACTCATTTTTTATCTCCCGCTCCACTATAACCATAAAACTGCCTTCTTCGTTAAATCCCTTCAGAGTCGTCAAATAGTGATTGATTATTGTAATTTACCTTTTGCTGTCTTTTGAATTCTTCATTTTCTGTGTTAGACTTAAACTCGGCGTAAGCTTTAGTTGACAGTGAGGTTTTTGTGCACCAGTACTACTGTTCTGAGAGACAATGATCTGCTGTTCCATTAGTCGTTGCTGGAGACTGTTAAAAGAAGACCAGTAAAACTATATTTACTGGGGAATGTTTCACTTATTGTTTTTTCTATATGTCTTATAATATTAAATTCTAGTTTATATCGTTAAATTCTTACGACCTTATAGTTTGTACATCTAACAGAGGATCGTGTATGGTTCAGAAAACGACATCTTAGTTCCTTTGTCACCCAGTGGTGTTTGGTGTCTCCATCACTCCGCCAGTTGCTCCGGGTCCCGTTGATCCAGGGCGAGGCTTCGTTTGTGGTGGCGGAAGTGACACACCATTACGCCCCTCTTCATCCCCCGGCCGGTGGTGGCGTGGAGGGGAGGGGCACGTTCTCTTGACACCTCTTGGGACACCCTCTAAAATGCTTCTAGTTCCGTCATACAGAGTCTGTAAGAGAGAGATTTAGTAAGACAGTGTAACATGAAACTTTAGATAAACGAGAATATAAATTTGGTGACGTAAAACCTTCCCATTACCAAAATAAATCAAAGAGCATAGGAAGAATGATAAAATCCACAGAACCCCTTATGGAGGAGCTGTGCTTACATGACTACTGTGAGAATACGAGCCTAAATTTTTTTTGTCGCGACCGAACTCAACATATCTAATAACCCAACTTTAGACAGACCATAAAACATTATCCAGAATTAGGTTACGTGGTTTAGGTCGGGTGATATGTTGTGTGACTTGACAGACAGACCTCGATCAGGATTTTATATATATATATATATATATTCTGAGCGTTAATGATGTCTCCCCATACTAGTACACAGTGTACGTGTTAAGGTAGAATCTGTGTTATTTTTCAACGAATATGATACATTCCTTTATTTTTATTTACGAGGAAAATTCACCGTTCGAACATTTGAGAAGCCAATCCCTGAGCTTTATAGTTTAATGCATGTCTCTCCACCAATCACAGCGCGACGAGTGTGTACTGCATGCTGAACGGCGAGTCATGACATCACGTGCCATTTCTGGTGTACGCGATCTGAGAGTAACACACACACACACACACACACACACACACAGAATAAAGCGAAACCAATAGCCCCGTTTACCTTCTCGGGATGGGCTCTAGGATAACTCAGGGACTCAAAAGTAGCCACACGGAATGCCTCAGGTAACCAAACTCTCTCATCATGGGTGGGTGGAGGGCATTGATCGCCTTGGCTCACCCCTTCCCTTCCCTCTCCCTCCCCTCCCACCATCACCCCTTCCCTTCCCTCTCCCTCCCCTCCCACAATCACCCCTTCCCTTCCCTCACCTCCCCTCCCCTTGCTTTAATTCCTTCTTCTTTGTCTCTCTTTCACACGTTTTATCTTTCTGTTTGTCTGTGTTTCTTTCTTTTTTTTCCTCATAATATCTTTCTTCCTACCTCGGAAAGACGCTGCTGCTGCCACCCCTCCCGCACTAGATGTAACCCTCCACACCTGCTGGTCCCGTATCAGCCTCTTTAGTCACCTCAGAGCTTCCCAACCTAGGTGACATCCTTAATAACTCATATCATTGTATCATAGCTGGATGATCGTCATACTGTATTCCGAGTGACAGCATAGTAATTGGCACTACGGACTTCAAGACCCAGTACGTAGCGGGAAAGGTGAATGAGTGGGTTAGCGAAATCCAAGCTCTATCGGAGATTGCTAACACAGAGCCACATGCGGCCTTTGCAGCATTCACACATGGAGTCAAGCATCGTTGGAACTACCTGATGCGTACCATCCCTGAGATCGGACCCCTCCTCCACCCTTTGGAAGAAGCAATCAGTGTCAAGTTCATTCCCAAACTAGTGAAACACCCCGACTTAACCCTAGCAGAAAGAACACTTCTTGCACTTCCACCAAGACTGGGAGGGATGGGACTAACTAATCCAGAGGAGATTGCTGACTCTGAACATCAAAATTCACTTAAGCTCACAGCAGCCCTCACTGACCACATAATAGCCCAGAATGCAACAGGGGAAGTGGACACCAGCGAAGTTAATAAGATCCGTAGGTCCATTACAACAGATTGGCAGCACTGCCAAAATGACATGTTGCAGCAACTATTGCTGCAGGTTCCAGAAAATTTGAAAAAAAAAGTAGCTATAGCGCAGGAGGTGGGCGCCTCGAACTGGTTAACTACGTTACCGATAAGGGCAAATGGTTTCAGTCTTAACAAACAAAAATTTACAGATGCCATTGCTCTAAGGTACGGTCAGCCAGTAGAAGGTTTGCCCTCCCAATGCGTGTGTGGCTCTTCCTATGACGGCGATCACGCCATGGTGTGCAAGAAGGGGCTTCATATGCATGAGGCATGACGAGGTAAGGGATCTCACAGCAAATATGTTGAAGGAAATCTGCGGGACGTCATGGTAGAACCGACCCTCCTTCCACTGGATGGCGAGATCTTCCAACACAGGACTTCAAACACATCTAACGAAGCCCGTGTGGACGTCAGTGCTCGAGGATTCTGGACGGGGACAGCGAGCTTTCTTCGACATCAGGATTTTTGATCCCATGGCCGTTTGTCACCGTAACCTAGCTCTCGATGCTGCGCATAGGAGGAACGAGAACGACAAGAGAGAAGGGCATATGGGGAGAAATTCAAAATGTTGATCAAGGCAGCTTCACTCCTCTAGTGTTCACAACCTCTGGTGGGATGGGCCCAAGTGCAAGATGTTTCTACGCCAGACTCATGGAGCTGATCTCCGAACAGAAGCAGCAGCCCAGAGTTATGTCACAGCCTGGATGAGATGTCGTGTCCTTCTCTCTCCTTCGGTCGGCTTTGCTCTGCCTCAGGGAATAAATGGTGGCGAGAATGGTGGCTATTGGGGAGGCTAAATTGCATTTAAAAAAAAAAAAAAAAAAAAAAAGTAGTAATGGTATCTGTCTGTTTACATCCCTGTCTATTCCCGTCTTTGTATCTATCCACATGTCCAATTGATCTATCTATCCTCTAACTCCTAAAATCCCCTTAAAACACCCTATAACCCCCCTTAAACACCCTATAATCATAAACACCTTAAAACACCCTATAATCCCCTTAAACACCCTATAATCCCCCCTTAAAGCACCCTACAATCCTTAAACACCTAACCCCTTAAACTCCCTATGATTCCCCTTAAACTTCTCACCTGGCTCTACCCTTGAGTGTCTACCGTCAAGGTCACGAGGCAGAGGCCTTTTGTTATGTGACAGTGAACTCTTGATGTACACAGCCCTACAGTGACTATACCATGATGTACTGTACACTTCACGCCACTGTTTACGTTACTCTGTACATTATTACTAATTATGTATCTGCTTGAGGGTCATTTAGTTTAATATAGAAGATTTTTATAGATAAGAATGATAAATTAAACGATGTGTATAGTTATTGTTCATTCAGGTGGAGCGGGACGGTGTTTATATTGTACATTTATTCAACAGGGTACTATGTTTACCTTGAGGGGGGGGGGGTTAAGCCTGATTGACGTCATTACAATTCGGTGACTTTTTATTTAAGTCTTATTATTAATTTAGGTGAATATTTGTCTGTCTGAATTGGGATAGAAAGTTGAATCTAATTATCGTAAGTGGTAGCTCACACACACACACACACACACAAAACGTTATAAATTATGATGTTTATTTGAACTTGACCATAGTTCTCAGTCTCCACGTCACACAATAGAGAAAGGTCAAACAAGGTCACCATCAAAGGTCACACAAACAAACTTTTACCCGTAAACAATACAACTACAAAACCAAAGCTAAAACAGTCATAAAATACCAAAGTAACCCATTAATAAAGACGATGACGAGACCACACCCACGTAATCGAACGAAAGGGGACAACCTCACACCCGATAGTCTTTTGTTTTCACGGTGAAACAAAAGACGATCACCAGATGTTTATTGTTGGTATGTTGTATTAACGTGACTCAACAGGTGAGGTATTCAAGCTCACTTACCCAAGGTTAGTTAGTGCCTGGAATGGTGTCAGTTTAGGTCAAGTTGTTGTGGTTACTGATGCTTAACTAGGCCACAAAGACGAAGGGGGATAAGTAAATAAGTAAGTAATTTTGGGGGTATTTTCATGACACACACACACACACACACACACACACACACACACACACTCACTCACACACACACACACACACACATTGTAATAAAAAGTTATGTGTAGTCACGCCAACACCAGCCAGCCCTTCCTGACTTGACTTATGTATTCTTCCAACATGTGAAGGATATTTAACCATTGCTTTACGTGGTCAATGATCAGTTCTCGGTCATGTTTTTATTCATCATTCATCTTTACTTCTTCATTTCTTATTGCAAAAACGCCTTAAAGATTCTACATGTGTAAAAATAATAGACTTGAAAATTTTACGCAATATTGTGTGTGTGTGTGTGTGTGTGTGTCAGCTGTGTTAGAAGTATGTGTGGCTTTGAAACTGGGGTTGTGGGTGGGAGAGACGAGGAGGGCAGGGGAAGGAAGGAGGGAGAGGAGGAGGGAGGGGGAGGGAGGGAGGGAGGGAGGGAGGAGGGATGGAGAAAGGAGGGAGGGGAGGAGGGAGGGAGGGATGGAGGAAGGAGGGAGGAGGAGGGTGAAGAAGGAGGAGGGAAGGAAGGAAGGAAGAAGGGAGAACCACCATCACTCGGCTTGTATTCACCGTAGTGACGTCCCTGGTCTTGGCTGATCGATCCTGGGTGTGTCGGTAACCTGTGCCTCTCTGTGTTGGTTGTCAGAACTGACCTGCACACACACACACACACACACACACAGACACACACACACACACACAGATGACTTGAAGACTAGACACCATCGATTTTTTTGCCTTATGGGTAAACACCCTAACGCTACCTGGGGATTAGGTTTGGTTAGGTTAGGTTAGGTTTGGTTAGGTTTGGTTGGGTTAGATTGGGTTAGGTTTGGTTAGCATTAGAGTGGACATCTTCAAGGTAAAATAAGCCGAATTAATGTCTTCAGGTGATCCTTAGAAATAACTCCCAGGTGTGATGAGCGTAAACTTCAACCAATTAATATTTACCTGTACCAAGAGGAAGCCAACCCACACTGCGAATCTTATCACTACTACCGTATTAATTAAATGGTCAAAGGTATTTAACCCTTCATTACGATACTAACTTATTTGGAGTACATTAAATTGGCCCATGGATATATCTTTTAACATCTTGAGTACATTTAGTTAACCTCTTGAGTACAATGTCTTATTTCAGGGGGTTCAGGTCAGTCCTCTGTGTATTAATCTCTGACGGCAGGCTCCACATGCAAGGTATATTTGTAACTGGCTCACTTATGCGATAACAATGACGTAGATTCTCCATGGTCCTTACGTCAAAATATCCCTTTAACTTTAACCTTTGATGACGTAACTAACTGGCTCACTTATGCGATAACAATGACGTAGATTCTCCATGGTCCTTACGTCAAAATATCCCTTTAACATTAACCTTTGATAACGTAACTAACTGACTCACAAGATTGGTGATGTAACAACTAGGGAATAACACTGAGACTCTTAACTAGACTCGTCATTTTAATCTTAGCTGGTTGACAAATAATATCCAGACCAGGTTAGTATTTGACACGATGGAATGTAGGAGGGAGGGAGAGAAGGGAAGGGTGGAGAATAAGAGGGAGGGAATGATGGGGGGGATGGAATGATGGGGATGGTAAAAGGGGGAATGAGAGAGAGAGAGAGAGAGAGAGAGAGAGAGAGAGAGAGAGAAAACTGACCTATGTTGACCTCGTCGCCTCCACACCATCGACCATCATCACCCTTACAATACACACTTGACCCCTAACACAGTCACCTCCTGGAACTGTCTGTCTGTTTAACTCTAGATCAAAACAACTCTCTCTCTCTCTCTCTCTCTCTCTCTCTCTCTCTCTCTCTCTCTCTCTCTCACCATGTAGTACACTCACCCAGGTTCGTGTTGTCGTTGGCCGTAAAGACTATTACAGAAAACGCTACAGTATTACGTAACGTCGATACAGGTATACAGGTAGACCTTTTCTAAACTGTTACCCATCACGGTCCCCTGTAATTTTGTGGGTTACAGTGAGCCCTCCATAATGATAACAAAAGTGAAGTATTACCTACAGTAACATAATTAAAACAATTATTGTGATACCAAAACAGTTATCTCACACACACACACACACACACACACACATACCAGGGGTCGATCCACAGTTTTGTAATGTACAGAGCGAGTGTCCTAAGGTTTTTTTTTTTAATAATAAACTATTCATTGCTATTTAAGATGATGAGAAGTTTCCATACGTTCATATATTTGCTTAAATAATGAAGGAAGTATATTAATGAATTGGCAACTCGACTACAACGAGGGCTGCCACAAGATTCTCAGATCGATTTGGTTTTCATTATTTAAACAAATATACGAACACGTGGAAACTTCTCATGACCTAAAATAATGATGAAGAGTTTTTTATTAAACAAATTCTACCTTTGGTTTATTTAATATTTATCCTGACAGTGATACAGCCGAAAATAAATCCACCAATCACAATCGTCATTACATACAACCTTCCTTTACCAAGTATTGCCAGGTAAAATTGCCAGTAAGACACCCAGGGTGGGGTCGGTGGGTCTCTGGGTGTACTTAAAGGCTCGTGTAAGCAAATGGGCTATGTATTTAATATTTACTGACATACATATATAACTGAATACATATACGTCATACATACATGAATCATAACTATCCATGCGGTATCGACCCCAAGTGAGATCAAACAGCACACCCGCACCAGATAACAGTCAGGGTAAGCGAAGTTCGGAGACTCATTCCCGTGGTTCAATCTTCGTTACACACACACACACACACAAATATTTCCAAACTTGACGAAGAAATATGAATCGTTCAGAGGCTAGATGGTTAAAATAGGCCTTTGAGACGATGAAAATGATGTTTACACCATAAGAAGCCAATGGTATATCTAGTGATGGCGGAGGTCACTCTTACCATGAAACCTTCCGTGACCGAGATCACAGCAGGGAGAGCCCGCTGTGGTGGTCACAAAGTCGCTTTATGTTTACGTCTACAGAATCCCTAGATGTTTATTTACAAAGTCCTTCCTAATGTTTATGTTTACAAAGTCCCAATTAATGTTTGTTTACAATGTCCCCCTTAATGGTTATGTTTACAAAGTCCCCCTTAATGTTTGTTTACAATGTCCCCCTTAATGGTTATGTTTACAAAGTCCCCCTTAATGTTTGTTTACAATGTCCCCCTTAATGGTTATGTTTACAAAGTCCCCCTTAATGTTTGTTTACAATGTCCCCCTTAATGGTTATGTTTACAAAGTCCCAATTAATGTTTGTTTCCAATGTCCCCCTTAATGGTTATGTTTACTCTGTTTACGAAGTTACCCATCAACCAAAACACCCCTACGTGCGCCATCATATTCTACACATAACTGTATTCTTCACTGTATCCACTGTAACTTATAAGGTGGGATGGTACAGTTCACATGTCTACTTTGTAACCTCCTCTGAATCTCTAAGAATACTGAAACTGTTACAGAAGACACGATTAAGATGACAGTTAAAACATGACCCTGTACTTCACGAGGCAACTGGACAGATTTTAGAAAGACTTAGATGTAAACCTGAGAAAATAAGCCCAATGAAACAAATTAGAAGACGTCTTTGACCCTCGCTTTACAGAGTTAAAAAAACTTAACTATTGCAGATATTAACTAGATCAATAGAAGTATTTATTTTTACACAGGCGGTGGGTGAGGGAGTGGATAACATGGCGATTGGACGGTAAGGGAGCTATTAAAGTGCAGTTGTCGCTGGCTGCACGCAACACTGCTTGCACTTCAGGTGAATAATTTTACTTCTTAAACTGGCCAAAAAAATTCCTTACCTTGAGTTTATAATTAATGTTTAAGTGTATAATAGAACTTAACTATTGTTGCTTTAGTGTTTACAAAATTTCCTGTATAATTTGGGAGTAATTACTGTAGTCCCTTGAAGAATAGTGTACTCAAGGCTCGTCATTTTCTGTACGGAAGTGTGCTCTTCACTATGATGTCTGAGAGTTAAGACTTAGACATAATTATACAGAAATCATAAATCATTGTCGGCTATAATGATTTCTTTAACATCCTACCTGTCACAGTAAACACGGTTAAGAATATCAGTTATGAGTATGTAGGAAAAAAACCCAGGCAGCACACACACACACACACACACACACACACACACACACACCAATGTTTTGATAATGTACTTAACCTAACCTAAATACCAGGGACAATCTGTATTTCATTTCAATCCTCTAGAGTCTAAACGATTATCTTCCTCTGGCTTTTGAACTGAGACGACGAACAAATGAACAGACAAACACTCGATGCATCTAAATTTTCGTCTACATTCTTCACAAGACGTCATCTGATTTATGTTCCAATAATGCCTCTTCCTCCTCCTCCTCCTCCTGACTGCAGCGTTGTGAAAGGTCAACAACAGCAGCGTCTTAACGATCAATGAGCCTTCACCAAGTAGACTTGATTTAAAAACCTTTTGTAACTAACTTAACAAGACGCAGTCAAATACTAAGTAAAGGATATAACTTTATATTGCCATCAGGCCCCGAAGGAAGTTTGTCTCGGTAACTCTTGACAAATCACTCGAGGTATTAGGTGACTAGGCTTTCGTGACGCCTAGTGGACAGTTTCCTTGATAAATTATAGCTGCAGGGAGGGGGCAGAGTCTGCTTCATAACTAAACCTAAATAACAGCATTTTCTTAATACATTAGTCTAATAAACACGGTTTCCTTGATATAGAAACACGAGGAGACGATTTTTCTCGATAATTACGGTTGAAATATATTGACTTTCCACAATAATTAAGCGCTGGGACCTGGGGTTATAATGACCAACGTGCCTTAAAAACAGACCATTGAGGAAAAATACACGCTGGAGGCCTCGTGGATAAGGGAAACGTGGATAAGATACTGATAACCTGGTATTAGAAATTAGATAGTATTAAGTAAAATCGCCACACAGGAGCACTATGATTCCGCAGGTGAAGAGAGTGCAGGTATATAGAGGATGGTTAAACAGTAAATCGACCAGACCAAGGATAGCTGAGCAGTCATCATATTCCTATTAAAACCGATGTAAACATATACCAAAGTTCAGGATAGGAATGGTAGTTAGTTAACCTTTTAGCTCAGCACAGTAGCAGACAACGAGATGGTAGGTGGCCTCACTCCTAATATTGAATAAGAGATACTGTTGTTAAGTAATAGACAAAATGAAACCTGAATTAAGAAAGATCGATTCAGGGAGATAACATGGATCTACCTGAAAATTAACCCCCCCCCCCTACACACCTTAATCCTCTTGATAATTAAACATTGTAAAGTGAGTTAGGTTAGGTTGGATTTGATTAGATTTGGAATTTTGGATAGTTAGGTAAGATTAGGTTATATTAAATTAGGGGGGGGGGGAATTTTCAGGTGATGCTAATAGTGATTTTGGTGAGAGAGAGAGAGAGAGAGAGAGAGAGAGAGAGAGAGAGAGAGAGAGAGAGAGGCGCTATAGTGCTGGTCGTGACAACATTAGTCTACGCTCCTCAACCCCCCTCGGCTGCCAGGGGTGACCTAGGCTGACCAAACACTAACACAACACATTCGACACTTAACCATTAATCTCCAGGGTTTAACTCATAATTTTCCCACACAAAACATCCAAAAAATGATGTACCATAATTAAAACCTAATTAAACCAGACAAACTCTTAGATTTAAGTTCTTGTCCTTCTCTCTCTCCTTCAACGTGACATGACCTAACTTTACACCTCCGTTCCAGCCTATGATAAGTGATATAGGTCATCTAGGGCCGTGAGTCATAACTGGGAGATAAGCTTTGGTGTAGATTCCTCTCTGAACGTGTCGTCTCAGGGTCGGCGGGTACACCATTCATGTATGACGCAATAGTGGAGTTTTTTATAAATTATCTAAAGCATCTCCTAACCATCCCCCAGATTATTTCACCTAAACATTAGTGATCCTAACCTGACCTAACCTAACCTGACCTGACCTGACCTAACCTAACCACCTTAAGGCTAACGTAACCTCATCCTCCCGATAGCGTTAGGATGGTTAATCTTTTGGTAAAATAAGCTGGGGGTTAGGTTAGGTTAGCGTTAGGATGATTAATCTTTAGGTAAAATAAGCTGGGTTGGAGATTCTTTTAGGCGTTCCGATTTATTATTTTTTAAAGTAGTTTACACCAACACTAATAACACCCATCATTATTTCATCGTCAGCTTCTGCAGGAAACACACCACGTTATATCAAGAGGAGCTGGAGGTCTCACTACAGTCTCTGATATATATCCCATATTATTCTCGCTACAGAGACTATGAGAGAGCTATGCCCCAATGTCTAGCTGGAGTAATGACTGTCTCAGGAGCACTGGCAACACAACTCATCGTCTTGCTGTTGCTTATATGCCCAGCCTCTCCCCCCCTCCCCCCCGACCCCCTAGCACCTAAATATGACACCACGCGATGCAGGACTAATATTATCATGAACCAGGTGTTGATTAAGGGTTAGGTTAGGTTTGGATCAGGTGAAATAAGATGGGGTGTCTAATCTTCAGGTGTGGAGTAGTTTAATAAGTGTTTGTTGTTGGTGTGTGTGTGTAGCGGACCGTAGTATGGAATGTATAGTGCCGCGTGAACCAAGACATTCACCTCCCACACCAACACACTCACCTCCCACACCAACACACTCACCTACCACACCAACACACTCACCTACCACACCAACACACTCACCTCCCACACCAACCAATACCTAAATCATTCAGGAACTAGTATCGTATTTTTCGTCACAGTTGAACCCTTGTATTTTACACCTCTATAAATGCGAAATACTTTAATCACGTGAGGCAGTTCGCTAGGTGCATGCACTTAAGCTTGTTGTGTGCCGAAGCTGATCAGTGCAAGACGGTATTCCATGTACTTAAGCTTGTGTGCCGAAGCTGATCAGTGCAAGACGGTATTCCATGTACTTAAGCTTGTGGTGTGCCGAAGCTGATCAGTGCAAGACGGTATTCCATGTACTTAAGCTTAGAAATAGCTGATCAGTGCAAGACGGTATTCCATGTACTTAAGCTTGTGTGCCGAAGCTGATCAGTGCAAGACGGTATTCCATGTACTTAAGCTTGTGGTGTGCCGAAGCTGATCAGTGCAAGACGGTATTTATAGTATTATCAATTTACCTTTTTATTGTGTCATTGGAGGTTCAGTGAAGGAAGGAAGGTTTGACAAGTCCGTGTACATCACATTGTTGCTTTAGGACACTTCAACACCTGGTCTGGTAACACTCACAACTGCTCAGGTAACACTCACAACTGGTCTGGTAACACTCACAGCTGCTCTGGTAACACTCACAGCTGCTCAGGTAACTATCACAGCGGCTCAGGTAACACTCAGCGGCTCAAATAACACCCACAGCGGCTCTGGTAGAACCCACAACTGCTCAGTTAACACTCACAGCAGCTCACAACACCTGTAGTGCGTATTATCACACCTGTCCCTCAGAGCCACCTCACAACTAAACCATTATCGACAGCACATTGTTTTCGGGACGTCATACCACTGAACTATAAAACCGATTCACACTTGTATATTTTGCTATGTCGTGTTGCTCGTCATTGCACATAAAGTAGTAACCATATACTGTTAAAGGGATGAATATTAATAGGAAACAAGGAACAGTAGAGAGAGCGACACACAATCTCCCTCCGCGGTGTCATGAGGGCGAGTGAATGTTTTGGTGCGTCGCCTGGTAACCTGCCCTTACCTCACCTCACGTGCCAGGTGCCAAGTCGGAATTACTCACTCACATTCTTTTTTTTACAAATACCAGTAAAAGAATTTAAAGTATTTGTCAATATGGTTGGTCTAGTTTTGAGTAATAGAGTTTAATTAGTCTTTTAAATCACTATCGTTGTGCTGTGAACCTTGTTGCATTTGTTAATCAGTGGTATAGTGCCAGGTTACTTCCAAGGTGTGTCATGACGAAGGGGGTCTGACAAATGCATGATATTAATGACCATTCCGAAATAATTACCTAAACTTGACACATGACACGAAATGCTTCTCTGCAACTCTGAATTTTATTTGCTGTAGAAATATTACAATGATTTGTTTTATCACTTATAACGTTCCTGTTAATGCGATAAATTTCTCATGACTTTCAATAAAACTACGCATCTAGTCTTGGTAATCCCAGTGTAGAAACAAAGCAATTTTAACTAATTCTCTACATGTTATACCTGAAGTCATATAAATAAAGGTACAGTACTCTTCAATCACCCAGATAACCTGAAGAAGAACCTAAGTAATGGGATCCTGTAGTAAGCAGATTGTAACCTTCAATAAAATGTAAATAATTCACAGTTCCCGCCTCACACACACACACTGGCAGAAGCTGTTGGTCACGACTCTTGGATCAATTTCCCGTCCACACCTTCCTCGAACTGGTATTCCTCCTCCTCCTCCTACTTGGTATTAATAATGTTTATATTTACATGAAGATTAAGTCCCTAATTTAGTTCACCTTAACGCTAACCTAACCTAACCTTAATATAACCTAGCCTAACCCCCCTCCAACATGTACAATGAAATAATAATCACCTGTAAAGTTCAACAGTGACGTCAGATTTAACAACTAGCATAGATACTGTTCCGGTAGGCAGAGGTAGGTAGGGATAAGCAGGGAGTAGGTAGGGTTAAGCAGGGAGTAGGTAGGGATAAGCAGAAATAAGCAGGAATATAAAAGCATAACATCAACCAGTATAAAATGAATAAAGATTAAGCGAACTCCCATTTACAACCATGTCACTTGAGAACACCGCACTGAGGACTAGCATAACTACGGTAGTCAAGGTGACGTAGGGCTGACTATCAAGGGGCAAAGACAGACCTGAGAGCTAGGGGGCTGGCTTGGGGGTAATGCGGAAGGGATAATATAAACGAGCAACGAGAGGAAGAGAATTGATGGTGGTAACACACACACTCTCTGTTTCCTCAGCAACTCTAATTACGGGATTTACCTGGACGATTTAAGATACCTGAGTTACTTAATTCGCTGATTACTGTAAATATCCTAATGCTACCTGGAAGGGGGGGGTTAGGGTTTGCTAGGGGTTAGGCTATATAGGTTAGGTTTGGTTAGGTTAGGTTTGGTTAGGTTTGGTTAGATTAGATTAGGTTAGGTTAGGTTAGGTTAGATGATATGGTGGACAGCCTTGTGCGTCTCATTACTGGTGGGAACTGTGAGAATATTCCCAGCTATTAACTTCTGTGATCACTATTACTACTACCACTATTATTACTACTACCACTATTATTACTACTACCACTATTATTACTACTACCACCACCATTACTACTATCGCCACTACCATCACCATTACTACTATCGCCACTACCACCACCATTACTACTATCGCCACTACTGTCCCAACCACTACTACCACCACTACCACTACCACCACTACCACCACCATTACTACTATCACCACTACCACTACCACCACCATTACTACTACCACCACTACCAGCATGGCGCCGACATATTTCTTTCTTCTTTATTGTGATTTGACGACAGTGTGTGTGTGTGTGTGTGTGTGTGTGTGTGTTGACTAGTGCAAGCAGACAGACAGAGACAGACAGACAGATTAAGTTTTCGCTGTGTTGGTTCCTTTTGTCAGTTCTTCTCTTCAGGAGGTTCCTCCCACAGGGAGACTGAATCAGAGAGAGAGAGAGAGAGAGAGAGGAGAGAGAGAGAGAGAGAGAGAGACCAAAGCTTTCACCATCACGAGAGTTGAGTCATGAAGTGTGTGGAGCCATAGTGTTATGATGACACCACACACACTCACGACACTATCTTCTCCTCTCTTCTATCTCCTTTATCTCTCCCCTCCCTCCTCATCCTTCTCCTCTCATTCTTTCTTTTCCCTAAATTATTATTACTTTTTTCTTCCCCTCTTTTCTTTTTTTTCTATGCTATTTTTACACTGTTTTATCTACGCTTCTCTCCCTATTATCTACGCTTCTCTCCCTATTATCTACGCTTCTCTCCCTCTTATCTACGCTTCTCTCCCTCTTATCTACGCTTCTCTCCTATTATCTACACTTCACCCCCTATTATCTACGCTTCTCTCCCTATTATCTACGTTTCTCTCCCTATTATCTACGCTTCTCTTCCTGTTCCCTACGCTTCCCCTTTGTCTCGCCCATCCAACAGCTCCCCATAAACCGCTTCAGTTCGACCTTCAGATAAATTCATCACAACAACACTAAAAACTGGTCTCTGGTTGTCTGGTTACTATACAAGGTGCCTGGCGCCTCTTCAGGTCTGCATTTCTGGTTGTTTTTTTTTTTTGGTGATTGAAAGAGAAATAATGAAATTAATATTGTCTCACTGTTAAATTTTATGTTTAGTTTGATTATGGGGGTAATTTAACCTAACCTGTATGTTAATTTAACCTAACCTGTATGTTAATTTATCCTAACCTGTATGTTAATTTAATCTATCCTGTATGTTAATTTAGCCTACCTGTATGTTGATTTAACCTACCCTGTATTTTAATCTAACCCTTTAACTTGATCTTTGTCATGTCTTAATGAATCTTAACCTAATCTAGCCTAACCTAACCTAACAAGACCTAACTTTACACCTTAATTTGTGATATTATTAACTCTCACTACTATAAATTTCTCGTTAGGTTAGCGTTAGGGTGTTTAATCATAGCGTGAAATAAAGCTTAGCTGCCTAATCTACATATTATAATCATATAAAAACAATGTTATATCCAAAGGTTTTATTTTTTTACCGTAAACTAAAACAACCCCCCCACACACACACACCAAAAAAAAAAAACACGGATGGACCCAGCAGTGAGGAGCGCCCCTATATAACGCCGGGACGAGGACACGGCGTTCTCTGTTTACATCACACATAGGTGGAGTAGACGCCTCCCGCTTGGTTTGTATTCGCTGGCCATAAACATCCCTCAAGGAACTCTTCTGTCGTTAGTGTGATAGATGAATTATTGTGTGGCGGTGTATACGAAAATAATAACCGTGACGAACATCAAGTTATTTCCGCGTTACGTCATTGGTTTATCATAGTTGCTGTTATTATCCAGCTACTGCTATCACGTATGTAATTATTATGTTGTTATTCAGTCTCTCTTCCTCTCCCTCTTTCCTTATTCATTCTTTCTTTCTTTCTTTCCTTCCGTCTCTCTCTCTCTCTCTCTCTCTCTCTCCTCACGCTCTTCCCCCACTCCACACCCTCCCCTCTTCACACCCTCCCCTCTCCACACCCTCCCCTCTCCACACCCCCCCTTTCCACACCCCCTTCTCACTTTACGCCTCCTAAATCACACTGTGGTCTTTGTCACGATACAGTATAGAGAAAGTTGAGAGTGGCTAAATGATGTCGACACTCAGGTAGATATTAAGTTTATTCAGGTAATTCAACACAGAAGATAGTTAAGGGATTTCATGAAGATTAGCCCCTCTCTCCCCCAGTTTATTTCACCTGATGATCGAACACCCAAATGCTACCTTGAGGGGTTAGGTTAGGTTAGGTGATCTCCCTCGCTCTCTCTGTTGATAATTTATTTAACTTTTAACTCGGCCCAACTAGTGGTGGATGACACACACGCCTCCTAACGTCCACTGACTTAACTTCCTCTTGTACATATCAACGTGTGTGTGTGTGTGTGTGTGTGTGTGTGTGTGTGTGTGTGTGTACATTTCCCCTCACAATGTTGTTTAAACTTCTCAAAAATAATAAATCACTGATGTCACAATGCCTCAAATTATGAAGACAAAAATAATTCGAAAATAATTATGATGATTTTTTTTTTTAGTATTGCGAGTATGTCTGAAGAAGCTAGATGAAAAACAAGTATATTTGTGTATAATAGATTCCCTCTACGATACAGCAATACACATCTAAGTCACGTCATAAGTATCATGGTATTCGTCAACTTGGTTCTTGATCTTGGCTTTCTTTCAGCAGGTGAGGAGGCAGCCAGTGTACCGTGAGACGCCAGAGGGGAAGGACGCACGCTACTAGCTCCTGTCACTGTTTTTACTTGCCTGACTGTCTAGGTACGTCAAGATATTGTTTAAAATGGGATACAGTTGCAGTGTCCTTAGGTAATAATGCGATGTGTTTGTACGTCTACTCTTAGAAGGTAATATTGTGTATTTTAAAGTCTTGTTCGTTATTTGGTCGAACTTACACGTGTTCTGGCGGGCAAAATCTGGACACATTGATAAGTCTCGCTGAATTTTGTCAATACAGTTTTTAGATGAATTTGTATTGGTGGATGGTGCAGTGTCGAAGTGATTTTGTGTGTGTGTGTGTGTGTGTGTGTGACAAAAATTATTCGTTGCCAAGTACACAAACCAAACATGACGCACCTCTGAAAATAAGTTGTGTTTTTGACGTAAGGTGACGAGTTTTACGTCTATAGTAACGTATTCGTGAGTTAGGTCAATGATAAACGATGGAGTGGAGCGTCAAGATCCCTGAACAGTAAATATGAAGCAGGTGGGAGACATTATCAATTTAAAGTCAAAATAAATACTCCTGTTGTGTCTAAGAGTCAACACAACAGAGTAAACTGGCCCACGTCTGTCCCCTAATTACAACAGGTATATAGTTCAGGTAAACGACACTTTTGATTGGCTGATTCACTAACTATAGAGACGCGGGGAAATAAATTATCTGCGCGAGCATTTTATTTTAATTTCAGAAAACCTAACCTAACCTAACCGGACATTAAATAAATCCCCCTTTCAATATTAGACCCAATTTATTTCACCTAATTATTAACGATCCTAACCTCCTTAAAGTAGCATTAGAGTAGTTAATCATCTCCAGGTGAAATAATACTGGGGTGTCTTATCTTCATGTGATCCTATTTTAACTAGACGAACATAGTACCCGCCTGTGATGTTGCACCGAGTCTGTACTGTACCTTCAACAGATGTGTTCTAATCTTCTGGGCCCATTGGTTGAAGTTACTGTGGTGTAATTTCAACCAATGGACACACAAGATTAGAACACATCTGTTGACTTGTTGAAAGTACAGTACAGCCTCGGTGCAACATCACAGGCGAGTACTATGTTATTGGGTGGTGACTAAAGTGAGGTGTTAGGTGAAGTGAGGTGTTAGGTTAGGTGAAGTGAGGTGTTAGGTGTATTCTGCCATATCTGTTGAAAGGAAATATTGAAATCTATAACCTTTCCCGAATCTTTCCCTGGGTTAGTGTTGGCTTTTTTATTTTTGTGGTTTGCATAACTGTGATTTAGTGCTGACGGTATTTAGAGGTCAGCCCCCTTGTTATGACTGCTGACGATACTGAGGGCATCCCTTAATAGTTCATACAATCTGAGGGCACAAGGAAACGATTTTCAGATGTTCGTAAGATCAGTTTTCGTAGAATCGATAAATTAGAAGGGCGTATAAATGACTCACTTAACTAATAGCGTCTGTATTATCCCTTTATATAACGTCAATATTAGAGACAACTAGAAGGAGATGTATCATTTGTGTCCTCTATTCCAGGATCAGTGAGGTCAGGCCCCGGGGCGCTACAGGAGGGACTGGTGCACCCTGCTTGGGGGATGTGCGTGTCGTTGGTTACACTTGTGTCTCATTATCTAGTTCAGATGAACCTGAATGAGGAGGAGGAGGCGTCGCACAAACCGCTGACACACATAGCTCCCACATGACACAGTGTCTCAGTGTTATATAATGCACGAAACAATGTCAGTGTTAAGCACGTTACAACCAGTTCCATGTCCTGGATACTGAGGTCAGAGGTTCCCCCTTTAGGCGCGGCGGTGATGTTGATGTAAACTCTCTCTCTCTCTCTCTCTCTCTCTCTCTCTCACATATAAACACACGTCATGTATTTGTTTACATCTAAAACAGTCTTTGTACGAGTGTTTTATTCCGTATATTTACACACGTCTGTTTCTACAAGGTGGTGTGTGACGTAACAAGTCGTGTTGGGGGGGTAAAGAATAAAGGTCCTCTCGCCAAGGTTACGGAAGAACACATATACAATACTGGCGGCCTTGAAGACGTTACTGTGACAGGCGAAGATAGACAAACAGACAGACAGACAGACAACAAAGAAAACTTCAGTCACGAATGGACGGTCAGAGAGACACGGAGGTACGGGAAGTACTGACAAATGGACGGAAGTACAGACGGAAAGCAAGCAATCCTAAGGTAACGGAACTCCCCAATACCGGACATAACGGAACAGCAGAGAGTTACCCGGATCGTTGTGTCTGGTGGGAGAAAGCTTGAGAAACGTGTGTGTGTGAGAATCTCTTTGCCTTTGAGAGAGAGAGAGAAAGACGGGGGGTGGGGGGAAAGTCAATTCGTAAACACTAACAAATCGCTCTTCCTTAGGGGTCGTTCTGCTTAGTAGTAATATCTTGACTATTAGTGATTTTTCCTGTTGTTATTCTTTTTGTGATTGATATGTTGTCTTCTTGCGCTGTTCTCGGGTTTGTGTAATTTCCTACTTTACGTAATTTTTTTTTGTTTCAGTCTTTCGTGTTTACTATTCTTCCTGTCATTCGTATTTTGTTTTTTTTGGGGTTTTTTTTGGTTTCCTACGTTATTTCATTTAAGTATTGTGTGTTTATTTTGTTAATGTTAAAGGCTTTTGTCGCTGTCGTTATAAATTTATATTTTATTTGTTTCATTAATGTTCTCGTGATGATGTATCGGTACGCATATGCAATCAACTCACTCTCTCTGTCTGTCTGTCTCTCTCTCTCTCTCTCTCTCTGTTGCACATAATTAATGAACACCTCGCCAAGTGTGTTTAAGCATCCCGACGAAGTAGCAGAACTTCCTCCCCTCTATCCCCCCCCCCCCCCACACACACACACATATACACATACACGCGCACGACACCAGGATATCCTGCTTACTAAAGAACGAGGATGCTGGGGGGGGGGGGACTCCTCAAATATGTCACCCTCACCACCAGCTACTGTACAGGATCCCAGCAGGACGTCATGAAGTTAAGGTCCTCCCGAGACCACCACCACCAGCTGTAGGATCTCGGTAGGATGTTCCGAAGTTAAGGCGTCCTCAGTAACAGTGCCTCGTTCTCACACCCGGAAGCCATCGATGGACACTTATTTAAAACACTCGACTCTCCTTCAAAACACTCACGTTAAAGTATTATTTTATGGTTTTGTCTTGACACCAAACAGGTTTAGACTACGCATGTTTAGTCATTAACTCAAGTTTATTTATAGTACCTGAACTATGCGCTCCCTGCCAGAGTTGCGTAGTTGTTTTTTTTCTAATATAACTTAAGATACAATAAAGTTAACTCATAAATATATATTTCCAACGGCTAGTGTTTCGATAATGTAGTACTAAGTAACAGCACAGGTGGTAGCATTTTCACACGGGTGTTACCAAACAACCAGTGCTCGTGGGAGGATGATGGCCAAGTTCAACATATCCTCCCTAGGTGGCCTCTTCCTATGTATTTGTTTACATTATGACTGTCAGCTGACCTCAGTAGTGATCGGGACGTGGTAATATGTAGTGTTAGTATTTTTGTATTGGTTTAATTATTTTGGTGTGTGTGTGTGTGTGTGTGTGAGTGTGATCAAGGAGTTTACATGTACCACACGTTCTCTCCACCAGCAGGAACCCTGACCTGAGGTGATCCAACACAGGTGGAAGAATGTTTGCCAAATTTCTGAAGCTACTATCGTGGGTGGGACTGTGGAGGGCGCCCATGGTGGTACTGAATGATAACGCCCCCGCCATCAACCTCACCACCACACCCACACAGATGGTCGACATGACTGCTAGGTTTATGGACGTGTAAGCTCATGTTACTCTATCATGTTGTCTGTATATCATGTATATTATGTATCTCATCTCTAACACAACAGGTTATGATTGACAGTACATAATTTTCTCCTGTATTCATTGTGTTATAGGTGTTTCTTTGCTATATTTTCCTTGGCACTGGAGTAAGTTTAGAGAGGTGGAAGAAAGATAGTGTGCAAACATGTTTTTCTTACTTACTCTCTCTCTCTCTCTCTCTCTCTCTCTCTCTCTCTCTCTCTCTCTCTCCCGCAACAAAATTCTTCATACTGTAGCATTCGTCCCTCCTTCTCTCTTGATCTCTCTGTTTCGCTTCCTCCCTCCTGCTGATTATCTCTTCCTTCTCCTTTCCTTCATCCCGTCTCTTCTTTCTCTTTACCTTACTACCCCTTTCTCCTTACCTCCTCCTCCTCCTCCCACCATCATTATTTCTCATTAATCTCCCTTATCCTACTCTTTCTCTTCTTCTTTCCTTCCTCCTCCCCACTAACCCTCCCCTGTGGTGTCTGCAGATTGGTCGACAACTTCGTGAGTGAGGACAGGCAGAAGGTGTCGTACCTGGCTCTAGAACAAAGTACCTTCTACAAGCGCAACTTCGACGAGTTCGGCTCCCTACTGAAGAAAGTCGACCCCCTTCAGATGAACGATACCGAACGGAAGTCCTTCTTTATCAGTATCCTTTATTTACTCCCTCTTGATAAACTGATGTATTTTGGTATGTGTAACTCGTCCCAGAATGAACACTGTGACTCCTGTTGTCTCGGTAGGGTTGTCAGAATCCTTCGTTCGTTGTGTCATAATGTCTCACACTAAAACGTAAAGGAATTATTTGGAGCGAGTGTACAACAGGAAATCTTGTCTCTGGGTGACTGTAAACCTGAATCATAACATAACAAAGACCAATAGACTCCCTTCATGTCTTTATTTTAAGAGTACAACATAGCCACCACCTGCACAACATAGCCACCACCTGCACAACATACCCACCACCTGTACAACATAACCACCACCTGTACAGCATAGCCTTAACTTCTCCAACGACCTATACAACCTGCTGACGATCCACTCACTGCTGCACATGGACAGTCTCCCGCAGTCCACCCTCAGCGTCACCGACTTCTGGCAGAGGTACTACTATAAGGTGGGCCGCTACACCCTCCACCTCGACGATATGGAGCACGGCATTCTGAGAGGTAAGTCAGCTAGAGAGACCGCCAGAGGTGTCGTGTTTGTGGTTAAGGGGATGTCTAGGGGTAATTTTTCTTGAGGACCATCCAGAAGGCCATTTTGACGTCAAAGGGGCCATATTCTTGATTAGGACGACGGTAAAAGGGCCATGGTTACTGTTAGGTGACGTTCAGGGAGCCATATTTTAGTTTGGGAAAGGTCTGGGGGAGAGGGGAGGTGTAACTTATTGTTAAAGGAATGTCCTGAATATTGTTTAGTGGTTAACTGAGAATCAGCGCTATAACTTACATTTGTGGCAAGGTTAATGTTGTTTTTGGTGATTAATAACCGACGCCTCATTTCACCAGGTAATCGACCTCACCCCACCTCCGGCGACATTATGTTCAAACGCAATGACCCCCGTCTGGCTCTCACCCTCCCGGCTGACCCACGCATCCACGGAGCTCTCAATTGCGGTGCCCTGGTGAGTAGAATATCTGTATTTGCGTTTTATATGAGGGATCACATTTCCGTTTCAACTTTCTCAAGATTTATTGGATAAATTCCCCTGTTATTCTTTACCCTCTAACTGGGAAAAATAGGTCTTATATTAAAAAAAAAGACTGACATTATCTCGGGATACTTCTGGTGTTACTTCGTTCAGTTTTAACGTAGGTAGCAGCTAACGTTTGTGGTCGTTCTCCGTCAGAGCTGTCCACCGCTGACGTGGTACGACTCGTCTCATCTGGATCAGGAGCTTGACGACGCCCTCCGAGGCTTCTGCAACAAGGGCGTCAAAGCCGTCAGTGACTCCACCCTCCTCATCAACTCCATCTTCGACTGGTTCAGGGGTGACTTTGCTGTCTCCGAGGCCCTCACTCTCAGGTGTGTTCTCCCAACAGACAGCCAGTACATGCCCACAGTGCCAACAGAGACGTGAGTGACATTACAATCGGCTAACAGGTCGATCAGTAGCAAAATAAAGAAGTCATCCATATAAACGTTTCATTTTCTTTTATCGCAAGAAAGAAAATAGACGCAAATAAACAGTTTTATGAAAGCGTTTAAATGGTGGACTTAAATGACTTTGAATGATATTAAATTCGGGAATTAAATGACTATGAATGAGTTTAAAGGTTTTACCGCAGTATTAAAGAGACCAACCTTGTATCACTTAAATTAAATGGCTCTCTCTCTCTCTCTCTCTCTCTCTCTCTCTCTCTCTCTCTCTCTCATTATCCATCCTCCTTACACACAGGTGGTTGGCGAACTGTGTTGACGATCCCGCCATCAGTGAAGCTCTACTGAAGGCCGCTGAAGACCAGCACTACTTCACCTACCACTACGATTGGACCCTAAATGCCGTGAGTACCTCTTGCACCTTGTTATATACTCTGGCTCGCTTGTACTCTGGGAAAGCTTGGTTATCCTGCACTCGGGGTCTTCTATACTCAAGGGATATGGTTTTTATGCATCCTGAAAGTGTACTCTGGAAAAGCTTGGGTCTCTTGTACACTGGGTGTCCTGCATTCTAGATAAATTGGATCTCCTGTACTCTGGGATGTTTTTTTTTCTACTCGGTAATAATATGGAAATTAATTCGTACGTTTATAGAAAGTACGTATAAAAAATTCTAATCCTGGCTGTAATGGAGCATATTTTAACATTAATGGCACTAG
Organism: Homarus americanus; assembly: GCF_018991925.1. NCBI lineage: Eukaryota > Metazoa > Arthropoda > Malacostraca > Decapoda > Nephropidae > Homarus > Homarus americanus. The sequence continues at coordinate 574,486 of NW_024731852.1, read as the reverse complement.
TTTGACATAACGACTCTAACATTGGCACTACTGGCACTATTTCTGGCATTATTACCACTAGTTTGGGAATATTGGCACGAAGTCTGGCATTCATGACACTTATGGCATTAATGGATCTCTATACAAATACTGGCATTAATTCTGGCTTTAATGGCACTACACCAGGGATTAAAGGCATTTTTCTCTTATTAAAGGAATGAATTTTGGCATTAAAGGCACTACTCTGGTATTAAAGGCACTACTCTGGCATTGAAGGCACTACTCTGGCATTGAAGGCACTACTCTGGCATTGAAGGCACTACTCTGGCATGGAAGGCACTACTCTGGCATTAGAGGCACGAATACTGGCACTATAAAACTGATGACCACACTGTTGGCATCAATTCTGGCTAAGATGAATTATAAAACAGATGGATTATAACTAACCTTCAACGAGTTATTATACTGATTTTACCATTCTTGATTAATACTAACAAGAGTATTTATTCTGACCTAAAGCCTCGAACTGTCATAAATTCTATATCCGGAGGCTATAATTCTGACGTGGGTGATGGCACTAATGTTGACTCCGAGTGGCACCCTGGCACTCACGGCAGCAATAGTAACACATGTAGCACTAATTCTGGCACTGGTATAATTCTATCTTCCAAGGTAAAAATTCTAATTGCTAATTCTTACTCTAAAATTCTTCCTCATATCACCTTAGAATTAGTTACGACTTTTGTAGCATTTATGGGAATATTCCTGGTACTAATCCCGGTATTCTTTATACGAATTACTGCAATGATTATTTATTTGATATAATTAATGAACGAATTCCCAGTCGGACCCTTCCTTCCCGCGGCCGCCTGTACCAACCAAGACTTGATCCTCCTGTGTTTTACTTCCAGGTGTAGCGTCGTCCATCACACGCCATCACCCCTGCCTGTCAATTCTGGAGTTAGTCTCATTAGAGTATTATTCTAGCCAGTAATTTAAGCTTAATGATTGTCCAGAGCATTATAATCCGCCAGGAACGAGCTGAGTGTTTTTATGGCGGATTACCTAGGACTCATTAGACGCCAACCTGTAAGACATAAGACTGAGTATTTGGTTGACCGGGAAAATAAAATCGTGAGTGAATTATTCTTCCATACTATAAATTGTTTACAGTTGTCCGATATTTAAGCGTCAGTGATGCCTGAAAATTAAGTGACGTTAACTAAGCGAGCGTAACTATTGCCAAAAGCGTCCATCCATACGTCAAGATGACCTGAGAAACGTGATCTTTGATGGCGCGAAATTACATTCATTACTGCTGGAACACATCATTCATAACTGATATAAAGACATTGTATTTTTTTTTCTACTTAACGTCTGAAAAAGTCTGAAGAAATCTTGAGTGCTTGAGACTGTAGTTACCTTAAGAAACAATCCACCTATTGATACCTTTTAGCTGTTACGGAGAATAAAAAAAAAGAGCGTTTTCACCCTTGATTTTTAAGTTTCCACAATATAAATTCACTGAAAACTTTTTGTTATACAAGAAATAATTAATAAATATAGGTAATGTTTTTCCACGGTCACAAGTTTATAAAGACTATCCTTATACGTGAGGAAATATACGACCCACCAAAAAATATTGTTGGCACTAACACGACCCTCCCTGAGTATTGCATTTACACTGATGTTTATGTTCACGTTACTAAATAAATGTTTATTGTTGAACCACGTGTTTTAATGTTTCTTTTAATCCCATAATTATAAGGATTCCACAGCAGGTGTATAATGACTTTACCTACAGAGTACAGGTGTTGTGAACCATAGCAAATTCAACGATAATTATCAGGTGGTACAAGTCAAGTCACCAATATGTGAAGAAAATGTCTGAGAATAAAAAAAAATGAATGACTATGATAATGTAAACGTGTATATTTTTTTATTATGTTTATGATACGAACAAAACTCAATTAATAGTATATTCCTTTAGGGTTAATTTGCTTACAGGTGATGGTCCCTCTGAAACTATTAACCAGGCGAGTCAGATCAGGTGAAAGTTACTTAGACAATCTGGGTAACACGCAAAGGTCGAGTCACAAGCTTAGTAATGTCACACGCGGTTCAGGGTTGCAGTTTTGTATCTTTAATGAGGCAGGAATTGCGTGATGTATAAGAATGACAATGTAGTTATAATACAGTTTTAGGGATACTTTTATTCCATTTAAGTTGTAGAGAAGAAGAATAATGACTGTATAGAGGAAAATTTGATGGAAAACAGAGTGGAATTATCTGATGATGCCCGCCCCAGTAGAGGTTAAAGCCTCAAGTTAAATAATCTATCGGTGCAGAAAACCTTTTGGGGTAATATGAACCTATGGAATAACCCGCCAAATAATGTTGGGCCAGGACCAAGTGTGAGCTCCTTCTAGTCCAAGCTTGACCAACTTTGGCACAAGTTCAGGTACAGTTGCCTCTAATTATACCTGGTACAGAGACTGGCGTATTTTGTGAGATGTGGCAGATCTGTGTTTGTTTACATTGTATTAAAACTACCGGAATGGCCCAAAGGAATGTCGCAATGGGAGTCAGACTAAGGATTACTAGATAAGCATTTCATGGGCTATTATGGATGAATCGACTTTTTTTTTTTATCCTCTTCGCCACTGATCGGCTTGTTAGCCGCTTGGGCGATCGGTCACGTCTTTTCCTTTATATTCTTCACCAAAAGGTCGGCTCGCTAGCCGCCCGGGCGATCGGTCACGTCTCTGTCACGCACTGTTGGCAAATACTGGGCATGCACCGGCTCCTGAATGTACCTGAACCCGCTCCAGTGTTGGTCAAGTCTTCTCTTGAAAGAGCTCACACTCGGTGCCGTCACAACACTCTCTGGTAGATTGTTCCAAGAGTTTACAACCCTCACTCCGAAAAAGTTTGCCCTCACGGTTTTCTGGACTTGCGGCTTCTTCAATCTTGAGCTGTGACCCCTTGTGGGGCGAGCGTCCGCCAGCTCCAAGTAGGACACTCAACTGAGTAGTGCCCCCTGAGATGCTTATAAACCTCAACTAGGTCCCCCCTTGCCCGTCTGTAGTATAAGCTAGGCAAGTTCAGGCGCTCAATCTCTCAGGGTAGCTGAGATGCCGAAGTGCAGGCACCAGTTTGGTGGCCCTCCTTTGAACATTTTCAACCAACTGACAGTCCCTAGCATATCTCGGGGACCAGACCAGGTGACAGTACTCCAGATGGGGAAGCACTTCACTCCTGAAGATCGTCACGAGGGACGGACCGTCTAGATATCTGAACGACCTTCTTATAAGACCCAATAATTTATTTGCCTGATTTACCTTCTTCTCACAATGGCCCGAGAACTTCAGCTCATTGTCAACATACACACCTAGGTCCTTCTCACACACAGTCTCAACTAGTACATTTTCTTCATCCCGTTGGGACATATGGTACGCCTCCTTACCGTTGGTACGCCCCAGGTGCATCCTCTTACACTTCTTTGTGTACATTGTTTGTATGTCTACTATATGCATTCTGAACCAGTGTGAACTATCATGGCGGTTTTACTGAATAAATTTATATATAATTATATAGCCATCAAAAATAGTGGCAAAATTAGAAACCAATTGAGTTACTCCTGAAATTTAAGAAATTATTATATTCTCTATGATCACTGGTGGCGGTCCATTTTCTGTGATCGGATATTATATTATATCGAGATATCGATTTTACTGCATTAATGTCTATGTATTCTTCTGTCTAGTTTGTTTCTGCTATGTTTTTTGTACGTGAAGGCATTTAATACTATGTATTAACCTTGTTTTGAAAAAGTTTCTCCAATTGCTTAAATTGAAATGTAAATACTTTATTGACCATAAAACTATTACATCAAAAGGACAGGGTAGTATACTACTCCCACCCTCACCTTTGCCATCCCCTTCCGGGTTGTACAAAGCCATTAGCTCAGGAAGGTTGAAGACGGTGCAGGAGGATGGTAAAAGTTATTTCCCATTTCCTAACTTTTACCTTCCTTCTACACCGTCTTCAACCTTCCTGAGCTAATGGCTCTCTTCTCTCCATTCCATCATCAAAGTTATAAAGGTTACAACAATACAATAAATATTTTTACAGAGATGAAATAGTTAATTTTGACATGAACACTGTACTACATTAACAGAACAGATAATATAATCTAAGGCTGCATTTACACCAAGCCAGTCAAGTCATGACTCATCGTGAATCGCCACTCTAATGCACATTTACTCCAATGTATATTCTCAGAAACCATTCCCACCAGATGAGTCAAGTCAAGTCAAGTCGCATCATGTCACGTCAAGTCACAGATGGGGTTGGGCCCATTTTCTTCATCAGTCACGCCGAGTCCGCAGTGGTGTGTACATCATGCAGGTTGACGTCCTAATAAATTTAATTTTAGGATGACAGTTTTCAGCTGTCATCCTAAAGAAATTGTAAAATTTGTCTTGATGGTTCACCAAGTCTGGGAATAAATGACTGAAGCTTCCAAAATTGGGTCTTTTGGTGTTGAGTTCATGCGTCCAGATTCGGGTCCCCCTCTTGCGTTTACGACGCCGAATCCACAACAAAACAGCTAATTCAGCGAGAGAATATGCGTCCATCCTCCTCGAAATCAGTCTGGGTACTGAGTCCTGATTGACTCAGGTTGACTCAGTTGGTGTGAACGGCAATGAGTCAAGTCAAGTCAAATGACTTGATTGACTTTACTTGACTTGACTGGCTTGGTGTAAATGCAGCCTTAGAGAGAGAAACGTCATATCCTTGAAGCAAAATTTGTATACATTGCAAGAATTATTTTAATCTTTCCATAATTAATCACCCAACAAACTTGTTTCTTTAAAGTAGTGATCTCACTGTTCCTGTATGGTTGGATTTTTTCACATCCTAATACATAATGTTGTAGTGTATGACTGTGCATCCCTAAGATGGCACAGTTGACCCGCCCCTCCACTTATCTGCCAGTAATATTTGTATCCCAATCTTAGTCTTATTATAACAGTGTCAACAAATGGTAAGTTAGCCCCGTAAGTTACACTGGAGTTTTGTAAAACATACAAATAGTGTTGAAAACTCTCCCTACATATGACAATCACTTTTCTTCTTGCTTTTTCCAAATTCCTCTCCAATTGCGTAAACAAATCTCCTCCGTTACAGTATTATGAAAGGAGTTCGAAGCTTGAATCGTTTATTCCTTATTATCTCGAATCACTACACAGGGAGGAGTAAGGGAGGAGAATGAGGGGGGGTTACCGGGAGGGAGGGAGGGGGGATAACAGCCGAGGTGATAATATATAACTTGGGACGGCGCCACTGTCGGCCACGCCACAGAACGTTAGTACAAGCTTAGACGTCGAGATGGCAAGGTGTGCGTGGTTGCTGGTGGGGGCCGTGGCTGGTCTGCTGGTGTCGGGTGTTGTGTCTCAGCAGCAAGTACAGGTAAGAAGGCCAGACTGTTTACAAATCGTGTACTCCTCTCATTAGTGTTTCGTCAATATCCAACTGGAAGATCTCATTATATCATCATGTACACTCTGCCAACTAGAAATGTTCAGTAACCTCGTGTAGATTGTGAGCGATGTTTCGACTCGTCAGTAAAAGTTGTTTAGTAGTTCGGTCGATTAAAGAGAACGTTTACCGTCCAACAGGTGGGAGAAATTTTGGCGGTTGCTGTTGTGTCTTGAATAGTAACCTGGATGACCATTGTGATTACTTTTTTTCCATTTAACGTAATTGACTTAACTCTAAATAAATAATTTGTTTTAACGCCATAGTAACAATTGACCAAGTGTCGCCTTATCCATTAGCCCAGTGTGAGGTGTTTTTTTATATTAATTTCTAGTAAATAAAGCGATCTTACTTCACCTACATGATATAGAATTATGCTAAAAACAACAACTTTCGATTAATAAAGATGAATAAGTTGTTCATGGGATTTTTTTTTTTAACGTGGCTATATAACAAAGCCTATCCCCGCCACCGCCCCAAAACCTTTAGTAAACTTGCTGTGTTATAAGAAAAAAGTTGGAAAAAAAATTCTTCCATTGTGGTGATATATTTTTACAATTAAAAGTTTCTCAGAATGAAGAACTTTAATAATTCACAACAAGAAAATAAAGACATCCCTCACCAAACGACATTCTTACTATTAATTGATCATAAGAACTGGTACCCTTAGTGATTAACGTTCAAATAGTCCTTCTAACGTAGATACAAAAAATTAGGTTAAGGTTCGTCTGGGTTCAGTTCGGGGACACCGAGTCGTTTAATTTAGGTCATATGATTTTTACAGTTATAGATCCTTGCATTTACATTGTGTTAGAGACGCGATTTACAAGTTAGTTATATATAATCTGTGTTAGAAGTACAATTTACAAGCTTCCGTTATATATTGACTACTAGAGGCGCTATTTACTAGTTTGACTGAGATATAGTTTGTCGTGTATTGAACTAAATTCGTATATCACTTAATGAAGAACATTATTCACGGAGTCATTTAAGTCTTGAGGTGTACTGCATTACGTTTACTGTTGGGGACGCAATTTACTTCTTGTGGAGATTTACTTTGTTGTTGGAGATGTCCTTTGTTGTTGGAGATGTCCTTTGAGCATTGCTTGATACACTCTGCTGTTGAAGATGTATTGTTGGAGCTGAGGAATCTTACACAGTTTTCCCGTGAGCGAAAAGGAAGCACATAAGCCAAGAGCTAGCACTCGACTCTTGCCTAGCACTCTCGATTCTTGCCTCGTACTCGACTCTTGCCTAGCACTCTTGATTCTTGCCTTGCACTCGACTCTTGCCTCGTACTCGACTCTTGCCTAGCACTCTTGATTCTTGCCTAGCACTTCACTGCCTCGCAATTCGTGAAGGAGTCAGCGACCGCCACCGCTTGTTACTCAGTATTGCGGGAATCCCAGAGCTTCTCATGCCCCGAGGCTATGGCAGGCGTCAAGGTGGAACCAAAGAGTTACCTTAGCAAGATGGCAGACAGTCACTTTAGGATTACAGTTACGTTTCAAGGAGTCCCAGAGGCCGAAAAGACACACAGATATTCCCTAGCTGTCGTTTCGTGACAGTATGGTAAGACTTGGCTTTACAGTACCGTTTGCTTCTTGAATGAGCCTGAATAATTAGGCCATGGCAGCCACCAGACTCGACAGCATTCAATTACATGGTCCATCGTCTCAGGGTACACAGACCCAGAACTTGAGTACCTGGTTTGTAACATGACAGACTAATGTGACACGTTGCTGAAAATCTATGTTGTGACCTATAATTCTGGTATTTAAAAAAAAAGAGTAATAATTTGTCTCTTTATCACCTGACCTTGGTCGAGTTATGTGCATGTGTCGCCCCACAGCACCACCTCAACTTTATTTTTATGCGACTCATTCAAATTGTCTTTCTGGTGTATCAGCCGACTACCGCTCATTGGGACGTGGTGTAATACATTGATAATACTGCTATCACTAAACCACCAGCACCGCCATCCTTAATCTTAATCATTTATCTATTTTTTTTATTATTTTTACGGGTATTAGCCCACCCGTGATAATAATAATAACACTGTAGTAATAATAATAATAAAAGAAATAAACATGAAAAAGGGTAACAAATGAGAAACAATATATGTATGTTGTGTTGTCAATAATAAGAGAAACAATTGAGACCCTACAATTGTGTGTAAATGAGGCAGAAAGATCAGTTCAGCAACCTGGGACTTGGTCACAATTTTCGTGGTGCCATATGGTTGATGTCTTATGTTAATCATTAATAACTTAACTATTTAGACCTTGCACAACACAACACGGCAGACACGGCACAGTGAGGGGTGAATCTCCTATCACAGTACTTGTTTGGGAAGTCCAGTGAGAAGCCAACACGGTGACGAGGACGCTATCGGTTGTCCTCGCCGTATTAACCCGATTAAAACAACCGTGTGGAGTAACTGGAGTTATATTTAGAACCGAGATATAATATTAAAACTTTCATCATGATTAATATTATCCTAAGACATTGTTAAGAGCCGTAGAACTTTCATTTTGCCGTAGAGCCGTAGAACTTTTATTTTGCCGTTGTTTAAATTTAAGTTTAATATTGAGAAAAACAAAGAAAGAAATTATACCGGTATTTATTTCGTTTATCATTTCCACCCCTGTCAGGTTATACTTAGTCGTTCGGGCATTTGGTCTCTTCTTTGTTACGATCCTTCCATTGTCCATTGTTAATTTCATCTATTGCAAAATATGTTCGTGTTCCGCTATTTTTTTTCGTTTACTGTTTTGAAATACCTCAACTTGAAGCATCAACACTTTTGCGTCTAGAAGCTGTTGATGGTTTACTGTAACTTAAAAGGATTAACCCCCAACACTGTAAATTTATAAGTGTTTCACATCGTTTATTCCTGCGTGAACCTCGAACGTATAATGAGTGAGGTTCTATAATGAGTTCTAGCAGCTACTGTCACTTGTACTCAATGTGAGGAGGGTACAACATAGGTAGTGGTTGATAACTCGCGGATCGAGCACTGGGGTACAGAGTTGATAAACTGCTGGGGACAATATTTTTCTTTCTTCGTGACTAGAATTTTGTCATTGGGTGAGGTTGGTTGGTCATACGGGGATGTCCTTGAATCTGTGGGCTCAGACCTGGCCCTGGGGGATGTTTTCAAGGGCAGAGGACACGCCCGCTATTTACCAGAGCACCGTTTAGTTAGGCGAGGTGGACCGAATGCCCTCAGAGTTCCTGGGTAATAGTTCAGGTTGATTTGGTCGTTCTCTCTGGCCAGAGGAGCAACATGACAGATCGGCACCACGACTACATGCTGTGACAATAAAACAGTTTTATTGTCTTGATTCTCAGATTATTACGCTATCTTTGTCTTAACTGCTAATGTGTGGATGCAGGTAACTGACTATTATTTTAAGCAAAGATATACGGTTAGCGGCACAGGTGGCTTCATCTTACACTGGGACTATAGACCACAACTCGGGAGGACAAGAATTATTCGGGAATTGTTCTCCCTGTGATAAATTTCCCTTACAATATACATACATACATATTTCGTAAAAAGCCCATGGTAATCCATCAAGGTATGAAGAGGTGTAAGCAAAAGTTGGGTCGGAGAATTGTTGATGCAGGCGCTAGTAAGAGACTTGCTGGCGCATGTTGTGAGCGTTCAGTTATGGACGTGAGGTGGGCTCAAAACATCTTGCCTATGTTGGAGGTGAACATGGAGCGGCCGAGGAATTGTCGTTTTATACACGAGCCAAGACTTACATGTATCGATTTGTTTCCCCGTCCACAAAAAACACTGTAACGTTGTTTTCCGCTCTACACGTCGATCGGCTGCGCTCGTTGTCACTTCAGTTTTTATGTATGTCTAATTATGTTCCTTTTACTGAAGATCTCGCTTTTACGTGCAGCAAACTTAAGTAAACTCCTTTCCAACCCTGAACATCCTCGGTGTTACCTGAGATTCTGGGTACTGCATCACATTCCCTAGATATGTAGGTTCACGCTGCGAAAACAAAACGTCTGTGAATATTTGTAAACACTATGATTACCGCAGCAGGAATAGGATCTGCCTTCTCAACATAGTACCTTCAGCACCATCGCCGCGCCCCCCTTCATTATCTGCTAATGAAACGTTTATCTGATGTGCCTGGCGTGACGTGGTGGGGTGGGATGAAGGCCATAATAAAATGTTGAATAACCTGTTGTGGCGTGTAGGTTGTATGACATCTTTATCCAGATTTAAAAGTTTGTGTGATACTTTTGTTGTCTCCCGTTGTACCAGAGGAGAGCAATTGAGGTCATGGAAAGAACACCCGTACGTGCATTAGTCTTATTGCATGCAGTGTGTCCGTTCGTCCGTTAGCTTGATAGGTCATTGGGCGTTACTAGAGAAGGATCCGGATTCTTAGATGTTTTTAAATTAAAGTATTTCTCATAATTTGAGATATAAGAATGGCTCAGTGACTATAGCGGCCGCCAATCACTATCGCAGCATAATATAGGCAGTTGGATGCGTTTTCACATCTCTGGTAAAGCGGCAGAAAACACTGAAGTACAAATCTGTTGACACCCCCAGCATTTTGTCAGATTCGTCATCAGGTAAATCAGCTGCTGAGATGATGAAACTGGACTGTATACCTCTTAAGAATCCGGGTTGATATACAGAACCAGTTTTACCAGGTTGCAATAGGCCAGGAGGTGGACCTGGTGGTGTTGCTGACCTCGACAGTATGAACCTGTCTCAACCCCACCTTGTCCTCCTCCTACTGCTGCCTTCCCTCCGCCGTCGTGAAGGTGGGTGTGGTTAGTCCATAGTTCTGGTTTTTATCCTCACAAGGTCGCGACGACACCCAGGTTCTGGACACATTCTCTTCGCTGTATGCCTGCCCCATACATCCTTCGCGGCCGCCTCCTCCATCCTTTATCACCTCCTCTTCCACTGTCCTATATCATTCATTCTTTATCATCACTACCTGCAGTCCTTCTCCTCTTCACCTCTTCCTTCTTGCCATACACCTTTATTCTTAATCCTACGTTTTGCATTATGATTCAAAAACAAACATGCGATTCTAATAGTAATACATGAGAGGGGGTCGAAGGCGAGTTCTCCCCCTCTTGTTGACTTTAATTGGCAACGCAGAGCAGACGTTCCCTGAAAGCCAAAGGTCTCTCGACTATGTTCGGATTCCCTCTGTACATAGTTTGTTTAATGTAATTTGAGAGCTTGTGACATATGTACCCAATTCTCATATATGAATTATTATTATTATTATTATTATTATTATTGTTGTATTCTCATTATTGTTAGTGTTATATTTATCACTATATTCTTTTTTGTTATTTTTTTCTTATTTTTCTATTACTAAAAAATCCCGATGTACTTTCAACCTGAAGTGTCTTAGCTTTGAGATGTTTGTGCATGTCGAGTGTTGCCTGTTGTTGCTTGTGTCGAGTGTTGTCTGTTGTTGCTTGTGTCGAGTGTTGCCTGTTGTGCTTGTGTCGAGTGTTGCCTGTTGTGCTTGTGTCGAGTGTTGCCTGTTGTTGCTTGTGTCGAGTGTTGCCTGTTGTTGCTTGTGTCAGTGTTGCCTGTTGTTGCTTGTGTCGAGTGTTGCCTGTTGTTGCTTGTGTCAGTGTTGCCTGTTGTTGCTTGTGTCGAGTGTTGCCTGTTGTTGCTTGTGTCGAGTGTTGCCTGTTGTTGCTTGTGTCAGTGTTGCCTGTTGTTGCTTGTGTCGAGTGTTGCCAGTTGTGGTGTGTCGAGTGTTGCCTGTTGTGGTGTGTCTAATGTTGCCTGTTGTGGTGTGTGTGTTGCTTGTTGTGGTGTGTCGAGTGTTGCTTGTTGTGGTGTGTCGAGTGTTGCTTGTTGTGGTGTGTCGAGTGTTGCTTGTTGTGGTGTGTCGAGTGTTGCTTGTTGTGGTGTGTCAGTGTTGCTTGTTGTGGTGTGTCGAGTGTTGCTTGTTGTGGTGTGTCGAGTGTTGCTTGTTGTGGTGTGTCGAGTGTTGCCAGTTGTTGAGTGTTGCCTGTTGTGGTGTGTCGAGTGTTGCCTGTTGTGGTGTGTCGAGTGTTGCCTGTTGTGGTGTGTCGAGTGTTGCCCGTTGTGGTGTGTCGAGTGTTGCTTGCTCTTTGCATCGTTTCTTCTTTTTACCTTCTCTATCTTCTGTTCTTCCTTCCCTCCCTCATCCTTTTTCTCACTGTAAAATAGCTTTCTCTACCTTCATTTCCTTCCCTCCCTCCCTCCCTCCCTCCCTCCTTCCTTCCCTCGTTCCCTCACTCCTCTTCCTCCTCACCTAGTGGCCTCAATACGACTTACAGACAACCACGAACGAGTACAACTTCTCACCTATAATATCAGTCACTCGCAAGGACCCAGTGCCTGTGAAAGATGCAAAAAGTAACCTAGTTGGTGATACCGTTGTAGGGTGGCGGGGAGCAGGCGGCAGGGAAAAGAAGGGTGGGAAAAGTAAAGCAGATCACAGGCCCAACAGTCTATCTCATATATGAACAAACTCTAAGAAAATCCTGAGAGACGCCATCATCCAACACTATACCAAACACACTCTCCTCATCAACGTATCACAACACGGTGTCAGAGAGAGAGAGAGAGAGAGAGAGAGAGAGAGAGAGAGAGAGAGAGAGAGAGTCCTGCCTGACAAACTTACTCGAGACAATAACAGAATATGTGGACCAACCTTCACCAGTAGATGTGTTGTACATTGATTTCTCTCGGCCATCTGACAAAGACATCCACATGCACGACTAGTCACTTAAGATCAAGATATATGGCGTCACTGGGGAAGATTCTGAAGTGGATTAACAATTGGCTCGAAGACAGATAACAAAGGGTGTGGGTCATAAACGGTGTTAGTCGGAAGGTTCTCAGTGGAGTGCCATAAGGATCTAGCCTCGAAGGACTCCCTGACGGTTTCCAGGATTCTAACTATTGTTCTTCATAAGAACAAAAGAACATAAGAATGGAGGAAACTGCAGCGGGCCTATTGACCCATACTGGGCAGTCCCGTTTATACGCAACCCCTATTGTTCATATAAGCATCCAACCTACGTGTATGTTTGAAGCTATCCGGCGTATTCGAGTTAGTGATGATATTTGGTAACTTGTTCCATTCATCCACTACTCTGTTTCCAAATCAGTGTTTACCTATTTCACGCCGAAATCTAAATTTGTCTAATTTAAAACTGTTGTTGCGAGTTTGCTCTTGGTTGGATAGTTTGAGTACCTTTGAAATGTCCCCTTTGTTTAACCCTGACTTCCATTTATACACCTCTATCATGTCACCCCTCACTCTACGTCTCTCGAAGCAGTGCAAATTAAGATGCTTTAACCTGTCTCTGTAATCAAGGTTCCTAATGCCCGGGATTAGTCTTGTCATTCTCATCTGGATTCTTTCCAAGGATTCTATATCCATTCTGTAATACGGTGACCAGAACTGAACTGCGTAATCCAGGTGAGGTCTCACAAGCGCTAGATATAATTTTAAGATGACCTCGCTAGTCTTGTCACTAACACTCCTTTGTATGAACCCAAGTACTTTATTAGCCTTGTTACTAGCAAAAACACATTGTTTACTTGGCTTAAGATTCCTACTTATCATTACTCCTAAATCTCTCTCGCAGTCGGATTCCACAATGGCATCGTTGTTCATCTGGTAACTGGTTTCCCTGTTTGCATCTCCTATACTGAGTACTTTACATTTGTCCACATTGAATTTCATCTGCCATTTTTCCGACCATTCGAAAAATTTGTTTAGAGCTTCCTGTAGTTTTGCAGAGTCCTCGTCAGATTTAATTACACGTCCTATTTTAGTGTCATCGGCAAATTTACTTATGTTGCTGCCTATGCCGATATCTATGTCGTTTATGTATATAATAAATAATAATGGTCCAAGTACTGAGCCTTGGGGAACTCCACTAGTGACGTTGTTCCAATGCGATTTAGTGCCGTTTATGCTCACCCGCTGTTCCCTGTCCCGTAACCACGCCCTAATCCATTTAAGGATATTACCTTTGATGCCATGCGCTTCTACCTTTCTAATTAGTCTTTCGTGGGGGACTCTGTCGAAGGCTCTGCTAAAGTCGAGATATACCGCATCATAATTGTGCCCCTCGTCCACCAATTCGAAAACTGATGAAAAGAATGTTAATAGATTAGTTAGACATGAATGCCCGCTTGTGAAGCCATGTTGGGAATCATTGATCAACTTGTGCTTCTCCAGGTGGTTTCGAATAGAATTTGAAATGATTGATTCTAGTAATTTGCCTACTATTGATGTTAGACTGGGCGGTAGTTAGAGGATAGTGATCTATCCCCCTTCTTGAAAATCGGTATTACATTCGCTATCCTCCAGGTTTCTGGTACTACACCTGTTTTTAAGGACATGTTAAACAACTTTGCTAAGGGCATACTAGGCTCTTCCTTACATTCCTTTAATACTCTGGCAAATATCTCCTCGGGACCAGGTGACTTATTAGGCTTCAGTTTGTCTATTTGCTTATTAACGTCGTTACTAGTCACTACTATCTCGCTTAATTTGTTTTCTTCACTATCTCTGAATAGAGTCGGAGCCTCGGGTATCTTGTTTAAATTTTCGGTGGTGAAAACTGTTGAAAAATATTTATTCAGATTATTGCTCATTTCTCCGTCGTTATCAGTTAGCTCGCTGGTATCTGACTGTATTGGTCCAATCTTATCTCGTGTTTTAGTTTGATACATTTGGTAGAATCCTTTGGGGTTTGTCTTCGCCTCCCTTGCTATCTTCAGTTCATTATGCCTCTTTGCTTTCCTTATCTCGGTCTTAACCCTACCGGCCAATACCTTATAATACTCCCGGAGGTAAATTTCGCCACGGTTTATCCTTCTACCTATAGCCTTCCTTTGGCCAATAGTGTTCTTTAAATAATTATTTATCTATTTAGGGTCATTGTTGTCTGATCTGAGTTTTTTGTATGGTATGTTCTGCCTTTGTGCATTAAGTAACTCATTATTTAAATTGTCGTGGAACTCGACAATCTCGGATCTCGTTATCAGGTCGGTGTCATCTGTCAGGTTCACGCCCAAGCGCGACACCCCCTCTCTCAGCTGCCTCTCTAAACTATCAAAGTTTGCCCTTCTGAAATCTGGGACTTTAATGGAATTTTCCTTGAGTCTGACCTGAAAATCTAACTGGAATCTAATTTCTTTGTGATCGCTGTTTGCAAGTTCGTTCCCTACCTCGACATTGCTAATGAGGTTTTCTCTGTTCGACAGAACTAAATCGAGTATATTATTACCCCAGGTGGGTTCGGTTATATGTTGACTTAGGAAACAGCCCTGGATCGTTTCGAGGAAATACTCTGATACTGAGTTACCCGTAAGGTCAGTCCAATCTATTTGGCCAAGGTTAAAATCGCCTACTATACAGACTTTGTTGTGTATGGAAGCCCTGCGCATTTCATCCCAGATAAGTCGCTCGTTAACTCTATCAAGATTGGGAGGTCTATATATTACTCCTATGATTAATTTTTCCCTACCGTCGATTAATTCTATCCAAATTGTTTCTGTATTCCGCTCAGTTTTTATTTCCTTAATTATTTCACACTTCAGATTATCCCTGACATAGATTCCTACTCCGCCTCCTTTCCTGGTCTGCCTATCGGTATGGAACAATTTGAACCCGCAATTTGGTATTCGACCTGTAACTCACGTGTGTCTAGGTTGATCCATGTTTCAGTGAATATTATTATATCGATTTTTTCGGTACATACCAAGGCCCTAATATCATCCATTTTGTTTCTCATACTTCTACTGTTCGCGTAGTAGACATTTAAGTTAGTCGTGTTCTGAGTCCTCCCCTTACCGCGTTTAGCTTTAACTCCGTCTAATTTAGTTTTGTTGTCATTCCGAGCACTATTTCCCTGTAATCTTTCACTTTGTTTACCCGCTCCCACTGCAGTCTCCTCCACCCCCGTGCCCATATGTTCCCCTAGCAGTTTAAAGACTTCGATATCCTTTGAACTGCCCCCTCTAGAGCCCCAGCCAGGGTTGCCACCCCCATCCCTAGACAGATGCACCCATCACTAGCATAAAGGTCCCTTCTGCCGTAGAAGTTGTCCCAGTTGTCAATGAATGGGACTGATATTGACTTGCAATATCTGTCAAGACAGTCGTTGACACCAACCGCCCTTGACAACCAATCACTGCCAACTCTCCTTCTAGGCAGGACACCGCATATGATAGGGATCCCTCCCTTAGTCCTAATACGATCTATAGCTGTCTTGAACTTATCAAGAAGCTCCTCGCTCCTACACCGGCCAATATCATTGCCTCCTGCACTGAGGCAGATAATGGGTTTGTTCCCATTACCAGACAAGATATTGTCCATCCTGTCAATTATATCCCCCACCCCAGCTCCTGGCAAACACACCCTCATCCTATTTTTGTTTTTACCACAAAAAGCCCTGTCCAAGTACCTTACCTGTGAGTCACCAACAATTAAAGTTTTTATACCTTCCTTGTTTTTATACCTTCTCTGCGTCATTCGAGTTGGTCAATAATTTAATCGGCATTATTATTAATATTGTTATTATTATTTATTATTATTATTGTTATTATTATTATTATTATTATTATTATTATTATTATTATTATTATTGATGTTGTTGTCGTTATTATTATTAGACATCTGGTTGTACTCTGCCGTAAAGTCTAAACACGTCTAGATTTATTATTAAGTGTATAAATGCATAACATCACTCTCTTGGGTTTTTCACTAGTGTTGAGTGAGGAATTGATTGTGTGTTCATGCGTCCGTGTGGTGTCCTTGATTGTGTATCCGTGTGGTGTCTTTGTTTACGGGTCCGTGTGATGTCCTTGTTTACGGGTCCGTGTGATGTCCGTGGGTTGTCCTTGAGATATTTATCCGTCCGTGTGTTATACCTGCCTTTTCCAGAGCAGTAGACAACCTGATAGTCTATATTTTAAAGAAAATGTATATAAAGGTGATTTAAAACTCACAGGCACAGCATAATTGACTTTTTAAATATCTGTAATTATTTCAAGTAATTAACACCAATTACGCGAAATTTTAAATTGTGACCCCAGATCCTTAATCAACATGTAAAGTAGTACCTCTGTAAGCCACCCTGCCATGGGTCTGTGCGTTGTAAACAGGATGACTCGTAAAACATAACAAATTATTTTAACTAGACATTGACTGGGGAAATTCCCTATTTCTTATTGACAAACTTTTTTCTTGTTTAATTTTATGATTTTCAAAGCCCCGCCATCTTAAATTTCTCTATATCCACCTGATGTTTCTCATTTATGTACAGGATTTAGAAGTAACACTATCTTACTTCATTTTAAGGCGTTCTTGTATTTATGTTGTTGTTGTTTTTACATGGATGTTAGTCGTGGGGTGAGTGGGTGTGGCAAAAGTCGCGCTCTTGTCTCACAGTTGATCGTCAAAAACACGCTTGAGTGTGTGTCTGCGTTTGTTTCCATCTGTTTCCTTCCACGCACTCTCTCTCTCTCTCTCTCTCTCTCTCTCTCTCTCTCTCTCTCTCTCTCTCTCTCTCTCATGTAATGAATGTTTATCAGACCATAGCTTACAGCCCAGAGAAGAACAGCACCTATAACAGTAAGTACATGCGCAGGTGTACACCCACGTCAGTTGACCCACCCTACAGTAACCAGTGAGATTAAGACCTGACCCAGTGTACGTCACGGCCACAAAGGGAACCAGAGTTCTCACCGCCACGGGAGTAGTTAAACCGGCGTCGTGACCATGTTTATTCGAGAAACTACCCTCCAGCCAGCACCACGCACCTGGCCAAACACAGCTGTCTCGACACACCCAGGTTAGTGTTAATTAGTGACGACATCTGCCAGGCCGACAGCTCCTTCCCAACGAGAGACAGAACTCAGTCACACTCGTGACAAGTCGAGGTTGGGAAGGGGACTTCCCTCCCCAGCACAGAGTCCCCAGCTAGCAGCACCTGCAAACAATCCCCAGCCGCTGGGCCTCCCTCAGGTCACACGTGAGTCATTGTCAGAGCGATCTATAGGATGAGTTAGTTACGGTGGGAAGTGTATCCATTTCATGGTTGTGTCTGAGAGTCATTGTCTAGTAACGTCAATATAATCATCTATTAATGAGTCCATGCCATTGAGTTAATTAATAAATAGCTGTACTTAGAATTGGTGTCTAGAAACTTCCCCCTAAGAATATAATACCAAGTTCAACAACTGATCTGCCACGCTACCAATCTACTCCTAAACTCTACCTATATTTCTACCCTGAGTTAAACCTCATTACACTCTCTACAGTACCTGTGTGTGTGGCTTGAAGGGTACTGGTGTTATGTTTGTGGTGGTGTCTGGTAGTTACAGGTGTCAACAATAATTAATTAACCATCTACTTCCCTCTTCTTCCCGGCAGGTGTCGGGGGGCGGCAGGGGTCGGGTAAAGGTGACGGTGTACTTCGAGTCCCTGTGTTCTGACTCGATGAAGTTCTTCAAAGACCAGCTGTACCCGACCTGGCGTGACCTGCAGGATATCATGGACCTGGAGTTTGTTCCTTTCGGCAAGGCTACGGTGAGTCCTATTGTAAGTTGATTCATGCTAGCCCACAACACACACCCACCCACCTTCAGACTTCTAAACAGGTATACGTGTCTTAGGTGACCTTGGCATTGAATTATGACTGGGGATGGAGGAGGAGAGAGAGGAGGGGGTTAGAAGGCGGATGAAGGGTACTTTACTGGGAGGGTGGGTAGGGAGGTGGTGGGGGGTGAGGTTGTTACATGGTGGTGAAGGGCAGAGGATAGTGGCGGATAAGGGGTATATTTATATTACCTTGGGAGAGGGGGTGGGAGTGATGGGTTAAGGTGAAGGGGCATAAAGGATAGGGGTGGTGGGGGGGGATGGTAGGGGGTGTGGTAGTTGTGTGAGTGTGGTGGTAGGGGTAGGGGATCGTAAGTTCAATTTTCCTCTTAACTGGAGATGTAAAAGTGAATCTCAGCAACTGATTTACTCTTAAACTATTAGATCATTGGGTCATTATCCCCTTTTCACCTGATGCCAGAATAACTACCTGACGTTATGTGTAATTATAGGTTCACGTATTTATCTCTTAAGTACTTGATATTATGTAAGATGCTAATGAGTCATTTGTTGGTCTCGCTTAAACTTTTCTCCCTCCCCTCACTGTCACCGTCAACACCTGGTGAAGCAAGTTTAGCCAGGTGCACACAACACCCTCACACAATTTTCTCACTGGACAAATTCCCACCAGACCGTTCCCACTCGCAGAGATCTAACCACACAACACTCCAGGAGACAAAATATCTTGCTAGATATTTTTTTTAATTCGATAAAATCCCAAAACGAAACATCTAAGAGAAATCTCACCAGCTTGTTGGATTAAATGGAGGTGGAGGTGTAGACGTGTGGGTGAAGCAACACAGGTGATACAACTTGAGTACCAGTAGGGATGGGTGTAGTGGTTTCAGGCCAGAGGAAGGGAGGGAGATGATCACTGACCACCTGCCAAGGACGACCCCTCCTGCTCTGGGCCTTGGGAGGGAGCCATGGGTGTGGTTGTTATTACCTGCTTCCTCCCTCCCTCCCTATCCCTCCCCACTCTTTGTTTTTCTTCCCATAGTGGCTCCCTCCCCTCTCCCTCCCTCCCCACTCTTTGTTTTTCTTCCCATAGTGGCTCCCTCCCTTCTCCCTCCCTCCCCACTCTTTGTTTTTCTTCCCATAGTGGCTCCCTCCCCTCTCCCTCCCTCCCCATTCTTTGTTTTTTCTTCCCATAGTAGCTTCTTCCCTCCCTCCTAACTGTTGCACAACCCGGAATTCAGAAGGGGTCGGACGGGACCCCACCCACATGGATTCGGGCTGAATAAGGCGGGTTAGAAGGACAATTTATAATGAGTACAATATTTTAAGTGTTATGAAAAACACCCCTTGTGGTTTTTCTTATCTCCTAAAGATTCGTCCCAGGTTTGGTTAGTTTAGTTTCGTAATAACTGAAAATGATAATAATGATGAGGATAATGAATGGTTTGTGCGTATGGGGAAAGGAGATTATAACAGACATTAAATGCTGTTGTAACGGTAGTAAAAGTGAAGACAGGTGTACTTACCATATGGTGTGGGTAAGTTGAGTCTACCAAGGGAAACTACATCTTGAGTGTCCATCAAATAAGGGAAAGTGAGCTGTCAGGTTCCTAATAGTACATCTGTTTCTTAACCCACTCTTATCTGATTAGGGTGAAAAAGCTGCAATGATCCAATAAAGAAAAATAATTAGTGAAGTATAATAGAATGATAAGTATATGAATAAGTCAGGAATGTGTAATGTATGTTGTTGTTGTATTGATGTAGCGACGGGACTCGTGAGTTTTTTTTAGTTTAACAAATTTATTGGCAGAGCTTGTAGTACAGTTTGCCTATTCTGAGTAATTCAGTCAGGTCTTGACACTGAGGGTGGTATCACTTCTCACTGTCACGCAGGACAGAGGTTCACACACAAAGAAATACATCATATTCATTAACAACTATAAATGTATAGAGGTCAGATTCATATGGATATTGTCACTGTTCACTGCCATGCAGGACAGAGGTTCGTACACAAAGAGTTGCATCATATTCATTGACAGTACATATACATATATGTAAACACACACACACACACACATATACATACATATACGTATATACATACACATATACATGTACACGCACATATACATGCACACACGCACACATACATACATATACGTCGGTCAGATTCATGTGGGTAATGTCACTTTTCACTGCCATACAGGACAGAGGTTCGTACACAAAGAATGCATCATATTCATTGACACTATATATAGGTCAGATTCATGTGGGTAATGCCACTGTTCACTGCCACGCAGGACAGAGGTTCGTACACAAAGAAGGAAATACATCACATTCACCAGCAGCATATATGGGTCAGTGGATCACATACATTGGAGTCATATTCTAATTGAAGACTAATCAGTGTGGGCTAGCAAATTTGGGATAAACAGCAAGAATGTCCTCAAGCACACCTGATTCAATGAAGTAATTACATAGTTCAAGATACAGTAAGTCAGGTGGCCTGAAGTCTTTGACAGTGTCACATTCAATAATATAGTGTTCAAGTGTATGCTTTAAAGGTTTATCACAAAGTTTACATGCTGAGTGTTCCGGTATGGGTACAGCGTTACTAACTTGCCAGATGTGTCTGTATCCTAGCCTAATTCTGGCCACGACTACATCACATTGTCTGGTTCTGTCCTTATGCTGGCCATACCGGTACCTCTTGTTACAAAATTTGTCATATTTACTAATGCTACAACTGTCAGGTCTCTCTGCATTTCTCACTTCTTCTAGATCAGAGTTCATGATTCTGACTTGAATGTTTTTAATTACAGCATTGGACAGACCAAGGTCGCGGTCAACATTTTCTTTCTTACATGCCTCATTGGCCAGTCTATCAGCACGGTCATGATACCTGATTCCAACATGGGACGGAATCCACACAAATTCGATACGAAAGTTGTTCTCATTGGCAGTTATCACATTCCTTTTAATATCACATGCAACTTTAGACATAGAACCTGACGGGCTGTTCATTGATTTCAAAGCACTTTGAGAGTCACAGAATATCACCCCACCTCCATTTTCTTTGAGGTAGTCTGTGGCTAAGTAGATTCCAGTTAGTTCAGTTTGTGTTGTGCTGGCCCAGTTGTTCAGCCTTTGTTTGTTTGACACTATCATCTCTTTTTCTTTATATATTACAATTGCACAGCCTGTTCTACCTGTGTTTGTCTGCACAGAACCATCAGTAAAAGCATAACATTCACTTGATTTAATACTCTCTATGTGTCTGTTAATAGTTTCTAGTGTGACACATCTCACCACATCGGTGTTTAACATTTGCTTACTACCAACAGGAGTGTAATTAATAGGAACTGATATGTCCAGCCAAGGAGGAATGGCATTAATAGGTTCGTCTGGGGTGTTGAATTTACCAAGTTTTGATATGTTCTTCTTTGAAACAACAATATTTTGGAGTAGACCACCTTATTCTTAAACTGTGTGACGTATTGTTTTGATTTCGGATTCCATGGGTTTAAAAACAAAAGAATCATGAGCATGCACGTGTCGTAACTGAGTATATAAACATTGCTGGTCGCTGTAAAGGTCTTGTAACGTGTCTTAGGGGAGCGACGGCTTGAGTGGATATAGGGCTCAATTCCTGTCCTATTGGTCGCCTCTGGTTCACGCCAGAACAGCCCCAGTTCACCCAGTTGTAAATTGAGGTTTAATTTTTCAGTTTGGGGAATTCAGGCTGTTGATTACAGTGTCGGACGCGCGGTCTCCCTGTGTACCAAAGGCTTAGCATACTTGATGAAAGAATGAAGTCAGAGCCGGTGTATAAAAGTATCTTGTTATGGTCACAGATAAAACATGCAATCTAATATCCGTGCTCTCTGATACAGGCAACGCCGACGGGGACTGGTGACTACGAGATGGAATGTCAACACGGCCCCAACGAGTGCTACGGTAACAAGGTGATGACGTGCGCTCAGAACTCCCTCACCATCGCAACCCAGATGGAGTTATTCCACTGCATGATGACCAAACCGTACCCCGCCTTCACTGGGGAACAGGTGAGTGAACACTACCCAGACCTTGTTGACAGGCGGAGATAAAACCCCGCGACAGTCACTTGTATGTAGGAAGGAGGGACACGAGATGTCGGGAAGCAAGAAAGTGCAAGATATGTACAGATGAAAGAACGATGTGTCAAGGACGAGTGAAGGACGTAATGTCGACGTTGATAAGAGTAGACACGAGACAGCAGCAGGACGTTCGAGGTGGACCAGGGTACTGGGACTGCTGTGGTGTGTCGGAACACTGTACAGGGACTAATACATTTTTTTTTTATCCCAGTACAGTAAATATTTTCCAGACAAATACAGCTACAGATAGCGAATTATATTATATATATATATACATACAGTATAATATATACACGTTGGCTAAGACTATAGATCCTCGGTCATGGATGATAAGAGACAAATATTAATACATTTAATTTATAAACCGTAAGTAAAGGTCTCAAGAAAAGATATGCACTGTACTGTACTGTACCATCTGTAGTGGGTCGACGAAAACAATGTGTGAGATAATAGAGGGAATGTTGTTGTATACGAATAGGTCAACAAGGTGCACGAGAGGATGTTGCAAAATTTGGGTGAAAGGCCATATTGACCACATGAACGACAATGGCAGGATATAAACGCTTTGAATAGGGTGATGAACAAGTTTTAGAGGTGACGGAAGAAATCACGACACTGTCTCCTCGTATAAAATGTAAATAACTTCGTGTTTATGATGATAGGCGTTGCCACATTTCTCAAGTGTTATTATACCTACTGAGTGGCCCTAGTGCATATAGACTGTAGGTTGTGGATTGTTTAATTTTTTTTTATTTCAATGTAAACATCTACTTTATATATATTAAAAGAAAGATCAATTGGTGATTTTCTGAGTCATAAGAAAAGTTATACAGTCAAGCAAGTAGCCTTAAACTTAACAGTATATTGAAACAAACAATTCAGGAATGTGTTGTGAAACGTTAATCCTGTCTTGGGCGTCAATATCCAGTTTATGAGATCAGTTCAGCCTTCCTTGTACCAGGATACGTTTTTCCTGAGCTGTTATAACTGTTCATATTATCAGGGCCACTGCGAGCACTCCCACTCTGCCCACTGTTAGCGAGTTGTTGCTCTGAGATCACTAAACGAGAAGCTGTATAGTGTGGCTGTATTAAGGAGAGTATGGGAGATAATGATATTCAGTTGTTCACTTCCTGTTGTAGGTGATGCGTGGCGTGGCGTCTGAGTCAATACAACGCTCGCCAAACGGGTTATGGGACACGCTCAGGGCGTTCCTAGGACAAGTTGCGGAAATGAATGTGACCAAGTGTAGTCAAGCCATACTGCCGCCTGTGTGTTTGTTGTATCCACACTCTCCATTAGTAATGTAGTGAACCTAAAACATAACATCAGGGACTTTATATATAATTTAGAAATCGTTAAGCTTTGATGCTATTGTTTTCAAAGCGTTTGGTTGCCTAAATTTCCGATTGTACTCACCCCTGAGGATGTGAATTACACGAAAGCTCTTGGGAACTTCGTGTTTTCTTCTTTCCTTGTGGTTATCAGCATATACCTAGATCACGCGCACCTACAGTGATTTACTTGCATATATATATATATATATATATATATATATATATATATATATATATATATATATATATATATATATATATATATATATATATATATATATATATATATATATATATAATACTTTTATTTTTAACTTTACTTCTGTGTTTTTGTGTATTTTCAACATTTGAATCGTTTTTACGTTTTTGTTGTATTATCAGTCAGATAAGAGAAAAGTAAAGAGATGTAGAAACGTGTGAAATTGACTTAGACAATTACAAAACCCTTTTTCTAGCATATAATACACGAGTACTGTAGTCCCTTTCTTCAGCTATTCTCACCTTTTGTTTTATTTACTGTTCTTGTTCAAATACTTACCTGCAGTGTAGCAGAGAGGTTGGCGTCGACTGGGCCCCGATTGATGAATGCTCTAAGAGTACAGTTGGGTCTGGTCTGCTCTATAAGAATGGTGTCCGGACGTCGTCACTCAAGCCACGCGTTTACTTCATCCCAACAGTTACCATTGACGGGGTAAGGGAGTTTTCTCTGTGTTCCTGTTTGGTTAAAAGACCTTTTTTTTATATAAACAGAAGAAATCCAAACAAATGAGTTTAATATATGATGATATATTATTGCTAATGTAGAATTATGTATTTACAGTACCACTAAATTGCAGAGCTACTTCATGAACTTGGAATTTTTACATTTCGACCCGGGGATTATAAATTTCGATCAATATATCTATGAACTTCCTTCCTATACCAATATTACTTGGGAATGGGGAGATTGATTGATACACGAACAGCGTCGATGGCAACAATAGAACACCTTGAACATCACACAACAGCACTCACACCACACATTATATCGCTAACTTTCAAACTATGTGTATGAAACCTACCACAATCTACCCTCTGCTCCCCATAATAGAAATGTTTCGTCCTCAGCACTACAACCGTAATCAACTGAGAACCTCACTTGGGGACTTGAAGACTCAAATCTGTGAGGTGTACCAGGGACCACCACACCAGAATTGTCTCTAAATTTTTTCGTCATTTCTCCCCAGCAGAGGTTTAAAGAAGTGCTGAGAACAAATAGTTTTAATGTCTCAATGTTACTGCAATATTTTCAGTGCTTCTTATTAGACAGGTCATACAGTTTACAGACTTCAGTGCAATCTTAACTAAAACATTCCTGCCAAGTTTCATCTCAGTGCAATTTGAAACCGAGGACTATGTTTATTTTATCTCGTTAAATATTTGTCCTAGTACTGAAGTGTTTTTCTCATTTTTCCATTCCATTACTAGGCCCTATTAACCATTCAAAATATATCTTTCAATTACTGTACTGTATCTTGTCATTATTACCCTCCTCTTGACTTTCTCATTTTAAAGCCATAACTCCTGTACTTTTCTTCTCCATATTTATTTTGATATTCTAATATAGTTTTCTTAAGTATAAAATGACTACTGGATTTGACTCTCTTCCCATTTTTAATTCCCTCTACTACTCTTACATCATTATTTCAAGTACCGTATCCAAAGAAGATAGGTCTCCCATTATTGTTCCGCATTTAATGGATTCCAGTTCTAGGCAATATGTAAAACTTCTTTTACTAGCAAAGAGAATAAAAATCAAGAGCTAACCTCTGATCTCTTCTCATTTAACACTGATTTGTACTTAGTATTAAAGTTTGTTATATCCATCTTGTATTAAAGATAAAAACTTAAGACATTAACCAGATGTTCTATATTTTTATTACAATAGCTCCTAAGCTCCTCCAATATGAGCTCGAGTTGACAATGTATCATTTAGCCTTGGAAGGGTTCACAGTAATGTAAATACCTGTATAACATTTCTTTATAAGTTAATGATCACCTGAAGACTCGCCACCCAGCTTATTTCACCTGAAGATTAACCACCCTAAGCTATACCAGTTTTCTTGCTGCAAACATAAATTTTCCACCCACATTAATTTCCAGGCATATGACCCTCAAGTAACAGTACAGTATTTAAGAAAATGGTCTTTGTGGTTCACTGCATCAGTAATCAGAAGTCTTACACATATACAGTACATTGGATGTTGTGAATAAATTTAGCAAAGGTTTGTGCATTATGAAGAATGAAAGATGTAAAGGATTAAATTGTTTTGTCGATAAGAATGGTCGCAATTTTGGCTGATGTACAAGGTCACGTTTTTATTCGGGATCCCTAAATGTTTCTAAATTATTATATTTTTAGGTTCCTGTTTATTGCACGTCCTAAAATATGTTAATCATTTAAGGTTCTTTGATTAAAAAAATACCCTGTACCCTTAGCATTACCATGAAACATCAATACTTTAGTTAAAAACATCGACATTGTATTTTTTCCTAGTTTTTAGATTAGAAACTATGATGTAATAATTTTACTATAATACCGGGTACATTTTATTGGGCATTTTCTTACTTTTTTCTGGGATTATAAGTTAAAATTTGGGTATAAATTTAAATTCTCCTACTTGTTAAACTATGATGAGGTGTTGGTCTAGTGAGATCCTGCTCCTTCTAGACCAGTGGTTCTCAACCTTGTTTGCCATGCACCCCTTTCACTATATGTCAGAATGTCATTCCCCCTCTTTTCCAAGATTGTCTGCCTCAAAAAGTGCATTCCAAATAATATGCATATAATACTGAAAATCCTTTATTTTTTCCATATTAGTACATATACATTTACAATTTTACATGGATTATTTTTATAGTGGAGTTTTACAAATTAAATGCCAATTGAAAATGTTGATGGATTTATAAAACTTAAATAAAAGTAAAATAGTTTTTTTTTATTTATAATGAATTACTTAACAGACCAAACTGAAGCATAATGCAATAAACAAAAAGTTCAATAGAATACCAGGATATTGTAAATTTATAATTAATTTTATTCAGATGAAGATTACAGTCAATGAGAAACCTGTGATTGTTTTTTCTTCGCCAATTCTGGGATACGCGGAGGAGTGCTTGAAAGGGCACAACGCAGGTCATTTTCTCCCTCTAATCTACTACGTTGCTTCGTTTTAATTTGCAACAGAGTTTAAAAGCCTGACTCACAAAGATATGTCGACACAAACGGAAGCAATGCACGGATGGCTCTTTCTGCCACTTTTGGGTAGGAATCGCACATTAAGGGCCAAAATTCTGTGATTGATTTCTCAACGGAACATATCTCTTGCTCCCGAACCAGTTTCCCCCCCCCCCCTGGTTGAGAACCCATGTTCTAAAACAAGGTTGAATGACCATTTGTATCGAGATGAAGTTGATTAAATGCTTTTATATTCTGCTATACATTTTTCATTATGTCCCTTATCACAGATACTAATGCATTATTATTTTATTTATTTTACTAAGTAAATTAAGTGACCGGAGGATGCAGCAGGACTGTATACAAGTACGATATTAACAAGTGAAGACAAACTTGTGGTTTATACCTGATGTCTAAAAACTACCACTGTACCACATTATAACTCTGAAATACTGTAATATGTCGAATACAATTAAGGGTAAAGAAAAGGAGGAATATACCAGGAAATATTTAATTGTATCAAATGGAACTTATGCTTCACAGTGTAATAATGTCATGAATGTTTCCCGCCAAGCGTGAGCCAATCACAGTGACCTGTGAGTGTGAATGCCTTAGGCCTGAACCAATAAGAGAGCAAGGAGACGTGACGTCATGATCGTGTGGCAGCCTGTGTCTTAGGGCAGCCTGTGTCTTAGGGCAGCCTGTGTCTTAGGGCAGTCTGTGTCTTAGGGCAGTCTGTGTCTTAGGGCAGCCTGTGTCTTAGGGCAGTCTGTGTCTTAGGGCAGCCTGTGTCTTAGGGCAGTCTGTTTTGGCATTGTGATGTATAGATGTGCGTGGGTCATCCTTTCCCATGGCGGAATATATTTGTGTGAGTCGGACCTTTCAGGTTTTATCCGTTTCACGAAATTTATTGTGATTCGTGTGACCCCTCGTTAGCTAGCTAGGAAGACAGGTTATTGTTTTGAAAGTGAAACCGTTCCTTTTGAGTAACGTCGTTAATAAACGAAGAACCGTTGTGATTTGTTCTCAATTCCCTTGTGTTGAGTAAAACATTGTCATGCATGTCTTTGGTATTATGCAGTGATACAGTGAGCCATAAGAAATATCATAACCCCATTACCTCAGTTGTCCACATCCTTGGTCTCCCCGTGGTGAGTGAGGGCCTACATTCCTTAACACCCCTCAGCCAGCCTCGGCCATAAACAAGTCTCTCCCTCTCAGTTGCTCCCTAACCTTCTCCATTTCACAAGTATACAGTACGAAGTTGATATACAGAGAGTAACGAACAAAGGAGGGCAGATTAATAAAAGGTAAAAAAATAAGAAAATAAAAGTAAATAAAAAACTTTTTATTGTTACAAGAGAATATTGTCAGGATAGTTGAGTGATGGGAACATCTCACTTTGGTCCACATTTTCAGAAGCTTTATGGTGATCTCTGTACGGATTACAGATTATGAATTTATGCTCTTCAACTCCTGTACTGTACAGTGTGTTATTTGGTAAGATACCATAATTAAATGATATTTGCTTTATATATGTCTCGTTTTCTATAATAATTTTCCCCATTTTCTATGACAAAAATTTCCCATTTTCTATGATGAAATATTCCCATTTCTATTGTGAAAATTAAAGTTTCTATGATGAATTTACTGTTTTATATGATGAAAATTTCCCGTTTTCTATGATAGATTTCTATTATTAAAATTTCTTATTTTTTATAATTAGACTTGCCATTTTCTATAATGATATTTCTCGTTTTTATGATGAAATTATCCATTTTCTGTGGTACAATTCCCCATTTTCTATGGTGAAATTTCCCGTTTTCTATAATATATTTTTCGTTATTTATAATGAAACTCCGTTTTCTATGATGTAATTTTTCGTTTTCTATGAATAAAATTTCCCATTTCTAAGATGAAATTTAACGTTTTCTAAGATGAAGTTTCCTATTTTCTATTATTGAATTTTCCCACTTTCTATGATGAAAACCTTTCCGTTTTCTCTGATGAAAATTCTAGTTTTCTATGACAATTTTTTTTCTACCAATAGTGGTGTTCCACAGGGTTCTGTTCTTTCACCTACTCTTCCTTTTTTTTATCAACAATTTACTTCACACTATGACTAATTCTATCCATTCTTATGCTGATGATTCTACTCTTCACTCTTCACATTTTGCCCTTCCTCCTAACTCTCAAACTAGATTTGCTTCTAGAGCTGATATCGTTCCATCTATCAACGCGGATCTGTACAGCATCTCCGAATGGGGAAGTAGAAACCAGACTGGTGCCTGCACTACGGCACCTCAGCTACCCTGAGAGATTGGAGCGCCTGAACTTGCCTAGCTTATACTACAGACGGGCAAGGGGTTACCTAATTGAGGTGTATAAGCATCTCAAGGGGCACTACTCAGTTGAGTGTCCTTACTTGGAGCTGGCGGACGCTCGCCCCACAAGGGGTCACAGCTCAAGATTGAAGAAGCCGCAAGTCCAGAAAACTGTGAGGGTAAACTTTTTCTGATTGAGGGTTGTGAACTCTTGGAACAATCTGCCAGAAAGTGTTGTGATGGCACTGAGTGTGAGCTCTTTCAAGACCAGACTTGACCAACACTGGAGCAGGTTCAGGTACATTCAGGAGCCGGTGCATGCCCAGTACTTGCCAACAGTGCGTGACAGAGACGTGACCGATTGCCCAAGCGGCTAACAAGCTGATCAGTGGTGAAGAGGATAAAATAATAATAAAAATTATAATAAAACACAATATTTACCAATTACACTTTACAATATAGAAGATCTCCCACCAATCACATTTCAGGGCTCAATAATTCTGCCAAATTCCAAAATAGATATGCTAGGCCTCACCATTTCCTCTAACATGTCATGGAAGCCACACATCCAAAACATTGCTAAAACTGCCTCCCGAAAGCTAGGAATGCTGTATAGATACCGTAGCTACTTCACTCCTGAGCAATTACTTCAGGTTTAAAAGGGATTCATTCGACTTAACTTGGAGTACTGCTTTCATATCTGGGGGTGGCTCTTATTCTATCCAACTGTTAGAAAGGGTGGAATCAAAGGCATTTCGTCTTATTAACTCTTCTGCTTTAGTTGATAATCTCTCTTCCCTTTCTCTTTGCCGTAAGTTGCTTCACTCTCTCTTTTCCAAGTACTTTAATTCGAGACTGAAATCACTTGGCAACTTTTGGTATATCTCGGATTGCCTTGAGTCTGAAGTTCGAAACAGCTGGAATGCTATAGTCGTAACAGATGTCGCCCACTACGAATTGTGTGGAGAGGGGTTTGTCTAGTAACAAGCTGTGTGTGGTAGACATAACATCGTGAATTCACAATCACTGTTAACAATAAGAATGTCATGAAGATAATGCTATTATTAAGCAATTTGAAATCTGTACAACTGGTAAATAAAGCACCACAACGACCATATCTCTGCCGTTCATGGCTACGGGTGCGACTGATGGGCACACCAGTAATTCCGTGACTGTTAATGGTGGTCACGGAGTCTCCTAATTGTTACACCAAGGTTGGCGCCACCCACACCAGGGGAAGAATAAAGAACACCAGAGCATGGTCTCATTCTGTCGTCGTCCTGCTGGGTAAGTCACGTAATTTGTCACCATAGCCATGTCGTCCTTATACTATTGCAGGTGTCCCATAGTGTAGATATTTGTAGGGTGAAAATATGGGTTAATCTTCCCTTGGCATTTTCTCCTGTATCCACTTTAAGGCGTGGTGAATTTGTAAAAAATTACTCAGGGCAAAAGAATTTTGCCATGTTACATATTTTTATTTTCTTGCCAATTACGAAGCCATACTGTGTGCTGTTTAGCCAATCCGCCGTGGTGGATTACGCAAAAGGCCTATTAATAGCAAAGTGAAACCCGTTTTGAAGAAAGATTTTGTAATGTTCCATAACTTGCATTAAACAACATCATACGTTCACGGGTTCAACTCCGCTAACTCCCTTGCTTCCCCCACCTTCTTCAAACCTCACCAATTTGAGGCATCGTAAGGTTACCACCTAAAAGAAGAAACTTTACTAATCGTCTCACTTATTCTCTCCCCACTCCCCCTCCACCATCCCCCACTCCTCCTCCCCTCTTCCTTCATCCCTCCCCAGACTAACGTCAATCGAACATTCCATCCCATCGTACTGACTACACCGTTCCCCAACCCCTCTAGCGACCCCAGTTTGGACTACTGTAATGAACCTCACCAGAACCGACGGCAGGCCTCCCCCCGCTTTACAACAAAATTGATCCCGTAACTTGGTCAGTTAAGATGGAAAAACACAACAACACCACTTGGCCTTTACTACACAACCTAAAATCTATACCCGTCTATATATAAACATATCTATAATAAAATTTATTTTCTCGGAAAAATAATGACTGGGCCCTCCAACAAAATTAAAGATGATTTTACCCAAATAGAATGGGCCTCATTTCCTTTCCCTTCTTTCTCCCATCCTTTTCCGCCCCCCCTCCATCACCCTCCAGTCACCCCAACCCTACCACCCAATACCATGCAGTGGGCAGAGAGGCCCACACACTTTTCTCTCCCCCTAAGTCTGTTTCCGTTTCCAACCCACATTCTTTCCTTTCTTCAAGCCTTCTTCCCTTTCTATATTTCACTTCTATCTCTATCTGTGTCTCCCATATTCCGCCATTTGTAATGAGATTTGCCCTTGCATGTTATAAAATCCTCACATTAAAACATAAACGAAAAATCCTTATATGTGTTGAGTTCTCCAGAATCCTATTCTTTCACCTCTAAAATAACCTCTGCTGTAATTAGTTGGACACCCACACTATAATTATATGACATTTTGTTATATGGAAGCTCCTTACGATTAACTTCACCATAAAATATGATTGTTTGTTATATACGTTTAGGGTGGTCATATTTGCCACACGTTACCTCCTCGAGTTATATTTACACCCCAGTTTGCAACTAGAGTTTGAGTTAGATGTGCACTTAGTATTTTGGGCAAGTGATTTAGAACGACTCAATGAACATGAAGAAAACGTTTTATGTAGAACCTAACGTAATGCGACCCTATTGCAATTTATATGTAATCTAGAGTTGGAACAAGTCATAGCTGAAAATTGTCAAGGTATGGCAAAAGCAGTAGAAACCTATATATACTGTATTTTGATTATCGGCGAAGCTAACTTCTCCATAAACAATTAATAACGGAGAAATGAACCAACAGGTCTAAGCTAAAGTAGTCAAATCGTCTGGACATCATGGTCATCATCCAAAACAATCCTCTCAACATCTGAAAACTATTTCTAAGATCGTCCAGAACTTGGCCATGCGCGATTGTTTTAGCCCGCTCGTGTCTTCCCTAATGAAGCCTGTAGCACCAGCTGCCGAACACACAAATAACAGTCCAACATATTCTAAATTGAATGCCCTATTTATAATCGGTATCGAACAGTAATAGCTTCACCTAACCCTACTGTGTAAGATATTTTACTAGCAGACCCAAAATTTTCCTAGGTTCAGTTTTTACCTTTTGAATGCCCAATCTCTCAAACAATATAATACCTAAATTATGGAAAGGCAAATATATATTGCTTAGTCATAAGGCCAGCCTAGGAGACTCAAATGGGTGTCAGTGATCTGGTTAAGCCTTTAAAATCTTGATGATGATTATCGACGGAATGTTCACTCTACAGTCCCCAGGGTGGTGGTGGAGGATTGGAAGGATCACGGTTCACTATGAATACATGAAATGGGAAGAGGTTTCTTGAACCTGATTCTGATCCAAGTTTACCAAACGTTATGTCAGGTAACAATGCCCAACCTAGGTGTTAATACCTGCATTAATTTACTCCTGGTATACTAGCTACCATCAATGCCACAACATAATATTACTCTCTCCATTTTCAGATATGCCTGCGGTTGAAAACAAATTCGTCAGCAGTGATTGCTAAAGCGAGGGCCAAATCATCCTGGGATGTCAGCAGAGAGAGCTGGGGCAACTATTGCCAGAGCATTGCACTCAAAGTGGGAAGAACTTCAGGCAATTGGTGGATCTATAGGTGGAGGAAGGGGCTCGGTAGAGACGAAACCTAAAGCAGGAATACGGTAACGTCGGCAGGATGGACATATGATCGTACTTGCGCTCCATGGAGCATACAAGAAATCTGGGCCTCAACTGCCATCACATGACAGCAAGACGCCCGACTTCATGAAAGCTGGACCGACTGCCATATTCCAGCTCTGGTGTTGTACCTACTCTGGTGTCGATTCGGCTACGTGCGTTCTAACCCATGAGGGTACTGGAGAACCAATATATTTACCGATGAGGAAACGGTGTTCCCCACTGGGTCAGTGGGCCGAAGGCAAAACCTACGGTACTGGCGGCCCATGTACGCTACGCGAGCACATTCAACATCGTGCAGTGGTGGTGGTGTTAGATGTTAAATTCTGGGGGTAGATGTGTGGGCACATAGGCCTGAACTGGTCAGATCAATGGCGGCGGTTTCGCTGTGGGCATTGTGCTGGAGCATCCTGGAGCAAATTTTTAATTCCTATGTTGGTTCCAGCCCCCACTATCGAGCTGGTTCGTGACAACAGTCCATTCTACGCCCACCGGCACCAACATAGTGAGGACTACCTCGAGATCACCCTAAGTGAGTGTCGACTGGCCAGCACTAGGATGTGATGTGTCCGATTGAACTGTTGGGCCATGATGAAACGTGATTGAGGCAGCGACTGTTACAGTAACCGAGGCCAAGCTTACCGTGTTTAGGAGGTATACGTCAAGCAGCCAGGGTTGTGCTGAAGCTGGTCGGCTCATCCCCTAATGTAGTGATCCGATGCAATGGATGGCGTTGATAAGATGTGCTGTTGGTGTGTGTTTGGATTTTAGTATTGTTTGTAATACAATTAATATTTATTAACACCTACAGTATTACCTTAAATCATATACCTAATGATGTCTTAAACTATGTCATATGAAAATTCATAAAGTAACAACAGCCACAAATTATGTAATTGTGAACCACAATGATCTGCCTTGACACGTCGTGGAATGTGTTTGATATTATATTTTAATATAATTATATAGTTAATTGCTGCACCATCATTGGAAATGCTCGATGTTCCTTTAATAATAACAGTAACTAGGCACACTCAAAATATATGAAGCTTGCTTATTGTGTGAGGTGAAGATAATATAAACACTGGAACTTGGAAGGAGTAGGACAGTCTACCTAGACTAAGTCTGAATACTATTTTACCAATGCTGATACTTTTTCACTGCTCCTTTTAGCATAAGTATATAACTATATAATTTTGCATATTATCTGAGGATTGGGTGGAATGTAACCAAATATTACCATAATTTCTTTGTCAGATAACAACAAAAATTATGACATGGTCGTAGAGTAAAACCTATTGATAGAGCCTTTCACCACAGTCCTTGCATATTTCACTTTGTCCTTAGTATTCCATTCTTTAAAGTATTATTGTGACAGGCAATACAAGCAGGGAACTGCTGTTTCATGAATTCGCCAACCATAAAGAAACAACATAAGGCAAAACCATAGTTAAAAACGGCTTGAAATTGTAATTGGTACCAAATAATAAATAAACTCGCCTCTCATCAACCCCCTCCTCTATCCCCCACCTCATATACACTACAGTGGGCGACATCTGTTAGCCGACCTAGCATTTCCTGGCGGTTTCGAGCAGGACAAGGCAATTTCAGACCTCACTATGGCTGGAGTGGTAGGACACGACACAATTACTTTGATAGTACAGTACAAAGTACACGCAGTACTTGTTCATATTCTCAGTTCGCACGGTATGCCATGTGGTCTTTGTCTCCACGCCTGTGCACTCATGGTGGCTTCATATTTGTTTTGTTTTATCAAACTCACCAAAGTGGAGACAGAATTTATATCCTCCCTACAGAATTACAAAGCTTATACAGGTAGTCAAGGCAACTTAATTGAAGTTTATAAACAACTCAGAACTTTACCCAGTCGGGGGTTCATACCCGCAAGGAGCTGGGGGATGACACCCCACCTGACTGTGGGGCAGGTGGTCTGGCACCTCAGTTTGAAGAAGCCACAGTTCAGTGTCAAGCAGCTTTTACAAGGTTTGCTTATGAAACTCTTGGCACACTGCCCAGAGTTTAACTGGCACCGAGTGAGCTCTGTCAAGACCAGACTTGACCAACACTGTCACCAGGTGCAGATACATTCTGGAGTGATTCTTTTAGTACTACCTCCAGCGACGACATAACCTGTCCTGGCATTGAGGGATCTATTTAATTAGGGTTCTTGGCCAATAGTCATTTGCCTCAACCAGCCAGCCATTCACCTCCAGCCAGCCCTGGCCAATCACATAAGCCAGCCAACCATTCACTTCAGCTAATCCAGCCACAAACCTCAAGCCGGCCTTGTAGAGGCCAAACAATCTAAAATAATATCAAGCCTTCCCCATCACACTCTCCTCCATCCACCCCCACCTCCTCCCATCAACACCTGCACTCAACCACACCTACACTCTAACCCCACACTTCTTCCCATCCCCATACCACACTCAATCCACGCCTTCTCCCACATCACCTACCTCAATCCACCACCTTCTCATCTACACATAGAAAAATAAATTGATATTTGATGATTCTGATATTCTTCATGAGCAAAGAGCGAGTCATCAGTCGAACATTAACTCACGTCTCACGGCCTAAAACCCCAACTAATAATAATAATAATAATAATAATATTTATAATACAGTAATAATAATAATAGTAATAATAATAAAAATAGTAATGGGAGTATTACGCTTACGCTAACTGTGGAAGCCAACTGCTTGATTGGTTGTGGACTAGTTTAGTGAAGTAAGAGCAGATCGTTGACGAAGCTTCGAAACTCATGATTATCTTTCGTTAATAATTATCAGATTTATTTTAGCTAATGGTGGATAGAAGTGATTTAAGAAAATTAATGAGATTATAGATGACGGACCAATCGTGTATTGTGTTCTTTCCGCCGTCCAGTCGATTATTTTCATACGAATCAGTAAAGCGAACCAATGAATTAAGGAATCGAAGCACCTCGGCTTCGCCACTCGCCAGTGATCATTAGAGGTACGGCAGTGATGGTTGCAGCGTGTGTGTGTGTGGTCATACAGTATTTGATCGCTATTTCCATGTTTTACGTTTGCTGTTTGTGGATTACCTCGTGTTTGTGGCGTCGTGAGGACTTCCAGGACTCTACGTTGTGGTTATTAGCAGTTGAGTGAAGGTAAGGTGGTGATAAGTTGTGTTGTTGTGCTGTTGCCTTGGTCCTGTCCGATTAATTACCCAAATGTAGTCGCAATGAAGTCAAATGATGGTCCTACAAGCGTAAATCGGGCTGTGAATCACTTCTCGATTCTTATTTGGTGTCAAAGTCACAAAAAATTGTAAACTTAATATAATCCGAGTTGTGTTAGGTTAGGTTAGGTACATGCACTCGATCTACTACCTCAGATTAAATTAAGTTTACCAATTTTTTGTGACTTCGTGACACCAAATACCAGTCGAGAAGTGATTGGCAGTCCGATTTAGTCTTGTAGGATCATCATTTGACTTCATTGTGGCTACATTTGGGGAATTACTCGCTCCCTCGGCACATGCACGCGATCTATTAACTCAGATTAAATTACGTTTTCCAATTTTTTTTTTTACTTTGTGACACCAAATACTAGTCGAGAAGTGATTGGCAGTCCGATTTATTCATGTAGGACCATTATTTGACTTCATTGCGGCTACATTTGGGTAATTAGTCGGACCCCCTTGGTCAGCTAGTTTTACTCAGCGACCACGTCACAATTTTATTGTTATTCCGACAGAGATTATGGTAATATTTATTTATATTCCACCCATCCTTTGCTTAATAAGTATTTGTGATAATATGCAATATTATATAATTATATACTTATGTTAAAAAGAGTGCAGTGAAAACGTTATCAGTATTGTAAAATAGTATTCAGACTTAATCTAGGTGACTGTTCCAATTCTTCCAAGTTCCAGTGTTTATACACCCCACCACAATATGCAAGCTTCATATATTTTGGAGTGTGCTCAGTTACCGTTAATATTGTGTGCTGAACATCATGAGCATTTCAATGATGGTAGCAATTGTAACTATATAATTATATTGTGTTATAAGACAACACATTCCACGACGTGTCATACAGATCATTGTATACCACACAATACATAATTTGTGGCTGTTAAGTTACTTTGCTATGAATTTTCATGCGATATAGTTTAAGACATCATTAAGGACATGGATTTAAGATAACACTGTAGGCGAGTTAATATATATTAATTGTATTTACAAACAATACTAAAATCCAAACAATACACCAATACACACATCTTAGTATTTGGTCCAGCCACCCATTGCATTCAGGACTTCATCAAGGCGATTAGGGATGGAGTCGACCAGCTTCAGGCACACCCCTGGTCGTCGACGTATACTCTCCCACACGTGGTAAGCTTTGGCCTCTATTACTGCACAAGTTTGCTGCTCCCCAATATCCCAATCACGTTTCATCATGGCCCAAATATGTTCAATCGAATTAATATCACATCCTAGTGTTGGCCAGTCGATGACTTCAATTTCAGGGTGATCCTGGAGGTAGTCCTTCACTATGTTGCTGGTATGAATGGCACTGTTGTCATGAACCAGCCTGATAGTGTGGGGGGTTGAAACTGCCATAGGAATTAGCACTTGCTCCAGGATGTCTACATACTGTTCACCAGTGAAACGGCCATTGATCTTGACCAGTTCACCTGGCCCATGTGCCCACATCCACCCACAGAATGACACTAACACCCTACCACTCACTGCACGATGTTGAATGTGTTTCTCATGGTAGCGTGTGTTACGGGGCCGACAGCACTGCCTTGCTTCGGCTCCCACTGACCTGAACACCGTTTCATCGGTAAATATATTCTTCTCTATGTGGAAGGTGTTCCAATGCAAAGCCGAGTCGACACTCCTTGTGAGTAGGTGTCAGCCACCCTTTGTGAGCTGGAATATGGCAGTCGGTCCTGGCTTCATGAAGTCGGCGTCTCGTCGTCATGTGATGGCAGTTGAGGCCCAGATTTCCTGTATGCTCCACTGATGTTCGCATTGGATATGCTGTTGCAGTTACCACGATCATGGTGTCCATCCTTGCCGACGTTACTCGTGGCCTCCCGCTTCGAGGTTTCGTCTCTACCGAGCCCTCTTCCTCCAACCGGCGGATCCACCTCCTAATCGTCTTTGTGCTCCTCCCCACTTCGAGAGCAATGTTCAGCACAGTTGCCCCTGCTCTCCACATCCCGATGATTTGGCCTCGCTCAGCAATCACTGCCGACGAATTTGCTCGTCCTGCAAGCATATCTGAAATGGCAGGGTAATATTATGTTGTGGTAACTGATGCAGGCTTTTATATACTAGAGTAAATATATGGTATTAGTAACACCTAGGTTAAGTATTATTACTCTGACATAACGTTTTGGTAAATCTTTTTGGATCAACTGCCCAAGAAACCTTTCCTATTTCATGTATTCATAGTGAAATTCAAGTGGATCCACCACCACCCCTGCGACTGTAGAGTGAACATTCGCCGATAATCATCATCAAGATTTAGTTTAACCAGACCACTGACACCCATTTGAGTCTCTCCTAGGGCTGGCCAGAGGGATTAGTTAACATTTATTTGCATTTCTATAATTTAGTGTTATATTGTTTGGAGGAGATTACAGTATTTCCAAAAGGTAAAAACTGAACTTAGGGAAAATTTTGGGGTCTGCTAAAATATCTTACATTGTAGGGTTAGTGAAGCACTCTGTTAGATACCGATTATAAATAGGGCATTCAATGAGAATATGTTGGACTGTTATTTGTGTTCGGCAGTTGAGCATATAGGTGGGGCTCCATTTGGGGAAGACACGAGTTGGCCATGCGTCAATCGCGTATGGCCAATTCTTAGACGATTCAGAATAGTTTCGTGATGTTGAGAGGATTGTTTTGATGATGACCAAGGATAGACTGATGATTTGATCATTTTAACTTGTTGGTTCATTTTCCCAGGACTTTTGTCAATCGTCAAATATTAATTGTTTATAGGTAGTTAGCTTCGCCGATAATCAAAATATATGCTTTACATATTTCTTTGACAATTTTCAGCTATGACATGTTCGTCCCAGATTACATATAACTGTAATAGGTCACATTACGTAAGGGTTCGTTATATAAAAACGTTTTTCTTCATGTTCATTGAGTCGTTCTGAATTCCATTTCTGCTCAAAATACTACATTACCTAACCCAAACTCCCAGGTTGCAACTGGGGGTGTAACATAACCGAGTAAGGTAACGTGCGGCAAATATGACCACCAAACGCATAGCACATCAAACACCATATTTTTATGGTGAAGTTAACTAAGGAGCTCATATAACAACTGTCATATAATTATAGTAGGGTGTCCAACTAATTACAGCAGATATTTGTAGAGGTGAAAGAATATGTGATTCTGAGTATAAAACTTCAATACATATATGGATTTTTCGGTTTACGTTTAGCCGTGAGGTGGATTTTACAAATTACGCAAGGCAACCATTACAAATGGCGGAGTCGAGGCGGGAGACACAGATAGAGATAGCGAAATATAGGAAAGGGGGAAGAAGGTTTAGTAGTGAAAGAATGTGGGTTAAACGGAACAGACTTTTAGGGGGAGAGAAAGTGTGTGGCCTTCTGCCCACTGCATGGTATTGGGTGGTAGGTTGGGGTGACTGAGGCGATGGGAGGGCGGAAAGGATGTGGAGAAAAGAAGGGGAAAGGAAATGGAGGGCCCATCTCTATTTGGGTGGGGTGCACCTCATCTTTAATTTGTTTGGAGGGCCCAGTCATTATTTTTTCTGAGTAGGGTTACACTTTTTATTATAGATAGAGGGAAACGGATGGAGATAGAGACGTGGTGGTTATGATTTTAGGTTGGGGTAGGGGGTTGGCCATGGGTGTTGCTTGCTTTTCCACATATCTTAATCAGGCTCAAGTTACGTGGGATTGACCTTTGTTGCAAAGGTTTTAACTCTAAATACAAGGGGGAGGAGCCACGTCGTCGGTTCTATGACTGTTCATTACAGTAGTTCAAATCATCGCCATAGGTAGAATAGGGGGAGGGGGGTTGGGGAATGCAGGGTAAGGTAATGTGATGGGATGGAATGTTCGATTGACGTTAGTCTTGGGGGAGGGATGAAGGGAAGAGGTGGGGGAGGGAGGAGTGGAGTGGGGGGATGGTGGAGGGGGAGTGTGGGGAGAGAATAAGTAGACGATTAGTGTTTAGGTGTGGTAACCCACGATGCTCAAATTATGAGGTTTAATAGTTGGGTGGGGGGGGGAAGGGAGGGAGGCTAGGCGCGGAGTTGGAACTCGTGAACGTATGATGTTGTTTAATGCAAGTTATGGAACATTACAAAATCTTCAAACGGGTTTTCACGCTATTAATAGGCCTTATGTAATCCACCAATAAGGATTACAACAGCACACAGTATGGCTGCAATTGGCAAGGAAAATAAAATATAACATGGCAAAATTTTTGCCCTGAGTAATTTTTACAACCCACCTCACGCCTAAAGAATAAAGAAAAATGCTTATGTGTATAGAAGATTTTCAACTCAATATCACATATTCTTTCACCTCTACAAATATCTGCTGTCACTCATGGGACACCCTGCAATAGTATAAGGACGACATGGGCTATGGTGACAAATTAATGTGACTTACCTGTTGGTGACGACGATGGTAGGAATGAGACCTCGGCATGTTTCAGTGTTCGACATCACCTCCTTCCCCTGGTGTGGGTGGCTCCAACCCTGGTAACAACTTGTGTATCCTCCGTGACTACCATTAATGGTAGTCACGGAGAATTAATTACTGGTGTGCCCATCAGTCGCACCGTCGTAGCCATGAACGGCAGAGATATGGTCGTTGTGGTGCTTTTATTTACCCGTTACACATCTCTCACCATGCTTAATAATATTAACGATCTTCATGACATTCTTGTTGTTATCAGTGATTGCGGAATTCACGATGATATGCTCCACCTACACACAGCCTGTTACTAGACTTACCCCCACCTCCTCTACTCCCCCCCCCACACTACAGTGGGCGACATCTGTTGGCCGACCATAGCATTTACCCCCAGTTGTTTCGAAACTTCAGACTCAAGGCAATTCGAACCCTCACTGTGGCTGGGTAGTGGACACGACTTTGGTGCACGATAGTACTGCGCACGTTAGGCGGGTAAAACTGCATAACAAACTCATATCTTTTAAGGTAGTACTGTGGGGTATGGGATGTTTGGGTTCACACTCAGGATGGGATGGAGAAAGGAAATTCACAATGTGCTCACTGTATACATATTGTATTGGATGTACAATGCAGCTTGGTGCTGGGAAGTGGCAGCGTGGTTACAAGCGTGATGTAGAGAGAGCTGGTTGGTGAGGGTGCTCAGAGGAGGACAGCTTGTGGGTCGCTATGGTCGCCGGCGGGAGCGAGGGCCGCCAGGCAGCGGCGGAGGAGGTGGTGTTGCTTGCTGCCGCTGTAGCTTGAAGAAGAGAGAGGTCACCACGAGGTCAGGTCTTAAATAGCGGGGGTAGGCGTGGCTTATTAGTTGACCTCCGTGATGTATGGCGGCGCTGGTTGACCCAGACCACAAGGCATACACTGGGGAATTCGTGGGGTCGGCTACTCTGCGACAAACAGCGTTTGTTGGGGAGACATCCACTACAGTACCTACGTTTTCTATGGTGTAGCGTCACAGAAAATGGTAAACATTTCGAAGGAATAGTTCGTACACAGGTATTATGTTTTGTATGAATTATATCAGTGTCCGTACATATATTCTTACGGTTACAGTTATTCATATTATTACACTATTAAGTGATAATTGGGCCTTCCCAACCATCATATACTGTAGGTACCTTGAATTCTCCCTTAATGTTATTTATATTTATATCCACCACTTATCTTAAGACTTTCAT
Source organism: Homarus americanus (assembly GCF_018991925.1). NCBI lineage: Eukaryota > Metazoa > Arthropoda > Malacostraca > Decapoda > Nephropidae > Homarus > Homarus americanus. Next base: position 532,583 of record NW_024731852.1, on the reverse strand, counting down.
TGATCAGAGTTAGTAACAACCCATCTTTAGAAACTAAGATTTCTTCTTAATTTTGCCAAGTGTGTATTAAGTTACTAGTTGCTCTTGAACTAATGGTCTTGGTCTTAGGGGCGTATTTTTCGATCAAATATTTATTTTACTCTATAATTTTCCAGCAAGTATCCACATCTTTATTGTTCAACAATGCAGAAATTATCTTTCAAAGTTTCTACAAAGAGTTGCAACAGGATTATTTAGGTCATTCGGTGTACTTTCATTGTTCCAATCGACGTCACAAAGGAGACGACTAAAGTTGAGCACGTTGTGTAGTCTTAATTTTGTTTACATAACTTTTAATAAGATTTGATAATTAGTACAAGGTGATGGTTACGAAATGTCTAACGAGTCGGTGTACAGGTACAGGTTAAACTTCACCCTATTTGAGGGTACACCTTGGATGCTCATCAGCTAACCCGCCGGGTATCTCATTCCTTTACGATAGTCATTGATATTTTCAAGAGATCATTAATTAATTAATTAATAGTATCAAAAGAAGACTGGGGTAATATTAATAGAAATATCTGATTAATGTCATAAGGCAGTAATTAGTTTAAGTCAGTTGTTGCTGTAAACAAACCATTTGTTGATCAGCTGGAGGACAGACCCAATGGTGTACCAGAGTCTATGTTAAAGCTTTGGGACAGATAGAAGAACTTGTCATTCTAACCAGCCAACATTTGAAGTAATCGTTTGAGGATACTCTCCATGGGAGCTGTACACACTGAGAGGCACCAGTAGTGTTATAATGGCTTCTGTTCCTCCATCAAACACTCGTCATGACCACACTTTAGCAGACGTCCTTGCTCAGGAAGGCAATTCTCTCCCTTCTTTCCTCAATACTGTGTTTGGATTTTTATCTCGACATTGTCCGTAAGTCACATTTGTGGGTTAACGTGTGTATTAATGCTGCCAACGACTCTAGCAAGAACACTGCTTTTCCGCCATAAGTTTTGTTGTTAATTGCTAGTGACAGTGTTCTCTTTTGGGGAAGTGTTTCTTTTTTATAATTTATAGTATAATATCGTCGGCGAGCCATGGGAGGGGGAGTGCGTAGTGTGCCCCTAGGGATAAGGGTATAAGGGGCTAGGGGGTTCATGTGACAGCAAAAAACAAACGTAGAGGATATAGGTACGGCAGCCGCATTGACAGACTGTGTTGTTTATGGTTAGGTTAGGTGAATTATAAAGAAGGCCATCTTAGTAACTATAATTGTATAGTCTGCCCACCATGCATGCACTTAAGGTAGTCTTACCAACAGACATAAGCATTTCACATATGGCTGCCGTACCTACTGTATATCCTGTGCCAAAAGCAAAAGTTTCTACTTTTAGAAAATTATCAAAATTACAAAATATTGAAGGTAATTGTTTACATCTCTTGTGCTACTGAACCTGGAACTTGAGGTACAGTAAATGTTTGCAGATTTAAACTAGGCATAACGTGACTCTTTCCACCATATTCTTGTTGGTTGCTGGCATTGGATCCACAGGTCACTCTGAATTGGTCCTAATATGTAATTGAAGATTTGTTATGAAAACTCATTTTATTGCAGAGCCAGTAACAAACAACTCAAATCCCACCTCCCTCCTAGGGATGTTTGTGGGGTGAGTGAGTTGTTACTAAAATTTGGTTTATAACTTTGCCAAAGGAGTTGTGACCTGTGCAGTGGACTGGAAAGCATGAGCTGCATGGCATTGTGACTTATCACACTCCCCATGACTTATGGTAAACCATGACCTTTCTTACCTTTCATTTTGAACAGCTGTTGTTACAAGGGGGTAAATGATCTTAGGATTACCTCCTGTTGCTGTTGTCTAGGGGTGTTATTGAAGAAATCACTACCCTCAGAGAGGGTATTTAATGATACGAATCTTAGATCATTTTCCTCTTCAATTTAAGAATATTGTTTGCAACATTTGTGCTATATTTGCAGAGAAGAAATATATGGCAATACTCACATCTCGGGGCAACACCTCATTAGTCAGTCATACTGCAAATGGCGACAGAAGTACCTGGAAGAGAAAGCACAGCAGTATTTACAGCCCCAAAACTGGTGAGTTTCACAAAAGGTAGGAGAGGGTGTTTTTTCTTGTTTTACGTCATTTTGTCGCCTAAAGTGCATACTGTATATGAAATTGTACTTATGGGTAAAAACTCCTGACCTGAATTCTCTTAGGTTTAGCAACCTGTAGATATAGCTGAAGCTAGATTTGTTGGATGAGAAAAATGTTTTTCCCTTGGCTAATATTAAAACATTAATCACATGGATAGTTTGTCCTACCATCAACCATATATGCCCCTTACATGATAACAGACCCTGGCTTAAGGGTTCTTCCGAATTTAAATCTCATAAGTCACCTTCAGCCACAAAATGGGCTTTTGTAACTCAGTCTTCCATTTGTGGCTGAAGAGAAGAGTGGGTGACCTACATTCACACCCACCTCCCTAAAGTGAAGTTCTGAATCTGCAGGGAACTGAGAGTTGGGTCATTATTTCTCCACATTGTTCATTTGGCTTATGATGCAATTTAGCTTGACCTCAGTCACCACATGTCTGTGAGATAACTGAGGATCTACATCTGAATCTGAATTTGTCATGGTGAGAAGGGTAATTTGTATCATAACTTGTTGTCCTTCCATTAAGCATTGTTTAGGGGAGATTTGTTCTTGCAATCTACTCAGTTGTCTCCTCAGCCACTAAAAAAGATTTCTGGCCTTAATGCTCCAACTGTTTCCTCTGTTGAAAGTTCAAGGGACACAACAGGGCCATGTCCACCTCAATGTAACACATATGGTTTCTGCTCGTAAACTTCCCATAGACTCAAAGGACTGATGTAGATTTTGCTCTGAAAATTTATGACAATTTTCAGTCAGGGAATGTATTATTTTAATGTCTCCTGTGTTACTCTACAGCCACTCTGTAATCCCTCTCTTGGGTTATTTTGTTAATTTTTCTAGTTTACTGCAGTATATTTTCTTAATTTTTCTTTTCTTTTCTTGTTCTTCTTATTATTATTGTTTTATTTTTTAGTGAAGAAAATGTGGTTCCACCAGCTGTTGCTGAGGAAATTGTTATAGCCCATGATGAAGTGACTGGTGATCATCTCTCAGGTACACCGGCAGCAGTCATCACCACAGAAGCTACATTAGGAAATACTACACCATCTGCATCAAGTTCATCAAGGTGTGTCTTTTAAAATAAATTGTCATCTTTTATTATGCGAGATTTTGTACTAGTACAGTGTATGATTCCAATGTAAAAGTAATGTAAAAGTACAGTAACTCTTAATTTTTGAAGACTTATAACCAGTAAACTGACATGTACTAAAGAGAATAAATAAGTTCAGGCCTGTGAGAATAAGATTTTTGATAGATGTACAGTCACCCATAAAAGTCCTGATGCCTCTCCTGCTGTTCCACGAACACAGAGATTCACACTCATGAATTGGACGCAGTAAACACTGATGTATTATTCTGCCCATAAATGCTTTGGATTCACGAGTCTGAATCTCAGGGTTCGTGGTTCAGGAGGAGAGGGAACAGGACTTTTGTGGGTGACTGTACTGTACTGTACCTGTAATGTAACAATGTGGAAAAAATTGCAGGTATTTACACAAACATCCTACTTACAAGAACCAAATTTTTTCATACACCGATTTATTTTTGCTACCCAGATTTCATACATACAAGGTTAAAGTTGACATGTACACAGATGCACATCAGGCCTAAACATATCATTTGTTGATGGCTAATCATAAGGTTACTTGTCCAACCACACCAATCCCTAGACAACCTAAAATTTCATTAAAGATACCTGTACAGTACCTGGTTTCAGTTAACTGTACATTGCGTGAGCCAATTGTCTTTTGGATCCATCATAAACTAGGATATGAGGATCAATCCACTATGTTTCATTTATTCTTAGAACAGGTCAGACACTGGTAACATCTTTCATGTTGAAATATTCCAGTTGTGCCAAATGATTTGTATTTTGTTTATTTATCTTTTGAACTATTTAAATATTCCACAGGAAATCCAGTAAATCCACCAAAGAAAATAATCTTTATGATTCAACTAATGGTGCGGTGAAAGACTCCTATGCATGGACACAAACAATTGAAGATTTGGAAGTGAGAATCCCTGTACCAGAGAAAGTGTTAAGAGGAAAGCAGGTAACTCAGATTATTCTATTGTATTTCTTTTATAAATGTTGCAGGTGTTCAGAATCAAGAGCAAATAGACACTCGTTTGACTCACCTTCATCCATTATTGCTGTATCATCCCACAAACCACTCAAAACAATACTCTTTTATTCTAGTGCAGAAATACATCGCTTTACCAGACTAATTACAGTAGTTCATAAAATAGACTCAAACAATGGAAATTATACCCTCTCAAAGTATAATTTTTATATAAGATATACCCTACAGCGGTATTAACCCCTTCATTATGGGGATGCCACTGTTGATATTTTATTTGGCTAACACCATATGATTTTATTCAGTACAGAGGGGACCCCATAACACAAGGGATTAAATGTTCATAATCATTTAATGTTACAGTAAACCCTCGATAACTCAGCACATATGGGGCTCTGGCCTTGCTGAGTTTCCCAAATTCAAACTTATCGAGGCACTTTACCCCCCTCCTAAAAAAATTAAATAATTATTGACCTGTATATTTGTACATGTAATTACTAAATGTAAAAAAATAACACTTACCAGCACTGCAGGTGAAGAATGGAGCATCATAGTAGGTTGTACAGATGCATGGTAGGTGACAGAGGTATGGTAGGTGACACAGAGGCATGGTAGGTGACACAGGTGGCCAGATAGTATGCTGAGATTTTCCCAGATAATTTTATATATCTCGGCATTTCCAGAGTTATATGAAATTCCGAGTTATCAAATGCTGAGTTATCGAGGGTTTACTGTAATATGGGGACTGTACACTAACTAACTGTACTGAAAACTAGATGGATCAAATCTTTTACCCCATTAACATGTGTACAATACTCTTCCTTGGGCAGTCAAGTGGTCTCACAGATAAGACTGGCGAGGTGATCACTTGAGATTTAGAAGCACCTATAAGTAGCTACCTTGTATCGTGGGAATGAAGCTTCAATGCTTCCTTTGCATCAAATTTTTAGAATACACCTTGGTAACATGACTACCTTCAAGCACAGTTCTTTTTTTTTTACGGGTATTAGCCCATCCGGGCACAGGTCACTGACCCACATCAGTGCCTGGGGGGGGAATATAATAATGATAATGATAATAATAATAATAATAATAATAATAATAATAATAATAATAATAATAATAATAATAATGACCATAAATAAATACAAAAATTTAAAAATAAATCAAGAGTGTGAAATGATATACTGTATAGTATGTACCGGGTATGTTGTGTTGTCAATAGTAAGAGAAACAATTGAGACCCTGCAATTGTGTGTAAATGAGGCAGAAAGTCAGATCAGCAACCTGGGACTTGGTCACAATTTTTGTGATGCCATATGGCAGTAGGGTCTACCATCAGACAAAACATTATGCTTCCAATATCTTCCAAGGCGGTAGTACCTCTGTGTTTGATAGCTGCCTACTACCTCCTATCTACTAGCTGCTTACTACCTATTACTATGGTACAGTACAGGCAGCTCTTATTTATTGCAAGGGTTCCATTCTTGAAAACCCCTGCAGTGTTTGAAATTGTAATATGTGAAGCAATTCTTCCCACAAGCAAATACCCGGTATTTGTTAAAGGAGTACATTCCTAGCTAGGAATTTTAGGGGTATTTAGGCTTTTTTTTCATATGGAAACACTTCTAAATCAATAAAAATATTCCTTCCTGGAAATTTTTTCTCAGTTCTAAGTCCAACATTTCTGAACAAAACCTTTACTGCATTCCTCGTCTCTGACGTCTAAAGAGTTCAACCCTGGTGTACAGCCTAAGACTCACGGCTGTCATTCAAGGGTCATTTTGGGAAGAGCATTGGCTATTAATATTATTTTAGTCTATAATAATTATACAGTACTGTATACACATAATGCACAACTCATAAAAAAAAAATTTAACACTGCAAATACGCTGTTCACTCGGTCCACTATCATACAACAAGAAATCTTCACCATCAGCTGTCATCTTATACTCAGATGGAATGACCAAGTCAGCGAGGTTTAATGGAATGACATGAGGGGCACCAACAGCTTGTTTGTAGCGTCTTATTGCACTTCAAATATCTCTTACAGGTGGTACAGTAAGTCCTCGTATAACATCGGCCCACTTAACGTTGATTCGGTACTACATCGCTAATTTTTAGATACCCAAAATTCGCTTAACATCCCGACGACTCAATATAACGTCGTTTTTGCATTGTCACAGACTACTTTTTACAGCGCATCACCCTCTCTCGGTGCGCTACCTCTAACTCGCGGAACGTTACAGCGTCCCCAACCAACGCCAAGCCAGTCTTTGTTTGGCTTCCACAGCATTCTTACGTGTTTAAGTGTTTTTGCTCTTAATCCTGTACTCTAACCATACACAGTGCTGGATTTAGACCTGTGGAGGCCCATGGGCAGCCTCTTTGTGGAGGACCCCTCATTATAACTACCCAAGAGGGTGGGGTGGCGAGTGAAGTGAGCCTAAACATCTGGGAGTTCCGGGGGGCGCTGTAAGCCCCCCGGGAAAATTTTGATATTTGAACACTTCTTTGGAGAATTTTTAAGCCGTATGCAGTTATATTGAGGAAATTAGAACATTGAGAAATTTTTAATTAACTGTATATTTATTGATAGTGTACAAATTCCCAACACACACACAAAAGTGAGACATGACTGGAGTCATTCATGTGGTTTCAAGTCGACCAGCCCTGATATAGCAACTACCGCACATGGCAAAAATTTTCAAGAGACTTCACAGAAAAGAATATATTATTAGTTATTACAGAGAGATGATTCTTTGCATTATTAATCAGATAGACCTCTACTCAAATAATGGTTCTGTCCTAGAATGCATGTATAGGCTTCTTTAAGTCCAAGGTCAGATAGATTGAGAATAAGTATTAACTTAACTATAAATAGTTGAACATAGTTTTACGTGATGGAATAGTTAAACATGAATTTTAAAGAATGAAAATAAAAATAATCCAAATGAATAAACAAATAAATAAAATATTGTAATATGTGGAGGCCCCTGGACAGCTGCCCACTTTGCCCACTCCTGAATCCGGCCCTGAAATGGCTTCCAAGCACCCATCAAGTGCTACTGATGCTAGTGTTGTGAAGAAGCAACGTAAGACCATTACCCTTGCTACGAAAATGGAGGAGTCTCAGTGACTCGCCACCCTCCTCCTCTCCTGCCATCCTCCTCCTCTCCACTACCCACCACACACTCGCTCCACCACCTCCCCCCATCAGTGAGTAACAATGCAAAATGACTTACGATGGGGTGAGGGACCCAAATGCAGGTTGTAAGCCGAATTGGTCGTAAGTCGAAAATGCAAAGATAATACTTAGACAATCTAAAGTGGGTGTCTCCTTTTCTTCTCAACACCACAAAACTCTCACTTTTAAGCTTGCCAGCCATTTTAAAGGGAATTACAAACGAAAATTTTGTCAGTACACAGCGCAATCACTAACGTTGGGACTCGAAAATACGTAATTTGAAAAAAATTTGGCAAGACTGGGGCAGTTGTATGTCCGAGTGGTCGTAAGTCGAGTAGGTCGTAAGTCGAGGAGTGACTGTATATATATATATATATCTTGATATATATATGTATATATATACTATTTTCAATAAAATTGCCTTTGAATTTCTGTTTATGTAATGTATTTCATGGGTCAAAGGGAGGCTGGGGAACATAACGACCGTATTCTATCTATTTCTTATGGGTAAAATTGATTTGTTTAACGTTGTTTCGTATAACATTGCATTTTGAGGAACGTAACCTGGACGTTAAGCGAGGACTTACTGTAGAGACACCTTCTGGGTAATAATTTGCTGTGTGGTCTCTTGGGTGCTAATAGCTTTCATCTGCCTGACGGACAGTACTTTGATCAGCTATACATAAGATTCACTCGAGCCTGGGGGGCAATTGGCCCATGGGGGCAGTTGGGCAATTGTCCCATGGGGGCAGTTGTCCTAGAACCAGTATACTGTAATATGTTGTTGTTATCATATTTTGTACATGAATCAAAATTCATATATCTTTATTTAAACTTGGTTTAATTCATGAATTGCCTTCAAAGGTTCGAGTGACCCTGCAGACATCATCCTTTGAAGTGGAGGTGCAAGAACCGGCCTCAGTGTGGCAGATGCTTCTTACAGGCAAATTTCCTCACAGCATTAAGGTTGAAGAATCTTTGTGGTCTCTGGTGCCTGGTGAACACATATCGGTAATACACTCATGATATGTTCTGCTTTTATGACCTTACTCCATTTTCAGTTAGCATTATATAGGTTGGGGCACACATGTTAAACTTTATTTGGAAAAGAATTAATATTTAAATAACTGTCTGCTTTATACTATTCATTTACTGTCTATCCTTGTGGGATGTAACAACAAAAAGATTTTCATAGTGCTTGAATAATGTATTACAGCTAGTCTCTGCTTACTAAGTAAATTCATTGGAGGAAACCTAAGCATTATGTAAAACACAAAGTAAAATTCAAAACTTACTTTAGAAATTGTTAATTGAACATACAGTATATCAGGCCAACATATGTTAGTGAATAGTTAACCTTCAACAGAAAAGATAAATCTAGTGGAAGCAAGTGATGAGAGGTTACTGAGAGGTATGGAGAAGGGAAAGAAAGTGTATACAGTTAGGAATTAGGAACTTAGAAGCTGAACTGTATTGAGAGGGTGATCAGGTATCAAAATTGTTATCCTTTCCTCCTATTCAAGTTCATTAAATACAATAAGTTATTTTTATTACTGCAAAAGTAGGACATATTAGGAAGAACAGTTTGACATACACTTAACTTAAGAAATGCTCACATCTATCTTTAAGCTGCATTTTGTTGCAATGTTTTCTTTAAAAAAGACACTTCATCTGAGAAGTGAGGGGTACCTGTAACTAAACAGGCTATTGCATTTGATATAGTTTTATGTGATCAATTTTAAAATAATCACAGTCATTTTGACTTAACACGCTCCCAACAATTTTAACAGGCATTGGACTTAGTGCTAATTTCCACGTTTCCTTACGTCTTAATTTTTTTTCTATCCAACTCAAAAATATGTGTTAATATAACACTGTTCCTGCAGATTCACCTAGAAAAGAGTGAAGAACGTTGGTGGGATAAACTCTTAACATCAGAAGATTCCATAGACTTGAAGAAGATAAATGCCGAGCGCGACTATGCTTCCTTACCTCAAGAAGACCGACAGAAAATTCAAGAATTTTTATGGAATAAGCAACAGCAAGACCAAGGCAAACCAACTTCTGACCATCTGGTAAAGAATTGCTTTAGTCAGCTTAAAGTTACACTTGCACAACAAGCTTAAATATTCTCCTAAAATTTTTTGTCAATTTTGTTTTTGCGCTCTATCATTGGAGAGAGGGAGTGCAGCGGTCTAGTGGATACAGCACTTGCCTCCTGTTCCTTGGTCGGTAGTTCAATTCCTAAGTATTCCCAGTTCACCTAGCTGTAAATGTGGTAAAGTGCAGTACCGGCCATGCTGCCTCCTTGTGTACTGAAGGCTTAGTATGCAGTATGTCGTATTCACAATGTCCCTAACAAGCAATCATGCCTTTGGGACCCACTTTTATTTTTCATTTGAGAGAATGCGGCATTATTTGGTCATAATTATATGTCATAAAATTATTTAAAAAAAAAAAGTTTGAGTGTGTAGCTGGCTTAACTTGTAAGGTCAAGAGAACTTAATGGATCAACTTTTGTGATGTTAGAGGAGTAGCCAAAACTTAGTTCATGAATTTTATTTATTTTTTTAACTTTAAAGGATGAAACCATTTATCCCCAAAGTATGTACTGTATATGAATGGATCAATAGAGTACTTTTGTTATGAGGATATTCTTAAAATGGATACAAAGAAGGCATATCCATTAGCTGTATTATCTCCTTTTCACTGGTCAGCTGTTTGAATATGTATCTGTCTAGAAGTGATTTAATTATATTTTATTCCATTCTTTCTCACAGAAAATGGAATCAGTGCTTCGTGAGGCATGGAATGCTGAAGGTTCTCCATTTCAAGGTCAGCCATTTGATCCTTCAATAGTGAACTTTACTACTGGGGCTGGTGTGGGAGATAGGGTAGCTTGATTAAGAAACCTTTCACATACATGTATATTATTGTTAGTAACAAATGTCACTTAAATGACATTATGATAATGGCTACATTGTTATTTATAGTTATATAAATTTCTTGAATAAGAATAAAGTTGTTTATGTAAAAAGTATTTTATTTAGCCTCTCTTGTACTGAGTATTGTATTTGTTATTGATGTTGTGATCTTTTACAGTCTATTGGTCACTTAAAGTGACCATTAAAATCACCCTATCAGAATGCCCTCTGGTATACGCTCCGAGTGGCTAAAACATTTTTACGTCAATGGCGTGAGAAAACCCTGAGAGCTAAGCTTTTTCATTCTATCTCATACCCAGTGTATATTCTTAAGCATCTCATTAGCCAGGTCTACCTGGCCTTGTGAGCCATCCAATCTTAACCATTTTTAGCCTTGTCAATCATCTCACATACAGCAAGTCTGGTCTTTACTTGCCATCCCATCTTGTCTGAACCCTTCTTCCTTTACCTTTTCATATAAGCACATTTTACTGCCCTCTTTACTTTCTTACCATTTACACCCACTGCTATGGCACAGTCTACAGCAGTATGCCAATAACACCATACTGGAATTACTACAAATACACACACACACTCACTGTATTTCAGCGAACTGTCTCTCAAGTTTATATTTGAACATCCAAGTGGAAGAATACTGGATGGGAAATGTGAAACAAAACTTATGTACAAGTTGCTAATTATTTATTAACTTCGAATTTATGAAAGAAGTTTACTGTATTGAAGATTGGTGAATTTAATGAGTACAGAAGTATAGAGTGTGTATATTTAGTGAGAAATTATCACCATATAGTATTTGTATTATTATTTTTGTACAGTATATTAATGAGAATTAGAAAAGATTTTATTTTATTTATATTTTTTTTTTGGGGGGGTCATAAAAGTATTGAAGGAACCACAGATTCTCAGTAGTCTGTTTAAAACGATCATGACTACAGTATCGTAATAGAATAGAAACAATAAAAATACATGAACTTCAAACACAGTATATAAACAAAATCATCACACATGACAAGTACTGTACACTACGATGCATGTGATGTAAAGACTCTTGAATGCAATCTATAAGACTGTTGACGTCTTCAATATCCACACACTATCAACATCTTCAATATTCACATACTATACACATCTAATACTAGAGGAACTAAATTGCTTCTTTTCATTATTAATGGTGAACTAATCTGAACAAGAATACATACATGTTTTGTCTTCAGTGACCTGAACAAAATTGCAGTTTGCAATGAATTGTGTGTGTGTGTTTTCTGTCCAGGAACTGCACAGTTGGACTGATAATTAGAACTGAGCGTATATGGGGAACTTTAAACGAAGATGAAACATAAAAACATCAGAATGGAGATAACTGGAGCTGATTTATTAGTCTATTCTGGGTGAATCTGAAGAGGTAAAAAAACGTGAAGAACAAAGCTGAAGGAGGAGATTAGTGAAAAAATAGACAGATTGATGTGGGAAGAAACGTTGTAACATATTTTTTTATTATTTTTAAGTATAGTTGAAGAGGACGAAAACCGCGAAGAAAGAGGTGAACAAGAAAGGGGAGATAGAAAAATGTTGAAAGAAGTGGGTGGTACTGTGCTAACCACTAGTGGGCCTCCAGTCCAGACTTCTGAGCAGATAAAAATTATTGCGTCGGCCAGACGTAAGGTAACTCAGAGGAAGGAACTATTACTCCCGCATATCAGTGTAGATCCCTTGGAGTAAGTTGCTTTAAATGTAGGTGGCGTTGATCTGTCTGAGTCATCTGCTTGTCAGCTGTTTGTTTACATTTGGGAAGAAGACTGCGGCATGGTCAACCTGTCAAATGTACTAAACTGGCTTCGGAGACAGGTACCCATGGCTGTATCGTGTGGTGAAGGAAAAAAGAATTACAGCCATCTGAAATTCCACTGGTTTCCCCAAGATAAAAAAAGATAAGTTAATAGAACAGTGAACCCTCACTTTACGAGGTCAATTGAACCCACGGCGGCCCGCGTAATGTGAACAACATAACATATGGGATTAATTGAAATAGAGACCGGGCCGACCCCCAAACTCCACTTTTTCAGACACAATACCTACGTTGTAGTAAAAATAACTTCTTAATTTTATGATGGTATGCACACACAATTAATAATTAAGAGAAATATCAATAATATTAGGTTTTTTAACACTTACATTAGTAGAAAAGATGGCTGGGCACACAGGGATGGGGGGTTGGTTCCGAGGCAGAGGGCAGATTATTGGCCCTCACCTGTATCACTTGTATCAATTGTATCACTATCCACCACAGAAGCTTGCAGGGCCTCCTTGTCAAACCCCTCAAAGTCCATATAAGTCCATATCCTCACTATCATTATCACTATCACTGACTTGGGCCGGCTGTGGTGGGTGGCGGGTGAAGAACTCGGTAATGTTTTGATGACTGGGCGACCTTGTGCACACCTTGCTCGCGCCGCTCTCCGCGTAAAAGGGTACACACACCGTGGAAAGTGAGCATTCCGTGTTCGGCAGGGTACCGCGTAAACGTGGAAACGTGTAAAGTGGGACCGCGTAAAGCGAGGGTTGACTGTACAGTGGAATGTTGCTCGTTGAAATGAAGTTATATTGTAGTGGAGCCTCTCTCCTACAACTGACGACTAAGCTCCGGCCGCGCGCCTACCAGCCAATCAGCGTACAGCCAGCGATGCCGGTAGACCTACTCCCCAGTGCAGATGCACACGTATCAACGCCAGAAGAGGCCATAGCTTCCCACGACATGCCAGGATCAGAGTACCGGGCACCTCTCGCATTCTCATCTGTGATTGGCTCCCGCGCTACGCTCGCCTTGATTCATGAGGTAACAGAACTGTATAAATACGGGCGTGGCTGGCCAGGGAGACCATTCTACTCTGACCTACTGGACCAGCAAGACCTCTCTACAGCACCTCACCAACCATCTCCCTCAGAAAGCTCCTCGCCCAACAGGACCTCTGAGCAAACTACTCCTCACCTAGTAACTCCTTAGCACTGCACTGTACAACAATATATATACAGAAAACGCATTGTGAGTTTCTATTCTACCTCATTCCTGAGTGTGAGATATCTACATGTACGTACGGTTGTGTGCCCATACAAAGAGACAATAGACAACCAAAGAGAATTGACAACTGGCCACATACAGTACGCTACAATAGTAACCAAATATGACAGGGCTGAAACTACTGTCTAATATATATATATATATATATATATATATATATATATATATATATATATATATATATATATATATATATATATATATATATATATATATATATATATATATATATATATATATAATATTGGCTCAAACCTTAAATACCCTAGATCTTTCATAGAAGAATGCTTTCATAGAAGAATGCCTTACGTTAGTAGGGTCATTACCTAATACCTGACCATTGTGGACCTGGTCTCACCCTCCTCTGTATATATACACCTCGTTTTGCACTTCTCCTTAGTCTGTACTCACCCCTGAAGATGTTGTAGGTATTCGTGGTATAATGTTGTCTAGCACTCAGGATGGATGGAAACTCTAAGGTGGTTTTCTTGTATAATATAAGTTATATGATAGACAGTCTGGTGCTGGAGGTGCCGTGTGGTGAGGAGCTGCTCAGTGGAGACGTTCGGTGAGTAGCGTGTTGAAGGAGGTAGATGTGCAGGAGCTTCGTTAGAGAAGATGTTGCCTGTTGCTGGCCTCCTGGTTGAATGAATGCTGGACAGCGTGGAGCTTGCTGGAGGAGGTGTTGCGTGTTCAAGTAGAATGGCCAGAATGAGAGCTGGTTGGTGAGGAAGCTCAGAGAAGGACAGCTGGTGGGTCGCCATGCTCGCTGGCGGGAGCGAGGACCGCCAGGCAGGCGGAGGAGAAGCGAGGGCCGCCAGGCAGCGGCGGAGGAGGAGGTGTTGCTTGTTCAAGA
>NW_024731852.1:435782-513282 GCF_018991925.1 Homarus americanus | reverse complement strand
GGTATATACGGGGAAAGATCAAATAAGTTTTCTCATATTTATTCATTGTTGTGTTCCCATGCTAAAGACTGAAGATATCTTTCCTTTCCATTCAGTCTTATTCATTAAAATTGTCATACAAGTTAAAATTGACTCAGTATGTGTATAGAATGACAGTGCAGGTACAAAAAAATAAATACAAACTTACACAATGCAGATACCATATACAAACAACGTACAGTACAGCCAGTGCGGGTATACTAACAATGGTAAACTAAAGCATTTCAATAAGGCTCACCAACAAAGACATCAGTTGGTTATTTCTAGTAGAGTCCTTTAAAATGGGATGAGTTGAATTGGTGGAGGTTATGTGACCAGCAATACATTGATGTTGGGAGTTTAAATGGTGCATGGTGGTGGTGACATTGAGTGTAGTGTCAAAACATTGATTATGGAAGTGTCTGTAGTGTGCTGAAAATTTCTGGTGATATTAATTGTTTTGATGGCCTTTTGTTTCTGTGCAGAAATTCAGAATAAAGGAGGGTAATTGCTGCAATACTGTAATATACTTAACCAAAAAGTGACAGTAGTATTTCATCTAAGAATGCGCTCTTAGTTGAATTTCTGTTAATATTTCATGTTAAGACTCGAATAATGGTAATGCCTATAATCTCAGTGCTCTATGACGACGAAAATTTATGTTGATTTGTGTAATAAATATATCATAGCAGTCACTAATTATTATGTAGCCTGTATTATGTTTTTGTGGCATTGAAGGAAGCCAAGTTGGATGCACGCTGCTCAGCTGTGTGTATAATGCCTTCCTATACAGTATAGCTAGCTAGCGAGGATATTGTTTTGCATTCAACATAGCAGGGTTGTTGATTGATATTTTTTTTTTAATTGGATTGTATTTCCATAAATTTTGTAAAGTTTAAATCAGAAATATTCCCTAGAACATTTACTGACAACTATTCCCAGTCTTCCCTTCCTACGGACTTGTTCTTTTGAAACTAAGGAACCGCCTTGGTACATAAAAAGCAGCAAAACTTGTCTCTCTTTATAAGTTTTTGAATGCAGACACTGGTCATGGTTATGGAGATGCTTAATTAAACCAGAACTTGTTTGCAAGGCGATTGTAGAAATTTGATTTTTATAAATATTAAATGTCATGTGTATCCAAATGTGTTGTGATTGACCATAGTTTTCATTGTCTTTAATACTTAATTATAACCCCTACATGTTTGAAGTAGTAGCACCGTACAGTAGAATAAAACCTGTAAAGTTTGAAGTTATGTTACTTTCTTAAACTTGTGTTTGTTGTTTCAGTTACAATACAATTACAGTAGTGTAATTTATGTTTTGAGAACAATGAACAGTGGATATTATGAGAGTGAAGATTTCTTGTGTTTAATTATGTAGTCTACTGTGATAAAGACTTAAGAAACTGTTTCTTTGGCTGATTATTTTTACAACATATAAGCAATTGTTTATTTTTGCAGTACAGTTCTTTCTTCCTTTTATATTGACCATATAAAAACCAAACCGTGATTTAAATCACTAATTAAAACAAAATAATTTGATTTAAATAAAACCACCCTGCAAAATTTCTTCTCATGAAATGGAAAATCAGAGTGAAGGATCTGTGAAGAGTTGAGTCATCTGCATTGGACTGAATAGGCCTAGAGGTGTTTGTCACTGAAAAAATTCTATGTGTAATACCATTACAGTCATGGTAGTAAAGTTTTTAAATACATGACTATATGCACAGTGAATTCCTTGAACTTAGTACCCTGTTATGGTTACGTTTCTTTGTGTTTTTTAGTAAATCTTTACTGTAATTTAGTGTAGCTATAGAATACAAATGTTGTAGAGTTACACAGAAAAATAATTTATATCAGTATTTATTAAGGAAAGAGAAACTGATTTTAGTGGGAACACACTCAGAAGCATTATTTATTGGCAAATTTGGCAGTACAGTACTCATTGTTGCTTCCTGTCACAAGTACTGTACTATAATGCTTAGTAAGTGATAGTGTTTGACTGTTCACTGAAGGCAGAGAGGCCATAACTTACTAAGAATTCTCACATTATACAATAAAATGATGATAATTCAAAATAATTAAGAGGAAAGTGGGTCCAAAAATGCACAGTAATTGTTTGAGAAATCTTATTATTTTCCTATTAAGTACCGGGCACAAAAGGAAAAAAATCTTGTACGTATTTATGAAGTAACAGCGGCAGGAGGTATAGTACACAATCCTTTTTTAGTCAAATTTATGAGTACTGTCCTGTATTTATGATGAAAATAAATTGCAATAAACATCAAATACCATAGTTAACAGCAAAAACACTATACAAGATAAGAGAAAATACAAGAGCAATGTAATACACTTGTTAAATAACCCTTGTTTTTATAGTAACGTGTTCTAATAATAATAATAATTAACGGTTTATTGAAAAAATTCTGCAGCCCGAAGGCTGAAAATATACATTGGACATAAATGACTTATTACATACATTGGTGGTTTAACAAAAGCCTTCATTAGAGAAAGGTAAAGGAACATACAGTGAACATACAGATTAATGTAGGTGTTGAACAGCAAACTCGTAGTGTAGTAACTCCCTCCCAGATGGTGTTAGGAGGAACTCACGTGGTGTAGTAGTTCCCTCAGATGGTGTTCTGAGGGACCTCACGTGGTGTAGTAATTACCTCACGTACGGAGCCCCACTTACCTGTTCACTAGCAGTATTTCTGGTCGTCTTTTCTTGATTGCCAATATATTATAAAATAGCTGTTCTTGAGATCAGATGCTACTGCAATTTCACCTTGTTCAACATGCTCAATGTTTCCTATTATAGTTGTTAGTGATCATAGGCTATACTTTCTTCCCTACTACAGTCGCTAATCCCTAGCAGAACCTTGAACATCACAACCACTAGTATTTTACTTATTATTGCAGCACATTGAGTGCTGTACTTTTGTGCATCTCTCCAAGATGGCCACCCCAGCTGACTCCTGGGGATGTGTGGTTGGAATTTTTGCTGGGACTCAAATTTGTATAAGCGGGGGAAGCTTTTATTAATTGAAAAATAAGTGTTAAATTGGAAAATGTGTTTAATACCTGTACCTGTATAAGATAATTTTCGTGTCTTGAATGTTCGTTAAGCAAGGGATTCCTGTAGAACGTCACTGGCTGCTATCTGTGTTCTGGTGGGCCACATCTCAAAACACGCCAACCACTGTACCTGTTATAAATGGTGGCAACTGTACCTGTGACTGGATCAGAGTTGTCGTGGCACTGTATACTGTACTTGGTAGCTATTGAAGTTGGAACTACCTGTATCAGTTTTTTCTTGCTAACTTGAATTAGTTTTCCTTTTTCCCCAGCAAATATGGATTCTGTGCATTAAAATATGTATTTAAAGAAAATCCCAAAGAAAGCAAACCATTATTAAGTTTATGGCATGTGTCTATATACTGTACATGCCTGTGGTGTAATGGTCAGCATTCTCACCTTGCAAGCGAGCTGACCCGAGTTCGATCCTTGGGCAGGGTGAACTATAGGCAAGTTTCTTTATGCCATTTGCCTCTGTCTACCTAGCAGTAATCGGGGACCTAGATGTTAACCAATTTGCGGATCGTGTTCCGGGGTAATGGTTAGCCAGTGCAGTTGGCTAGTTGTTGTCCGGTCTTCTTGGACTATTCCTTGACACTGGGTCATGCAACTCGTTAACTTGGGGTGTGGTTGTTGTGTTGGTGACAGCTTCTACACCTTAAACAAATTCACGCCTAGGTGGCCCTTGGCCCGGCCATCCTCGTTACACAAAGGGCAACCATTATTATTATATACTGTACATACAGTACCCCAAAAAATTGTGCCAGAAGGGCTATAATATACTGTAGGTTTAAATAATGTGACTTTATGATATGAACCAGCGAGATGAAATTACCCAAACCATCCTTATGATAATAATAATAATGGTTGCCCCTTGTGTAACGAGGATGGCCTGCCCAAGGGTCACCTAGGCGTGAATTTGTTTAAGGTGTAGAAGCTGTCACCAACACAACAACCACACCCCAAGTTAACGAGTTGCATGACCCAGTGTCAAGTAATAGTCCAAGAAGACCGGACAACAACTAGCCAACTGCACTGGCTAACCATTACCCCGGAACACGATCCACAAATCGATTAACAGCCAGGTCCCACCCATATTACTGCTGGGTAGACAGAGGCAAATGGTGTAATGAAACTTGCCCATAGTTTCACCCTTCCCGGGGATGGTACCCAGGTCCACTCTCTTGCGAGTGGTCGCCTTATGATAGTACCATAGCAAAGTAACAGAAGTACTGGTAGCATGTACTGTACTGTATAGTAGCGCTTCACCCAGCGACAATGATTAATATAAAGTAAAATTATATACTGTATTGATTATTCTAGCCTAAATCATTTTTTGGGGGAGGTTATCCCAGTACAATAAATATTTACTTTATAGTCAGGTTTTAAATTATATACCCCACTATACATCTGGTAACTTGTGAGTGTGGCAAAATTAAAAAAAAAAAAAATAACAGAGCTACTGCCCATATAATAAACCAAGCAATTTTGTGTAATATCAATGCAATAAGGTTTGTTTAAGGGAAAAAGAGTGATTCTTTGTTTTTTTGGATGGAGTTTTTAGTTAGTCAGTTCTGCTATAACGCGATAGTTGTGTTCTTGTAAAACATCGTGTTATAGAAATTCGCGCAATAGAAATAACAGGGCTTATGGAGAAAATAGGGTTAGGTGCAGATTACTCGAAATAAAAAAAAATTTAGTAGTTACCCTAACACAAAGGATAGCACAGTCTAAATAAATGTTACATTCATATCTAATAATGAATTCATACAGTAAATGTAACACTTTACCTTGAAAAAATATGAATATAACTTGAAGGGGGACAAGGGTGATTTTGAGGTTGATAACATCGAGCTTCTCTTTAAGTGTTATAGCCTTTCTTTTGCGATCATCACCGGGAATGCGATCACCAGAACCCTTCTTGGAGATATTCTTCTTTACCATATTCACAGTTAATACCACAAAATTGGAGAAATAGTAAGCAAAAATCGCGTTATAGCAAACAAGCGTTCGCGTTTTACAAATATCGTTTTTCTATTCATAAATTGCGTTAGAGCCAATTCGAGTTGTCAAAATGCGTAATAGCAGAACTCGCTGTAGTTTCAACTTGTGCACACTCGAAGGAAAACAATTGGAAATGAAATTCTGTGTTCTGTTTTGATTCCTAGAGCTTTAGAAATGTTATGTGGTTTGGTTGTGATATTGAAGTTTGTCTGTTTATTGTTATGCAGTAGTGATTTGGGAACCATTTTATCCTCACTCAAGAGTTAGTCCTAACTTATTAACAGATAGTTACTGTATCTGGCTGAGAGTTGGAAAATGGCAAGGGAATATATTTTTGTCTTTTCTGCAGGATTACAGATTTTGGTAATTTGTTTTATCTTAATAGCTATACAGCCCAGCTGGGCTACCTAAAAAGAAAGTTTTATATAATTTTTGTATTTGTTAATACTTTTTTGGACAAGGTGGTAAAAGTACTGTACAGTATACTGTACTGTAAATATACTGTACAGTATTGAATATGATTTTTTGGAGTCTTTTAATGAACATAATTAGAGTGAAGAGTGGCTGAACTTGTACAGTTAAACCTCCATATAATGGACTCTGATCTAATGTTTATAGTCCAAACTTTTCTGTCTTCACATGAGAGTTAATGGTATGGGATGTACCAGGTAATTTAGTAACTTTTCAGCATGCTGACAGTATTTTTTAAACACTATACAGTACAGTACTTTGGCAGTGAAAGACTCAGAGATTTGATAGACTGCATTTAGGAATATTCTCTGGGGTTTGAAAATTATCATTTGAAATGGTCCTGTATATATTGTACTATATAGCACATAAGTATACTTCAAGTGTTAATAGTCTTTGGTTCTGATTTTTTTGTTTTTTGTTTTCAGCAAATTACCCTTGGTTCTCTGCAAGGACTACCTCCTGGGGCACAGGGCCACTTACTGGTAAAAACGGAGAATGGTCAACTTCAGTTACTCCGTGTCAACACTGCAGCTGCTGCCCCTGGCCAGCTATCTGCCAATGTTACCACTACTACGGCATTGCAACAAGCTCCTAATGCCTACAGATTCCAGCCCCCACAAGTTAGTGCCTTAAATTTTAATGTCTCTATTACTGTAGTAACATAAAGTATGGTAGAGTACTCGAAGAAAAGTGTGAAATTTTTTTATGCAGTATTTAAACTTCTTGCCCGTTTTTATATACTGTACGTGTTACGTGTTCTTTCTTTACACCCACAATCACCATCCACCCCCCTCCCCTTCCCCTTTTTTTCAGAATAATGGAATATAATGTACCGTAAGTTTGAAGGCATTATACATTTATTTTTAATTACCATAGTTACTGGTACATTCTGTGTATTTTTTGATAATTATATTAGCAAATGAAATTATTATTGTTACTGTTTAAGGAAATTTTATCCCTTAAAAACAAATTATCAGGTCTTCTGTTAGGTGTTCTGTGGGATTTTGAGTTAAACATTAGAAATCCTCCAACAAAATACTAGTAACCTTTTACTTGGGGTGGGGTGTAGGCATTCACCCCACCCCCCCACACAGATTGTCCCCCTCCTGTTATTGTGTTATAGAAATTGTAACCTTGACACCTTGATGAATGGCACAGAATACTTCATTGGAGAGTTGTAAGGTATTCAGTATGCTAGACACTAGAGTATATATTTTTTATGCCAGTCCTATTCCTTTCTCAGTTTTGATTAGCCTGTTCACTTTCTACATATATATAGTACTGTATTTTCTTTCACCAAACAAATACTGTATATGGCAACCAGTTTGTTAGAAATTTTGTTTAACCTGTTGTGCCGGCATTTTTTGTTTCTTGAAAATCAATAGTTACTGGTACTGTATATAGAAAAAGTGTTCACCTCTTCTCTGTGTGTGGATGTACAGTCACCCAAAAAAGTCCTGTTGCGAACCATTAACCCCGAGATTCAGACTCTTGAATCCGAAGCATTTATGGACAGAATAATGTATCAGTGTCTACTGCTTCGGGTTCACGAGTCTGAATCGTGGTTCGCGACAGGACTTTTTTGGGTGACTGTACCTATACAGTATGTTAGATGACGTATAATTTACTTGGGTATTAAAGTACTGTATGTTCATGTGTCATTAAAGTACTGTACAGTGTTGCATTACTGTATTATACTCGAGTTTGAATTTTTTTTTTTTGTACACTTTTACAACTTGTAATTCTTATTAGTTTTGACACTGGACTACAAACTGTCAGCCACCCACCCACCAACTGCTAGGCCATTGCTGAGCATGCTATGTGACCTGTAAATTTTTTTTATACGTTTGGCCATAGAATCCGTTCTAAGTAAGGAAGGTTATCATTGAAAAATAAATTTTGAAATTTTTTCTGCGTAATGTTTTTTTTATAAATATACGTATATGAAATCATGAATTGAAAACAAAACAGTTACTACTGTATAGATATGTAAAGGTTTGTTAAATTTTATTTTAGTCATTTATAGAAAGCAAGTGTTTCCCAGAAAGAATCATTTGTCTCATTAGTCTAAATAAAGTTATTTAGAAAAATAAATCATAAGAAAGGGTTCAGAAAGAAATAGAATAAAAGAAAACAAAATAAGATACAAGACGTTGATTGGAATCCACAGAAAAATACTTTGATGAAACTGTTTTATAAAGTCAGAGAAAAGAAGATTTGTATTCACTGTGTCAACATGTACTGACAGGCAAGGGAGTTTCAAAAAACATTATGATCAATTAAAGTGGTAGAATAGTTCTTTCCGTGAAATGAGTAAATATTCCAAAGTGTTAAAATTGTTTATCTGTTGTATCAGTGTGCATTTATGCAACCATTGATATAAGCATCAGTTTTGGGGCCATTTCCCTGACAGCAGTCTGGAGGTGACTTGACAAGAAAATGGGCTTAAACCTGTAGCTAAGCTTTTTGATGAAATTGACCCCATAACTCTACCTCCTGTAGGATACTAAATTACCGGGTAACTTGTTTTCACAAGCAAATTGGTTATGCTTGAATTTTGGTTACTCCAAAGGATTTGGACTTTGAACTTGTACGTCTGTAGCAACTTACTGTATTTTGTATGGTGACTGTTGGCCAGTTCTGCTACATTCCAAAACATTACTGTTACCTTTATTCAACTTAGAATTGTCTGTGGATGTTGCACTTCCTAAAATTATGCTATGTGCAAGACATTCATACCTGCCATTTATGCATGTCACAAGTTATCATAGTTGGGTGTGATCCTCCAGCATATAACCAGCTTTGAACTTTTTAACCTTATGATACATTCACTCATGATGAGGTCTTTACAACTATATTAGGATCAACACGATTATTGCATGTGATATGTAATATAAATTGCAAGCTCTTTTTGGGTA
This sequence comes from Homarus americanus, assembly GCF_018991925.1. Classification (NCBI taxonomy): domain Eukaryota; kingdom Metazoa; phylum Arthropoda; class Malacostraca; order Decapoda; family Nephropidae; genus Homarus; species Homarus americanus. The sequence continues at coordinate 504,791 of NW_024731852.1, read as the reverse complement.
ATGTTTCCTGGACTAAATCTATGAATTTTGGTGAGTGAGATGACACTATCTTGTCTCATGTAATGGTTGATCTCTTTCAAGTCACCAAATTTGTAGTTGATTACTGCATCACACATCTGTTTAAGGTTACTACTTCTCACCCAGATGCCCGGTAGAGGCTATGTTAATCTCTCATTTGGGAGCCTCTTGACAAATCCTCTCCTTGCAGATACAGTACAGTATTACTGTATATAGTGTACTGTATTTAGGAACCATATATGGAAAATGTGGCAGTAGCACAAAATATTGAAAACGGGGGCAAAATTAGCAATATCCATAAATTTAAATGCAGCTCCCCCCCAACTTACGACGGGGTTAGGGACCCAAATCCAGGTCATAAGTCGAAATGGTCATAAGTCGGAAATGCTTAAGTAATACATAGAAAATCTAAAATGGGTGTCATTGTTTCTTCTCAGCACCACAAAACTCTCACTTTTAAGCTTGCCAGCCATTTTAAAGTGAATTACAAACAAAAATTTTGTCAGTACACAGCGCAATCACTGACGTTGGGACTCGAAAATACGTAATTTGACAAAAATTTGGTACGACTGAGGCAGGTCGTAAGTCGGGGAGGGGCTGTAATAGTTATGAACATTGACAAAGATTATAATAACAGGCAACTTCACCACTTAAAATCTTCTAATCAAATGACCGGTGACGCTCAATGCCAGTTTGTCAACTTTATTTGAAAAACTTCGTACGTTCAACTATTTATGGCTTGATCTCCAACCCTTCTTAATCTTGATACTGAGAATCATCATAATCACCATCCACATTTTACGGCCATTTTCCACACTTGCATGGGTTAATTGTGATTACCTGATGGCAGCACTCTATGCTGTGTGGCCTTTTGCAGTCTCCTTTGTCAGATTCTTAATTCTGGTGCCATTTCTTATAACTTCTTTCCATGTCATCTTGGCCCCCTCCTATCCACACTTAGACTCCAGCATCTGTTAACTCAGTTGGTCTCCTCTATTCTACCTTAATGCTGAGCTTTGCCAATACCCTCAATACTCGGCTTCCCTCTTGGCTCTGGACAGGATTATGTATCTTTTGATGTTACTATACACATTTGCCTCACCTTTTTCATTCCATCTTGCTCAATCCTATGTATGTTATCTTATTTATTTACCCATGTTTCATTGCCATGCATCATTATATATATCGTGCTAGTTGCATACATCTTTCCTTTCAAGTGAAGGGAAGGCGGCTTGTACCATAATAAAAAATTTCAATAATGGTCTTCTTATTTAAGTAAAGATTTTTTCTTAATATTTGCCAATACTCTGTACAGTACAGTATATAATGGAGATAATGTCTTTCATTACAAAAATAGACAACAAGCAGTCAGTGAATGTAGATCTGCTTGAACTCACTCACTCACCCGGCCCAGTGTTCATTGTTATAGCATGAGTGTACAGTACTTTACTCACATTAATACTCCCATTCTCTCATAAAAGTAACCCAGTTTCCCTTGGTCAAAACTAGTATTAAGTTTTAGCCTCTCACTGCCTCTGAGAGGTAGTTGCCAACCTAAACCAATTGTGTCTCGAGTCTACTCCAGCCTTTACATGACTTATGTGCGAGTGGAATTTGCCTTAGTAAACCCACAGAAAAAGGGGGGATTCCACTAATAATGGCAAATCACCCCTAGCCACAAAACTGTGGTGTGTCACCCAGGTAGCCACTAAGCCAGGGGTGGGCAATTATTTTTGATGGAGGGCCACTTCATGAATGGTGGCACACTTCACGGGCTACAGGTTAACAGCGACGAGCCAGTATTGCTGCTATGTCCACCCAACTTCCAAAATTGTCCTTTCTGTAATTAATAAGAATTTTTTTTTCTGATTGCCAAATGCAGTGGCGGGCCACAGAAATAATTTGGCGGGCCAAATGTGGCCCGCGGGCCGCACTTTGCCCACCCCTGCACTAAGCTGTGGTGTGACACCCAGGTAGCATCTAAATAGTATGTTGCACATCCATGAGGTGACCAAGTATATTATACAGTAATTGTTTTGCTTGTTAGGCCGAGAGTTGTGGTGGGTACATACTGTGCTTAGCTACTCCCTCATGTAAACTGTGACCACTTATTGTATATATCTCGATGGTAAATTGCCACTTGTAACAATTTTAGCAACTGCAAATTGCATAAGTAGCTAAAGAATTCCTGTAATACAGATTGTTCATGAAGTATTTATGAGGAAATTAAATATGTTAGCTAAGCTATTCATAGTTGAGACAGAAGGCAGTTTTGGTATATACAGTATATTTTTTTCTTGCCTAATTTCTTTAGAGTGGTTAGTTTTACTTGTTTTTTCAATAACACAGTCTTTCAAAGTGCTGTGCAAAAATTACCATTAATTACATGGAGTCCAACAACAGTTACTTTAAATGAAATGGTGAATTGTGTTTACTGAAGTTAAGCTGTAAGTGGATTAGTAATTATTCTATCTGCCAAGCTGTACTAAGTTGCCAGAAATTGTAAGCTTCAAAGCATTGTACACCCACCACAAAAAGGTCTCGAACGCTCTAAGGGTCATACAATATGACAAAACGAATGAGAAATCTGAACATTGCTCTGAGGAAGTGTAAATGCTATAAAGACGAGCAACATAGGTTATTACCGTATTTTGTGGCGTAGAAGACGCGCTTTTTATTAAAAAAACATACCTTGAAAATTACCATGTGTCTTCCAAGACGCTAGTTGATGGGCAGCGGAGGTTTTCTTTGGGTCAACTGACATCATCCCCTTACAAAGACTGTTACCTCATTATACTTAGCAATTACAGTACAAGTATTCTCTATACTATAAAACAATTGATTTAACTAATATTGTTGAAATACTGCGAAAAATACTATTACAGGTATTTACTTACTCAGTAGGTAAAAAAATAAAAATGAACGGCTGCAGCTCCACAACCCTTGCTGCTGTGCGGTTTGCTTACTAATGGCAGTGGTGTGGCAGCGCCATCTATTGAGGAATTGCGAAAGGTTGTCTGCCTGTTGTTTGCTTACCAAAAATTTTAATTCAACTGATTTTTACTGAGTTGCTTTTTTACCTTTTTTTTTAAATAAAACTTTCTTTTCTTTAGACGTTGATATACATGTTTACATTTGCTTACCTTCTACTGATGGAAAATAATTCTCGTCATTGTGATACCAACAAAATCAAGAGAATAAACACTACAGTCCGCTAGACGCGGAGGTGACCAGATGTATAAAATGAGTGCTGTATTAAAGATTTCCACATCTTATACAGATTTTTTATAAAAAATTGATGAAAATGACGACTGATAAGCAGTTCTAAGTGATGATATTCAAAGAGGTGTGTGTACTTGTGCCAAAAGGACTGTATATCAAGCAACAGTTTCACTGGTGTCGGTTAGTAAGTATAAAAAGTTTTTTCCTAGAATTACATTTCCAAAATCAGGGTGCGTCTTCCACGATGCAGCGTCTTCTACTCCGCAAAATACGGTACAGAATATTGAGTCACTTTGCATCCAGGCATGTCAACCATTCTGTGATTACATGTGCCATAGTGCTCATTCTGAAATCTGTCATGCCCGGCTGTTCAAAAACTTTTTTGTGGTGAGCATGCATATTCAGCACCCTATTTGTAAGCCTGTTTCAGCAAAAGATATTTTGTTCATTTTTAGAAAGGTGCAGTCACTTGTACTTTCTAGGTACAGTGGCTGGTGTGTTTTGTTAGATGTGGCAGTTCTGTGTTTGTTTACATTGTATAAAAACTCCCATAATGGCCCTAAGGAACCTCACAATAGTAGCCAGACTAAGGATGCTGTACCACTGATGTACTAGATATAAGTGCAGGTGACTGTACCATAGTGTCTGTGTCAATGGTGGCAAATACTGTACAGGATAATAACTAGGTACAGAACACTTCACAAGACTGCAAGTCAGGATACAACATGTGCAGTTAGCACACCAAATGTGAGAAGATTTGGCATGCTGGGTGAATGGGTGGTGTGGGGGCATGTCTGACAAATTGTTATCCTTCTAGCCATCATGTGATTGCTCGATGAGAATGAGAGGACCTCATCCCAGGTTTAGGTTTGTCCCAGCCTGTTGTAAACAGAGGCTTAGGTGTTTGGGCATTCCCATGTGGATCCCTGTAGCCTGCAACAGTTGCTGTCAAAATAACCACAAGTTGCTGTCCCCATCTACAGGAGGTTAAGAGACTTCATGGTACAGTACAGTTATTTAGTCACGAAGTATAAAGCTTTTATAAGCGAATATAAAAGTTATTGAAGCAACAATATAAAAAAATACCTTGATGTTTTAACCCTTTTTGGACATATCCCATAACAGATGTGGTCAGAATGACCAGAATTTGCAATCTCCACCCATAAAGGGATAAAAAGGTAAACATTTAAGTCTGCTTTACAAATAAAAGACGGTACTGGAAAAGTAAGCAACTATCTGTCCTCTGCCTTCAGTCTTTATCTATCACTAGTATTGTACTCTCCAACACAACAATACTTCTCATTGATACATTCGATTCTAGACAATCCCTTGCTCTTGTTGACTCCTTGCTCATAACTCAGACTTTTGCAATCTTGTTTGCATTGTTTTCCATTTTATTTTTCCCCCAAATACAGTATACTGTAGGTACAGTCGGCCACAAGAATAAGTATACACCTACGGTTCGTGTTTGAGACAAAATATCTGGTAACACTATCCTGAACAGAACAGACAAAATTACAAAATAACCTGTAATTTATGTTTTGTTCCTACATATATGTTATAAATACATTTGTTGTGAATGTTTTACTAGTGTCTTGTGTTTGTATTACAAGTAATATATTGTATCCAATGTTAGTAAACTTGTTGCAGTTATCGTACAGCTCCCTCCTCCTCCCCACTTTTTCTCTTACCCTACTTTTTGTTTTTACTGATGTTTGTATTAGTAAAGGAAGGAAGAGGAGTAAATAGAAGAATAAAGAAGGGAAGCAGAAAATAGTTACAGATAACAGGTGGGGCGAGCCGAGTTTCATCATGCGTCTGGATGCACAGTTTCAAAGTTACCAGACCATTTTCAGACCTTACAGCTACAGTGTGTAGCCTTATTCCTGTGGCTGACTGTTCATGTATATTCTCTCACAACTTTAAGTGCTGCTTCTGTTGATATTTACATTTCACTGATATTGCTACTTTCATCAAAATTAGGAAATAAACCCCCTGCACTGGGTATATATATGGGAAAATTGAAAGACAAAACCAAAAACTATTCTTATCTTACAACCTGGTCATTCATGATATAAATAATAAAAAAAAACATGTACTTTAACAGGTTGGGATCATAGAAGCTGGGAAGAATGTTGTTGCTGAGTCAACAAGGCGCATTGAGTATGTGTGAGGCAGTGGGTGAGTTAGGCAATACGAGGTACACAACACTGATTTATATGTAGGAAGTATAAAGTACAGGACACTCGTTTTATTGTGTTGTTACTATTTACAATAATTATTACTGCCTCCAGTAATTGATCACAAAACTGTTGATGGTTCTGTACTTGGGGACTAGAAACACGGGGTGAGGCACGTAAAGTTGACGGGTGATATTTCTCTATTATAAAAATTGAGATATTACTGAGCAGGGAGGCTCTCATGTGTGTGTTAGGGAAAGATATACGGTAGGCCTTCTGGGTAACATTATGTAACTAGGCCTACTGTATGTGACGATTCAAACAGTACCAGAAAATAGTAATCCATCCTATGACAGGAAACGAAGCCCCATAAGCATCTGTCATATGATGGGAACCGAAGCAAGGGGGTTAACTACCATTCACCCCAACTAATCCTCAGATTCAGTTAGTTTCACATCATTATTCACATATGATAGATGTAACAATATTTTAGGTTTCCATGTCTGGGTTGCATTCTGAAGTCACCCATTCTCATTTTCATTTCTTGTATTGCTACATCTATAAGAATATCAGATAACCAAGGTAGTATTACATATCCCTGGATCACTCTCCCTCCTCCTCCTCCTCCTCCTCCTCCTCCTCCTCCTCCTCCTTCCCACCTTCTTTCAGTGCTCCTGCTCATTTTTTGTTTTATTCTTGGCCCTTTCCTACATTAATGCAGGGCAGCCTGAACCGAGAGCAAACAATGATTATTTGTTATCTCACATTCATTTGTCCTATGAGTTACTTGCTATCATATTCTACCATTTCCACACACACACACTGTTCTATTGCTTCCTGGACGGTCACTCCTCCCACTATGAGTGTATTCTTTACTCCGCCCTTCCACTTGGTCAGACCATCATTAATAATCATATACATTACTGAAGTAAATGTCCTCATACCCTTTCCAAATGGGCACATCCTTCAAGGCAGTAATGCTAAACTTGTGTGCTTTTATTAATCCACTAGAGAAACTATTCAATCAAAATACCCTACCATATATGGTACTTTGATCATTAAATATCCTACCATAGTATACTTTCGTCGTTAAATATTCTTCCAAATAATTTTACTACCATACTCAAATGACTTTTGCCTTCATTAATTCTTCCTTTTATTCTCTCTGCCCTTCCCTTTATATAAGGAGACAATAATAGCTGTTGTCCAATGTTTTGGCACCGGGTACTCACCCACTTTTTTATGTCGACAAACAAATGAATAAATCAATCTCATTGTGGTGAAAAGTGAAACTCGTCATATCTTCCTTTCTAGGGTACAGATCTTCTTACCATATGGATAATTTTCATATTCCTGTTATGACTTTGAATGATAATTTGATTAAATATTTAGATCCCAGTCACAAGTCTATACCCTGGGGTAAGGGTTTTCAACTTGCAGAATTGTTTGCCACATCACTTGTTTGATCCAGACTTGGTTATAGAATGGGATTTCATGATCAGTCTTTTATTTTTAATATCTGACTAGATGAATGTACATCTGGTATCTGCATACATTATAATATATAAATGCACAACTGTTAATGTCGTACAGAGAAGTGTAGAAGTTTAGTAATGCTGTACAAAGTCAAAACTAAATGACAGTACAGAATAGGCACATTGACCACCACAGGAGCATAACTGTACTTGTTAAATTAACCCCATAACATTTTCATCAACTAATGCTTTTACTGGTTTTTCCAATTGCATTTAAAAACCTGGAATTCTTTGATTGCATCTGGGAGAATGCATCCAAATGGAACCAGTGTCCTTCAACTTTCACCCAGTCCCTCTTTGCATGGGAGGTTGCCCTCTTCACATATTTAATTAATGTAGCCATGGTAGGTGGAATGTTTTCCTGCTGGTGATTTCAGAAAGAAAAAGAGTCATCCAAACTACATTTAATTTTCTGTGTGGTTTATGAAATAAGATTACTTCCCCCCACTCTTTTGGTAAATTTTGTAGATTGCAGAGAACACCGAGACTTCTTAGCTTCTAGATTGGATGCAGTATATAACGTGTGCAGCAGCAATGTATTTGAGAATGTGTCCATGATCATTTTAATGAATCCAAATGAATTGTGACAAAACTTGAGATGCTCTTTAATATAGTTGGTTGATGTACACCCCCATTCCATCTTCAGACGATGCATTAAGTGGCTACCCCAAAGTCAGGAGCCCCCAAAAAGGGGGTTACTTGGTTGTCTGGGTGATGTCTCAGTGTAGTGTACATACAATGAATGTACCACTATTTTTGTGTGTGGATATTCAGTCTTTTTATAATTATTAAAAATATATACGTGAGATATGGATATGCGAGAGGATTACAGAAAGAGAAGATGTTAAAGAGGGTGCATGGAGGCAATGTAGTTTATGCATTAGGTAGAGGGAGACTGCTTAAATTGTGAGAGGGAAAAGAGAAACATTGCAATTTTAGGAGTGAGCTAAGAAGGCGACAAGGTGAATATTGACGGTAGAGGAGACACTGTATGTAGGGTGGCCTAGAGACCCGAGGTTCCTGCAGGAGGGAGGCAATGTGGCTAAGTTAATAAGAAGAATTCAAAGGACCTTCATTCACCAGTCCACCAAACCCACTATGGCAGCTGTTTGGTATTCTTAATCTCAGTGTACTTGTATGGTTGACTTATCTCTCATCGACAAAATCATGATATAATGTACAGAGATGATGTTCCTTTTGACACTTGTAATGCACATCAGCTTGATTGATATATAATTATTCAGTCAACCTGTTCATTATACCTGTAGTACTCTTGAAGTCATCAATTCTTTATAGTACATTGTATAAATTACAGTATAACATATTTCATATTTGAACATGGTACAGTACATTGCTTGTGTTATTTTTTTTATTTATATTTTTCATATGTCCAGCTTTAAAGTAGAGGTAATTGTCTTTTCTACATATGTGCCACACCATACATCTCTACTTGTGTAAGGCTGATAGAAGTGTTAACTGACACTAAGATATTGATGGAATGGGGTTCATGTAAATACTGTAGTTCAGCACAGTATCTCCAAATATCCTCATATTCCTTCAATAGGGAGAATCTGTGTCAAGTGTCAATGCTCTCCTGAAGTTGATCTCACTGATTTTGTTATACTATTTCCCCGTTCCTGTAAAATGGATTACCACCTTGAGTGCCCCGAGGGAGGGGTAGATACTTATTCATTATGGGGTCAGGGTCATAATTGCTAAGACTGTATATTTGGTGTCTAAATTGTAACATTAGTTTCTTTATACTGGTGAATGTGGTGTTTTACAAGATACAAACTCATTGGGGGATAACTGGGTCATAGGTCAGTCATTTTTACTCTAACTAGATATTTGGTTTTTGAACCATAGCACAAACTTCTATGTACAGTATACAGTAGTAGTGACAAATCTTACTGTTCAGGAAAGAATTGTCTTTATTAATTTTGAGGACACTTTAAGTCAGTGGTCATAATCATCATTGGCAGAAATAGAATTTAGATTTCTAAACTCTTTTACGTGAGTTTCTTGCAAGATCCCGTGGCCTGGGATTAAGATTCCTGTTGATTTTGTGGTCGGTGAGTAAAAGATTAAAATGATCTTTGTTAAAAGTAGCACTTGGATCTTAGGACTCATAACCCTTTCACTACTGAGATGCCACTTTTAATATTTTACTTGGCTAACGCCAGACGATAATCCAGCATGGAGGAGATCCTGTACATGAGTGGTTAACAGTAGCTCCATGCATTTGAGCATAAAATTCTGTGGGCCCCTGGCTCCCTAAGGGGGGAAAGTTGTCTGGATTTTAGGATCAAAGTTCATGTTGTTCATTCTGAAAATAAAATTAAGCTTTTCACATGGTAACATTACTTTGCATGTACTGTATTTCATAAATCTTTTGCAGAATGTTGCTTTTGGGCCGAGGGAGAAGCTTATTGTTTTTTAGGTCACTAGTACTAAAGGTAGATAATCAGGGCTTATAAAATTCCCACTTTTCATTTACCCTTTTCTGTGAAACTGAATTCGTGCATTGCTTTTGGGCAGAGGTCATTAGTGCTAAAATCAAACTACAGTACCTGTATAGTTGCCATACAATGGTAACACTTTCCATGTGCTGGACCATAAACCTGGTATAATTCACCGGTCTGCATGAATCTTGATGTTTTCAAACTAATATGTGTTCCCTACCCTGTTTTTAATGTTGATTTCAGATGACTTCAGTTTTTGTCTATCACAAGGTTTATTGACAAATGGAATCCTTGAGGCAAAGGCCATTGTTCAGTGTCGCATCAGCAGCTGTAGTGTTAAATCTCCTTGTTTTGCTCTCCTATGATACTATTCCTGTTGTAATACGTCTTCTCGTGGATGTATGAACAATCCAAACGTATTCTGCTACATATGTGGGTGCTTTGTTGTGCATAAGCAACAACAAGAAATAACCGCATTCGTGAAAAATGCATGCAGTATTTTGCCGACTTGGGAGTGCAAATAGGTGATTTAGATAAACCTTGGGTGCCAGAAAGTATGCCGCACTTGTGTTGAAGGTTTAAGATTGGAAATATGGCAAGAAAAAAGCGGTGCCATTTGGAGTCCCTATGGTATGGTGGGAGCCTAAAAATCAGTGTGATGACTTATTTTTCCTCTGTGAAGATTGAGGGAAATAATGCAAAAAATAGACAAGAAATCATTTATCCCAACATTCCATCTGCCATGAGACCAGTGCCACATGGTCCTGAGGTTCCAGTCCCCATTCCACTAGATGTGTTGCAGTCTGTTTCATCAGAATCTGACCGTGATTCACCGTCAGATAACGGAAATGATGTTTATCAACCTGAAGATATTAGTGATGTACCGGAGGTATTTACTAAAGGCATCTGCTGAACTTTTAGGATCTAGGCTGAAATCAAAGAAGTTATTGAGCAAAGGGACTTATTTTTCATGGTATAGGCAACATGAACAAGAACTGGTTCAATTTTTTTCAGAGGAAGGCTCTTTGGTTTATTGTAACAATGTGTCTGCTTTAATTAACTATTTTGGCATTACCTATACAGCTACTGAATGGAGGTTGTTCATTGATTTTTCAAAAACAAGTCTCAAAGGAGTTTTACTTCATAATGGAAATGTATTTTCATCAATTCCTGTGGCTCACTCTGTTCATCTTAAGGAAACTTATGCAAATTTTCAGAAACTTCTAGAGAAAGTTCATTATGAAGATCATGGTTGGTTGGTTTGTGGAGATTTCACAGTCATTGCTTTGTTGCTTGGTCAACAGAGTGGATACACGAAAATGTCATGTTTTTTGTGTGAGTGGGACAGCAGAACAAGATGTGAACATTGGGACAAAAACACTGGCCACCTAGACAGGCTCTTGTGCCAGGTTCAAAAAATATTCTACATGAACCATTGATTGACCCTAAGAAAGTGCTGTTGCCGCCTCTGCATATTAAATTTGGGTTAATGAAACAATTTGTAAAAGCCCAAGATAAGGAAAGTGATTGTTTCAGGTACATATGCAGGGAATTTCCATCAGTCTCATATGGAAAAAATCAAAGCTGGCATTTTCGTGGGCCCTCAAATCCAAAAGTTAATGTTGGACCACCAATCTGAAGAATCGATGAACCAGTGTGAGAAAGAAGCATGGAATAGTTTCAAGAATGTTATGAATAGTTTTTTAGGCAATAGAAAAGATCTAAACTATCAAATTATTGTTGAAGGTATGTTGAATAACTTTAAGAACATGGGTTGCAACATGAGTGTAAAAGTGTATTTCTTACATTCCCATCTTGAGTATTTTCCTGAAAATTTAGGTAGTTTAAGTGAAGAATAAGGTGAAAGATTTCACCAGGACATTAAGGAAATGGAAAAGAGGTGTCAAGGACGGTGGAATGTGAACATGATGGCAGACAACTGCTGGATGCTGAAGAGAGATTGTGCCAGTGAAAAGATTGCCAGAAAATTGACAAAGAAAGTTTCACCCACCCTAGAAGCCTAATATTATGTTCATACATATTCACATACGTTTATCATTTCTTTCTATATTTGCAGCCAAATAGCCTTAATCACAATAATCTTTAGGCTTAGTTAACTTTGAAGACTGCTGAATTGTCTTATTTGTATGTTGTATTTGTGTAAGTTATATTATCTTGTCTTATTGGTAATAAAGTGTGACGTGATAGAGCAAAACAAAGTCTATTTTTGAAATCCTTGATAAATAACGAATCAGAACCACGTCTCCATTTTAAAACATCATTCAACTTTACTTAAAATGCAGACCGTTGTAATGTTTATATCATTGTTGGCACTCGTGTTAACTTTGTGCCAATCATGACTTCTTAAATAATGTAACTTTTCAAGATGAATAAAGACTGTAAATACTTTTTTTCTCTTCACAGCATTGTATTTTCCTGATCATCTCAGTTTGCTTAATTAACATGCTCCTGGTAAATTTGAGGCTGCACAACTAATTCTTCTCTATAGCTCAGTGTACTCCTGTAATGTATTTTGATGATAATCTTATGTTACAACACTGTCTGGATCAACATGTGTGTTCAGTGGAGTTAATAAATGGGCAGTATTTCAAACACATCCATTGTTGAACACTAAGCTCACAGGATTAATTTTGTCGTAAACTAATATGAGTCAAAAGTAGATTGGCTATTGTACAGCTGTTTAGGGATGTACAGTGGCAGCAATTGAAACCTTTAAATTTTTGGCGCAAATGAAAAGTTTACACGGCGTGCAGTGTAATGATTTTAATTGTGTTCCCGGGCATACACAAATGGGAGGAGCTTGTGATCACGTCACCGCCTCCCACACACCCCCAGGCACCACCCACCAAGGTCACTTGCTTGAGTGAACCACGCTCTCTGAAAGAGAGAGGTGCAAATATACGTATCACCACCACCCGGCATTCTTCACTTTTGCGCCCACTTTGAGAGCCTATATCTCCACTCAGACTGAACAGAATGGGTCGCAACAAGCTCACAATAAATGAAAAAGCTCGGGCTTTAACCCAATTGGAACTGGGGATGTCTAAGCCTCTTCTTCATAGCCTCAATGAGAAGAGGCTTCTTAGCTGTGCGCCGAGTCGGTAAACCGAGGTCTTTCTGGAGACGATGTTGTATGGTCCTGATTGCCACATGTTTGAGGAGGTCTGGGTGCTTTTTCTTCAGTGTAAAACCTGTTACAGCAGGATCAAATATCACTTCACTCTTCAGGATGTTGTCTGTCCTTGGTGAAGTCTTCCTAACTGCCCCAGATCCCACTTTCCTCTTCGGTATAGCGCTGGGTGGCAAGTCGCCGCTGCGTTTCTGAGGTGGTAAATGGCTTGCCTTGAAACTTTTAAGTCTGCGGCAACGCGTATCACAGACGTCCCCAGTTCCGATTGGGTTAAAGCCCGAGCTTTTTCATTTATTGTGAGCTTGTTGCGACCCATTCTGTTCAGTCTGAGTGGAGATATAGGCTCTCAAAGTGGGCGCAAAAGTGAAGAATGCCGGGTGGTGGTGATATGTATATTTGCACCTCTCTCTTTCAGAGAGCGTGGCTCACTCAAGAGAGTGGCCTTGGTGGCTGGGGGTGTGTGGGAGGCGGTGACGTGATCACAAGCTCCTCCCATTTGTGTATGCCCGGGAACACAATTAAAATCATTACACTGCACGCTGTGTAAACTTTTCATTTGCGCCAAAAATGTAAAGATTTCAATTGCTGCCACTGTAGTTTTAATTCTTTCACAGCCCTCGTTTATGTTATTAGGTTGTTTTACCTGTATGTGAACATATGTCGTATACAGTATTAGTTTTCCTGTTAATTATGAATTTTACACCGTGATTTTGAGAACGAGGGGATCTTCTGTCAGTGAACTAAGTGTCAGAAATGATGGATCTGTCCAAGGTTTGTGTGCTCAAAGCTCTGTCGGCCATGTGTCAAGAGGGGAAAAATAATATCGATGCCAAACAGAACCCTCAAATTTTATCATGGGGAATTTTCAGAGGGAGTGAGTGCTGTGGAGTGTTTAAGAGTTGTACAAGAAGAGGGCTGCTTGAAGGAGATTGCATGAACCACCTTACTGATAGTGGAGGTGGATTATTGGATATGATAGATATGAATTTGTGCATGTGTGGAAATAAAAGAATAGAAGTTATGTCAATAAACTTATTTAATATTCTTAAAAGTACTGTACTACAGGGATAAAAATCAGACTTATGAAGAAATAATAATATTGACATGAGTCCTCCTAATGTTTCCTCCCTGGTTTTTTATTTAATATTTTTATTGTTTCCCTCTAAACATACTGACCTTTTTTGTCAAGGAGGATTATAAGTAGTGATGTATTTTTTCTTCAACCAGAAGAATAGAAAGATGGTACAGTAGTAATTTTTCACATAAGTTTTTTTTATACAAACCTACAGTTGGATTTACAATGGCCAGCCTGTTTGCCAATGTGGTTTTACTTAATTTAATGTTAATATGTAGTCATAAGTCTTGAGGAGAGAGTAGTGATGGAGCTTCCTTTATTTATACAAAAAAAAAAATGATTGCCCATTTTATTGTGTAGATAAAGGAAACTATATCGTGTAAGATAAGCATACATTGGTATAAGCATGACAACTTTCTATGTGTGTGTTTAATACATGGATGTATGTGTGTGTGTGCACCTAGTTGAGTTTGTTTATAACTGTTGCTTTATGAGTTTTAGAAGGCCTAGGTGCACCCTTGTCAGTCTGTTCTCTCAACCTGTTAATCCATAAAATGTCTTCAAAAGTCCTCATACTTGTCTGATCTGTTTATAATGTTACATACAGTACTTAGATTTAAGAAGATAATGAATCGGTGAACTGTAAAAACTTATATTGGATTAACAAGAGTTGATGAGAACACTGTGCTTTTCCCTCAGCCCTGGCTCCATCTCTCCCTCTCTCTGGTGTGTCCCATGCTTGATAGTGTTTCTTGTGTTGCATCATGCAGGCTGGCACGGTCGCGGTGAGGTCCGTGATGGTGTCGTCCGCAGCCGCACGTCCCGCCACCATCATCCTCCAGTCACAAGCCAGTGTATGTCCCTCTCACCAACACTCTCCCAACTCTCATGTGCACTCATCTTGTTTTTTATACCCTTACTTGTTTTTCCTTTTAACGGTTAATATTATGCTCCAAATTGCCTCTTAAACATTCTGCCCCCTCTTCACTTCCTTCAAGGCTGTCTCTGATATATAATTGGTTTGTATATTAATACAGTATATATAGATTTATTTCTCATGATTCCCTTATTATGTACAGGGGGGTATCTGCATACGGTATATCACGTGCTTTTCACTGGTGATGTGAGTGCAACAAGGGTATTCCTGCTCATTACACCATAGTGCTTTTATATTACTTTTGATCTTGTCAATGACAACTCTGAATGCACTGCAACTAATGGGTAAAAAAAAATTCTTGTAGATGTAGTTAACATGACTTTACAATTAATTCGAATTGGCATGGTTTAAACATGTAGAGGGTTTAGAAAGTTGGGTGTTAAAACCTGATGACCTGAAATTAAAGTTGTCATCAAATGTATATATACTGGATCTTGAGGATTATGGATGGGATTGTTTAAAGGTGTTTCAACTACAGTATTGGCTAAATATACAGATTAGCTTTTGCATCATGACCTAACTTGATAGTAGCTTGTGGTAACCTTGAAATTGCACCCTATCATTTACTTGGAACTAATTTGTAAATAATTCCGATGGAGTGGAGCACATCTTGTATCTACCGTAAGTAGACTGTTAACTAATTGATGATATATTACTGCATGGTCTTGTCTTGAACCTTTGATGAAGTCGTTTACTCAACTGGAATTAGTGATGTTCTTTGTGTATTGATCAAGTGTTTCAAGAACATTCGTGCAGTTGTTTCATGGCTGGAAAGTCAAACATTGCACACATGACATACAATTTACATGGTTGTTGTCATCCCACTCTCATAGTAGCACTTTGATATGGGGTTCACAGGGCCATTGTCATTGCCTATGAAATGTTTGCCTCGGTTTTGGGTGCTGGTGAGACCTCCAGCTATCTACATGGTACACTAAGACTGGAATTAATACTGTACATTGAAGATTAAGGCTGGAAGTAATACCATTGAATTTGAATTTAATTTATGCTTAAAATTTTAAATACATAAAGTAAACCCTCATTGTACATGGGGAGTATCTTCCCGTTGAATGATGTGTGATTTGAATTCGTGTGAATTGAAATTTTAATGACTTATGGGAATTTTGGGATGCAATTCTTGATCTCCAGGACAGCTGCCTCTTGATCTCCAGGACAGCTGCCTCTTGATTTATGCAATACTGTATTTGCAGTTTTAAAAATGGCTGTATAATTCAAAAACATGCAAATCAAACATAGTTTTCCCATAAGAAATACAAAAAGGAAGTGGTGGGGTCAAGGGGAATGCTGCCTCAAAACTCCTTTGTACATCTATACTATATACTGTAGATACGTATTTCCTTCACTGTGTTTTATTTTTCACTGTGTATTTGTAACTCACAATCATAAAGACAAAAGAATACAGCTAAATCAGCATAAATTGAATGGGTCTTGGCTTGAGTCAATAGGTTGCTGACTGGCACATTCCACTGGTTTTGATCCTCAATCCACATGCTGATTAAAATTCGTACATACAATGTCTTTGAGGTACTAGACTTATCACTTTCTTTAATTTTGGGGGGCATTGTCATGTATTGTCTGGACCATATTCTCGCTAGAGCCAACAACCCGACCTACATTAACAATACCATATCCTCTTAATGTGGATTATTATGTCTTAATTTAACACCAATAATGATGGCCTTTCGCCGCTTCTTGGGCTGAGAGGCATCCTTGGATGTAGATGGGTATTTGCCTCTCATAATAAGGGCCAAAAGTTGTGAAACATGAAACAGCACATGGACAATCACGAGGAAAATAATCACTCACTTTGACAATGGTTACTCGGTGCTATTATGTGACGCACACCCATCGTGCCTCACACTGAGTGTCGTATATACCTCGCCAGCAACTTTTGTATATCTACGCTGTCACCCCGCACAGACTGTTTGGCACACAATTCAGACCACATAAATCCTAAACTATGGAAGAATACAGTACAGAGATCTTATAATTATTTGGTAATGGTTCTGCCTGGTAATTTGTCAGTGTAGATAAAGCAGCCGTATCCAGGGCCAGATTAAGGGAGAGGGCAGACAGGGTCGCCACCTGAGGCCCAGACTTAGAAGGAGTCAGTAGGTTACCCAAATTTGAGAGCAAGTTTATAAGGTTGGCCACCCTGTGCACTGTTGTTACCCATGTGTGGCTGTCTGTATAGTGTGGAGGTGTGTATATTTATGAGTGTTGTACAGTTTTTTCCCCTAAGTGTACGGACTAGCTGCATGCACGGTTGGTGTTTGTGTGGCTACTTGTTTTGACAATCTTTTGATAGCCAGCATGTGAATAGCTGCCTCCTCATACTGCTCTTAATACTGTAGTTTATCTTGCTCAATTACAGTACAGTACTGTCCTTCCATTTTCACCTCTAACAATATAGATTTCCTTGGCTTTTTTGAACACAGAAGCACTTTTGTCACTTAATGCTCACCCAGCACTAATAGGAGTGCCACTGGTAAACCATACACATCCAGCCAAATTTAGTGAGGTAATACAATGTGCACCCAAGATGATAGTCAGTTGGGTGAGGTCTTGAGTACAGGTCTCCCTCCTCAATCATGATATTTCTCACAGAAAGTATAGTAAAATATTCCAACTTACTCTCTTACATTTCCATTTATGGCAGTTTCTTGGTGTTGGTGAGTTTTGCCAATAGATAGGATCAACGTCTTAGTGCAGGGAATTTTAAATTTTCCAGTTTAAGTCGGCAATAGCAAATCCTCCCCCAAATTTTCTGGTACTAACGTATCGTTTAATATATACAGTATGTACAGGTACTTCTCGATTTATGCATGTTTTTTTTTTTTTTTTTAGTTGATTAGCCCACCCGGGCACAGGTCACTGACCCACATTGGGGCCTGGGAGGCAAAAATTTTATAATAATAATAGTAATTCATAGTAAATAAATTTTATAATAAAAAGTAAAATAAAATAATAACAATAATAATAATAACAATACTGTAATAATGATAATAAAGAAAAAAATAATAATTAATAGTGAGAAACGCTATATGTTTAGTACTGTATGTTGTGTTGTCACTAGTAAGAGAAACAATTGAGAAATCCTGCAATTGTGTGTAAATGAGGCAGAAAGACAGATCAGCAACCTGGGACTTGGTCACAATATTCGTGATGCCATGTGGCAGCAGGGTCTACCATTAGACAACACATAATGCTTCCAATATCTTCCCAGGCGGTAGTACCTCCCTGTTTGATAGCTGCCTGCTACCTGTTTGGTTTACACCAGTTTTAGAATAACAAGCACAGTCCATTTACACTTTTATTTAATTTACGGGAGTTTACGTTGGGAATAACGTGACGATCGACAAGCATCATCACTGAGCTGGCAGCGTGTTGGTGTTGCATTGCTAGCAAGTACACACGGCATAGGTATGCAGCTTCCCACCTTGCAGTCCTCAGTGCCTGGATACAGTCTATAGTCATGGAGTCCTACTGTATTTTGTGTTGCAGTATACTGTACTGTATATGGTCTGCCCCTTACATCATGCCACCTTTAAGTTCTCCTGGTACTGTACCAGTGGTGCTAAGAAGGCCATCACCATTGAGATTAAGATGGATGTGCACAAATGTTATGAGAGGTAAACAAATTACACGTGCCCTTGAACTTATTGAATCTACTTTATGGACTATTCATGATAATGCAGAGAAAATCAAGGAGAGTGCGAAAAGTGGAACATTAAATCGGTGAATATAAGACCTCGTATTTCCGAATGTTGAGCACATGGATCAAACGCCAAACTCATGAAAATGTTCCCATCAACCTGCTTGTAGTTTTCACTAGTATAATATTGGGTTCTGTCTTATTATATACAAAACCCCCTAATCTCCTCAATTTACATTGTTTGATTAATGCATTTTTTACTTACACGACCATTTTCAAGAACGTGATTACTGAATAAATCAAGAAGTTTCTACTGTATACTTAAGTATACAGTAGTTCGAGTGTTTATGATAAACTTTTTATGCAAAATATGCAATAATTTTGAAGGGTTAAAATTCATGCATTTTTGTGGTTCATTTTGGTGAACAGTAGCTCCCCGGTACAGTTCATGCTTACAATAAGCCTACCATACCCTAGCTTCTTTATGATGCTTCACGAAGAACAGAACCTTATTCACTATATTTATGCTGCTTTAGATCTACAAGTACCCGATACCAATGAAAATTTACAAATAATCTTCTTTTGTTTGTGTCTGTTTACATTACTGGGACATTTTCAACCATTCCTTACCTGTTAGCTATACAGTATGCTAGGTTATGATTATAATCTGGTGCACTCTGCCTTGTGGTAGGGGGCGGGGCTCTGATAATGTTTCACGAGTTATATTTAATCTTTGGACAAAACCGCTACATAACTTTTGTCTTTGATTGTACACACAATCCTACATACAAAATGTGCCCCCCAAAAATATAAGATCAAAAGCTTCAAGGGAAAAACATTTCTTTGTGTGCTCGAATTAGCATGCTGAGTGGGGACGTGGGCAGCAGAGTATGGGAGCATTATTGCTTAAGGTAGGCAGAGGAAGTGTAGCTGTACAGTATTTCTAAGACAAACGTCAGGGTCCAGCGACCTGTATTTCTGAGACTCCACTGCATTATGTACAGTCGGCCACAAGAATAAGTATACACCTACGGTTCGTGTTTGAGACAAAATATCTGGTAACACTATCCTGAACAGAACAGACAAAATTACAAAATAACCTGTAATTTATGTTTTGTTCCTACATATATGTTATAAATACATTTGTTGTGAATGTTTTACTAGTGTCTTGTGTTTGTATTACAAGTAATATATTGTATCCAATGGTAGTAAACTTGTTGCAGTTATCGTACAGCTCCCTCCTCCTCCCCACTTTTTCTCTTACCCTACTTTTTGTTTTTACTGATGTTTGTATTAGTAAAGGAAGGAAGAGGAGTAAATAGAAGAATAAAGAAGGGAAGCAGAAAATAGTTACAGAAAACAGGTGGGGGGAGCCGAGTTTCATCATGCGTCTGGATGCACAGTTTCAAAGTTACCAGACCATTTTCAGACCTTACAGCTACAGTGTGTAGCCTTATTCCTGTGGCCAACTGTACATAAATTTGTACCATTTTCACTTACTCTGTTCTGTTTATATGCCCACAGTTTAGGTTTTGATGTTACACTGAACCATAAATGTACCTTTAGGGGCAATTCTAGTGAAATTTATAAATAGGAGTTTCAGTACAGTAATATCTCCATTAGCCGGATTCCATCAAACCCGGAACTCTCTGATAGCCAGAATTGAAATTTCCTCGGAAAATCTTTCTCAAAGCCGAGGGGCACATTTTCTGGAGAATTCCAAGAAAATTTTCCCGATACCCGGAAAATTCTTGGAATGGGGGATGTTTTTCCGGGTTCAAGAGATGATGTAATGGGCAATTTCTGTAACTTCCGAGAAAATTTTTCCGTGTCCTGGAAAATTCCGGGGAAGTGCTCTGCACCAATTTTTCAGGCAAACAGTGATATCACTGTATAGTGGGTAACACTGCTCATAGTACCGTCTGTTGTGGTGGTGATCAAGGTCAAGACTCCAAGGCTGGGGTTGAATTATACACAAGGTATATGAAAAAAATCAGGCTTTTTACAATAAAAAACAAAATCAGGGATTGGATTATACAGTAGGGTCGGGATATATCGCCAGATGGAGTCTAACGATGTTTGCCATATACTAAATCGCGATATACAATTACATGTAATCAATGGGGAAAATCGGGTTAGGTTCTGGAGGCCAATAAAAGTGACTAAACTTGACTTTATGAGTTTATTTTATTAATAACTAAAGCACCAATGGACACTTGACTCGGGAACAACAGACTCAGGAACACCAGACTCCGCAGCTGACGCACCATCCCTTGAACACCAGACTCCGCAGCTGACGCACCATCCCTTGAACACCAGACTTGGTAGCAGACACCACACTGCCACCCTCACTTGACGATCCCACACCTACGTAAACAAATAAACAAAAAATATTAGTTCTCTTCACTTCACTTTTCACGCCTCTAGCAACCCATTTGCACTCACGGCGTTGCATGTTTTCAATCCATATCTTGAGTGGGTCTTCCATTTCTTGGTAAAGTGGTGGCTGTAAGTGTTGGGTGGTCTTGGAAATTGTTGGTTCAGCAAATGCTGCACGAATCTTGTCTGCCTTGTATCTGATGCCACGAATGGTGCTTTCATTAACTCCGTAGTGGCGTGTGACAACAGAGGCACTTGCTCCATGTTCAAGCTCGTACAGAATCTTCACCTTATCACCAATGTTAAAGGTTTTCCTCCTCTTTTTCTCACTTGAACTAGGAGAAGTGATACTACCTGTAGTTCTCTTAGGCATCTTGCTAGACAGTAGTAGGGCATGTGGTGAGCAAATAAAGCATTTGTTTGCCATGTTGGTAAATTTGAAATATTTCCTGCCCGATTTCCCTCGTGAAATACCGTAGATTCATTGCTAAACGTATACAGTATTGGAAAATGTCGATAATTTTGGTAGTCGCGATATAAAAAATCTTTATAAAAAGTCGCTATATATCCCGACCCTACTGTACATGAGAGAGGCTTGTACACTAATATATTCGGGATTCATTCTTAGGAAATTTTGCAGCCAAAAACTACACATGGACTTACCACTTATGTATTTATTTATTTAATTGTTTATTTATTTATATATTTGATTCAGTTTTGTAGGCTATGGTATTTGCTGAAAGTTATCACTTGTTAGTTGATGTTTATCCCATACAGCATTGGTTACGGTTATTAGTGTCTTTTGTGCTGTATATTATTATTTTTTTATTAGCTATTGGAAAAAGTGAATCTTGTAACTATATAAATTGGAGCTATTAAAAATTAAATTACCTTTTGGAAAGGCCATTGATAGTTTTGTAACTGCTGGATGTTGTGAAGATCATAATTATGTACAAGTACATATGTACTTTATATGAATTTTCAAAAGAGTCTTCAAAGGTTTTCCTGCATGACTGCACATTATTGAAAGCACTTTAGTGTTTGCATAAAGATGTACTATACTGTAGTATATTAGGTTGTATGTACATGAGTAAACCTACCATTAGAAACTGCA
Organism: Homarus americanus; assembly: GCF_018991925.1. Taxonomy (NCBI): domain Eukaryota; kingdom Metazoa; phylum Arthropoda; class Malacostraca; order Decapoda; family Nephropidae; genus Homarus; species Homarus americanus. The sequence goes on along the minus strand of NW_024731852.1, from coordinate 483,042 downwards.
AGAGCCACTGTGTTCTGTAGCATACATGAGTGGGTGTGTGTGTGTGTGTGTGTGCACTCTTCCTTCAGTCTGCTTTAGTAACTTCAAAATGTAGTTACTAGAACCACTATACAGTAAATGGATTCTGTAGAAATTTAGTTTGGAGATGTAACCCATTATTACCTTTTATGAATTTGTAATCGGTGTTATTCCACCATATTTTGGGGAGTTATGGCCTCAGTGGGAGACTCTTGACTCGTGTAGGCAATTTGTCTTCTCATGCCAAAGCGGGCTAGGAGAGGAGGGGGAGGGATTGTTACCATCTAGTCACACTTTCATGGCTACATTTTATTTAAGTTTACTGTGTATACTGTACTTCATTAATATACGGTGAGGCTGTAGACTGTGTTAAAGATGAGCAAAATAATCCTATTACCATTTTTTTTATTACCTTAATATCTGGTGGCTTTGGTTGAAATCCGAATAATATATTATACGACATACACTAGACTGTTTTTAACACGTATGTGGAGGTGAGGAAAATACTGTACCGGGAGAACATTACATGGGGCAAGTCCTGTAGTCTTTATTTGATATTATATTTTATTATATATTATTTATTGTTGCATTGATGACGTATTTGAATGTCATGAAATAGTGGTAGAAACGGGTATGGTGCAGTGGAGAGTTGGTTGTGGAATGCATCCTTATTTTTAACATTTAGAAAGTTATTTGTATTATGCAGTTTTGGTGATTTTTTTCTCTCTCTTCTTCAGGTGCAACCCTCGCAAACTTGTGAAACTCATTGCAGATATTATTTTAATTAGATATTTCCTGCTAAGTTAGAAGTGCATCAACTGTGGCAATACTGTACATGTAACAAACCAAACAAAATTTGGGCATTTTCAGTAATCACTGTTTATGGTGTACAGGTTGCCAATGGGCTCCATACTGCTAAAACATCTTTTAATAGAGCATACAGTATAGTCTGCATTTACGCGGTCAATTGAACCCGTGGAGGTCCGCGTAAAACGAGAAACGCGTAAACGAAATAACAGAACATGGGATTAATTGAAATAGAGACTGGGCTGACCCCCAAACTCCACTTTTTCCGACACAATACGTACGTTGTAGTAAAAATAACATCTTAATTTTATGATGGTATGCATACACAATTAATATTTAAGAGAAATATCAATAATATTAGGTTTTTTAACACTTACGTTAGTAGAAAAGATGGCTGGGCACACGGGGATGGTAGGTTGGTCCCGAGGCAGAGGGCAGATTATTGGCCCTCACCTGTATCACTATCCACCACAGAGGCTTGCAGGGCCTCTTTGTCAAACCCCTCAAAGTCCATATCCTCACTATCACTGACTTGGGCTGGCTGTGGTGGGTGGCGGGTGAAGAACTCGGTAATGTTTTGATGACTGGGCGACCTTGTGCGCACCCTGCCCGCGCCGCTTCCCGCATAAATGATGAAATTTACCGCGTAATTAAAATATTTCATTCTGGCAAGGTTCTGCATAAATGACCAAACGCGTAAACAAAATCCGCATAAATGCAGACTATACTGTATATTTTTTATTGATAATATTGTATTGTCTCTGCACTCCCCTAATGGGTCATCAAGCTTATGGTACCCACTTTCACCTTCAATAGTGCTTTTATTGGTGTATAACTTATTGTGTTGAAAGGGGGATGAAGGGAATTGGAGATAGGGCAGCCAGACTTGCTGGCTCCTTGTGTGTGATCAACTGTCATATGCTGGATCCTTTTGCTACAGACAACATGATATAAAATTAAAACATTTGTTTCATACTATTTTTTAATTTGATAGTTTGAAAGGCTTAAGCAATTCATAAAGATGATTATTCCTCCTCTTTTGAGGTTGGACCAATATGCTGCCTTCTTTAGGTCTTTGTTACCCACAGCTGCATCGGTCCAGCAGCTGTCACACCGGGTATGGTAGCGTGACATCAGACTGGAAACCAGTTTTCCCTTTTGCTGTTCTTCACAATGAGAGAATTGCCCTTTACAGCCTTTAATTTCTTTGGAACATTATGGTCTACCAATTTTTTATTTGCATACCATTAGAAACATTGATTTGTCACTTTATCAGATTGAACTGACTGGGGAAAGTGGGGAATTAATTGAAAATTGCTCAAATTTGTATGATATTTTTACTGAGCCTTCCATTAACCAGAGGTTGAGAACCACTTTTATACTGATACTGAATATACAAGTTTGGTCTGGGCTTTCATTTAGCAGCAGTTTCATCTTACAAGATAAGCCTCAGAAAGGGAGTACAGTACAGTACATTTACTAGGCTTTCTGGTGTCTTGGGTGATCAGGGGCCCTTCACTTCTGTAATAGAGCCCAACATTTAACATGCAAGAAAGGTAAGGGGAGAATAAGAAAAAGGTATAGAGTGCAATGAAATTTTGTTGGCTTTTTTATTTGCACTCTTGATTTATCAGATTTTTTTGAAGTGGATTTCTGCATCAGTGGGGATCATGAGAGTTTCATAAATATAACTCCTAGATATCATATCAGGACGTACCAAACGGCTAACCAAGTACCTGTATACGACTCACAAGTCTCTTGGTTTATGTTGTTGAACATGTAAAATATCTTTATTTAATATTTAAATCCATCGTTGTTACTAAAAAGCAAAGTTATCTCTCCAAGTATTATCCTGAATCTGCAGAAGGAATGGTACAATAATTTAAGGCAGACTACGTATTGACTATCTTTAATTTGAAGTGTTTGCAGATTATGATGATCTGCATATGATGAATTGATATGTCCAGTCTGAGCATTTGCCAAATTAATATCTCCTGCTGATGCCAAGGATTTAGATAGCTAGCCTGTAGATATTTTGTAGCTAGTACTATAACTGCATGTGTAGCTTGATTCTTTGAGAACAAAACTCCTGTGCACCCTAACTTTCTACCTTTGTCTTAGTATTGGTTCTGACACTGCTCCCTGAATTTCTGTGCAAGTTCAACAATGCTTATTTTTATATAGGTTAAAGATGTTGCTTAATTTTTTGTTAACAATGCAAATTTCTATTTATATTTAGGTTTATATATGACCTGGCATCCAGGAAATCCCAGAGCAATAGTGGCCGTATTAATCCATTGATTGGTAGAACTGTACCTCACAGTTGCTATCATATCCCTTAAAACGGGAAATTACCGTAGATGCTAAAGATATCACTAAAGGTCAGAGGTTCATGAGTTTTGACCTCAGTTGCCTCACACTAGATCACACTCTACCTGTCATTTTAGACTGCTACAAACCAGGAATATTGGATCAAACACCCACTTCCAGTCAGCTCTTCATTTGGTGAAGACTTGGGTTTCCCTATTTTGCCTCTGTAGAAAAGGGCTAGGTACTTTTGCCACAACATTGTAGCACCTGGGGAGGGCTGGAGAAAAGCAGGAAGCTTTGATCTAGAATGAAGATTATTCAGGAGAAGTATACTGTGTTGGTTTTGTTTATTTGTACTGTATTTAGAACGCTGAATAACTTGATTGACTGATGCCATGGCTTTATTAAAGATGAGGGGGTGTGGCAGAGGTGCAGCTTCCTGCTGTTGGTGTTCAGGCAGAGGAGCACCAGAAAGTTATGTTGTTTCACAATACTGTAGCTAGATTCTCTTTTATCAAAGAAGGAAGTACTGTATCTTGCAGACAGTCTGAGAAGGTTGTAGGAAAGTTAGTCTTTGTAATAACAGTGATGAGCTCAGAAGTTATTTCCTGAAGATACTGTAGTTATTTTAAGATTGTATCAATCTTTAAAGGGAATGTTGTGAGACTGTGGTTTCCTTCCCTCAAAGCTAAAAAATTTGATTTAATGTGGTGAACAGACAGAAGGTGATTGTCTTTGAAAGTCCTTTTGACATATCCAAAGCCAGACATACTTTTTGAGCTGATGGGCTTTCCATTCCTTGGAGGGGACTGGTTGAAATGGAAATTTAGTCTCTGTCTAGATAATAGCATGTCAGCTGTAAGGAGGTTATAGTCCCTCTTTTCTTCTATATAAACATATATGACTAATCCAGGACCAGGTAAGTTGGATTCCTCCCTTCGTGATGATAGGTCATAGTGACATAGGGAGGAAGTAAGGGTTTGATCCTTCATTTTGGTCTTGTAGCGGAGCCTAATATGACGTGTAATGCTCACTGTTAGTATGATATCAAGATTTGTTAGCCTCCGGGTTTTAGTGGTATCTTTTGTTTCCAATATACTGTACCATTTGAGGGATTTGATAATACCTGTAATGGTGAGATATTAATAATCAATAGGTTAGTGTCAGCCAGCATTGCTGAGTGCTCTTTTGGGTATTAACCTTGTGGAATTGGCATTAGTGTACACAAGTTGCTTAGTCTAGAATTGGCCACAAAATGGGATTTCAGAATCAGTATTTCAGTTTTGGGGCTGTGGATAGATAAGTGAACTTGATTAGTTTCAGATTTTCTATAGACAATTACTATTTCTTTTCTTTCAAAATTTTTTGTGAAACATCAAAAATATCCTGAAATGTAGCTACTTAACCAGCTACAGTAAATATATTGATTACATGTCATTGCATGATTTTATATAAATTTACATCATTCTTTTACCTTTGTTGTGTAATTTTACACAATTTAATATGATTTTTTATTCAAAGCACTCAAGTATTTATTACCCCACAGAACACAGCCGCACTATCTACGGCCACCACAACCACCACCATAGCTACGCAGGCTGTCACAGCCGTCACCCCCACCTCTATAGCTGTCACCCCCGGCACTACGGTTGCAGGCTCAATCGTAGCTCCAACGTTGACCACTGCCACTCCTACCACACAAGCCTCTCAGCCTGCTACTGTTGGCTCTGTAAGAATTTCTTTTTAACTACCTACCTTTCCTCTGCCCTATTATTATTATTTTGTGTGTGTGTGCTGTGAGTGTACAGTATGTGTGTGTGAACAAATGTGTATGGATGTGTGAGCAAAGATTTTCTAACTTATATTTATCTCCCAAGTCCTAATTAATGTATCATTTAACCTCTGTGGCCCATTGGAACACTGCTGAGAGAGAGTTGCACTTCATTTTCAAAATTTTTCTTTTCATAGTAATGAAATACTGCTTCTCTGCAGGAAAAGAAGAATTTTCTGTTCTCTTATACTTTATGAAAAAATTTTATATGCTTAGAAAATTACATGAACTCCTTGATTTTATTTTGTTCACATTAAAATGTTATAATGAACTTGGAGCTTGCATCTTATTTCCTGCAAAGAGTTTTTCATTGTACAGTACCTGCCAGTTGTAGCAGAGAGAGTATATTGCCAATTTTATGTGTACTAGTATACCACTTTTACAGTAGTACAGACCTTGATTTACACATTCCATAACATTCAATTTCATTCTTCATTTGAGTAAAAAAAAAAAAGTTCCCTTGGAATTTATCTAGATGTTGAAAGTATATCAGCTATGTAAAGAAGATATACTATAAGTTAATGTGGATATTGATACAAATTATTTTTGTCAGTGTAGTTCACTAGTTGTTGTATATAGTATAGGTGGTTAGTCCAAATGTAGTGTCACATCTGTTTTGAAGTCAGGTTTACATCTCCCACAACCAGAGTGCACTTATGACAATGATCATTTCCATTTAAGTTCAAATTATTCTGGTGTCTTTGGTGAAATGTATTGTTTATAATTTAACATGTATACCTACCTGGTACTGTATTGTTACCAGGACAGTAGTTATATTTTTTGACCATTGAATCAATAACTTAATATATATAAATGAAAATATCTCGTTTTGTTCTTTAGCAAACTATCTCAGCGGAATCAGCAAAAACAAAATGTAAAAACTTCTTGGCCACGTTATTAAAATTAGCCAACGAGCAGCGGGCAGCAGTGGCCCGGAATGTTCGCAACTTGATTCAGGGTCTAATTGACGGTAGAGTGGAACCAGAAGCTTTCACGGAAGAGCTACAAAAAGACCTCAATTCTTCTCCACAACCATGCCTTGTTCCTTTTCTCAAGGTGGGTTTCTAAGGTAGATGTTATAGCATTTAAGTTATAGATAGTAAACCCAGCTATATTCTATCCATGAGTACCAGAGTGTGATATACCACAACAAATTAATTTAGAAACTTATTTTCACATTACAGTAGTACCCCGATTTACGCGGTCAATTGAACCAACAGGGTACCGCGGAAAGTGAAAACCGCGTAAAGTGAACAACAGAACATATGGGATTAATTCCAATAGAGACTGGCTCAACCCCCAAACTCCACTTTTCTGACACAATACCTATGTTGTAGTGAAAATAACATCTAAATTTTATGATGGTATGCTCACACAATTCATATTTAAGAGAAATACAGTCGCCAGGTTAATGTCCATTCAAATAATGGACTCAAATCCCCCCACCCCCCTTCTTCCCAGCTCACTAGCTCCTACCTCTCTGAGAAATGTTTGGGTGAAACACTAGATTTTAACGTTTAGTAATAAATAATACCTCAGACTAAAGTTAGGATAATATAATTGACATTTCTGGATTCCTTGCAGGTCAGGGAATATTTTGAATGTAAACTTCATATATTTTGCACAAACGATAAAATATTTGCTTTGTGTAAACCAAATTATTACATTAGATCTAAAATTTGTATGTCTAATGCAAAATCCATGATGTTTATATTCAAAATGATCATCATATTGTAAGAATTCCAGCAATGAAAATTATATTCTGGCAGGGTAATTTGTATGAATTTTATGAGCTAAATAAAAAAAAATAAAAAAAAATTATACTTCACCGCGTATATGAGTAGATGCACCGTGGAAAGTGAAAGTCCGGTTCTGGCAAGGTACCGCGTAAATGAGAAATCGCGGAAAGGGAAACCGGGGTAATACTGTACAGTGGAATGTTTGAATTATCACTGGCTGTGGCAGGCCAGGGAGGCCAATGTTGTCATTTAGTGAGCTTCAGACATTTCAAGAATAGCTGCTTGTGGATATTTCAGTTGTGCTCATTTCCCCATCTCAAAGTTTAAATATGAATGTTGAAATTTACGTTTGAATTTTTTTATAAAGCAAATGATAGTACAGTAAAAACCCCGAGTACCAGACCACCAGAGAACGACATGTCTGAATAACAACACGCCTTCATACATAACGTACATCGCCAACACTCCAGGCAGCTGTGGCCTTGAGATGGCTATGTATGTTGCCACTGATTCATGTAATGAAACTATGAAAGTTATTAGAAAATCATTTCAGTACTTAAATGTGACTTATAAATAAAGGAAATATAATATAAAATTATAAAAATTAAAACCATGAATGTGAACAGTATTCTGTGTGGGAGTTGAAAATACTTATGGATGCATCATGCTCTCCCTGCTGTGATGCCATGGCATACACGGCGTAGCAGCCATATGTCTCTTCAGGTCAGCTGGGTGGGCTGAACTCTCAACTCTCGGCGTCACCCACAGGATGGTTCAAGGGCAGCAGCTAATTTTTGTACATAACCTCCATGCTATTGTATTTTATGATGTGTTATGTATTGCTTTCATTGTTTATAATAGCAATTTTTACTAATTTTTGGCATATGTAAAATACAGAATAAGAAAGGATTGGAACCTATTCCCCTTTACACATTGTTAAATCTACCTATGACAATGAAGTTTTAGAGAATGAAGTGGATTTTGTGGACATATTCACTTCATCATCAGCTGTATACTGTACACATCCACTTTATCTCACACTGCACAAGGCCATCCATCAAAAAATATGAACTTACTTGAACTTGTTTATTATGAACTTAAATAAGCCAACCTGTGTTAGTGTATTATGCTGGCTGTTGTTTTGAACAGTTGTGCCTTTGCTGATATGGACATCCAAATATTGGATTCCGTCTGAGTAACAACATCGCTGTGGCTTAATTAATCCAGTACTCAGGGTTTTTACTGTACTGTATAATGTAGCTATTTTGACCAAATTGCAGAAAAGTTCATGTTTTACAACATGAATTTAGTAATTTTTTTTCAGTGATTATTCTCCAAGTGTTAGAAGGAAATCACATTTTATTGTCATTCGTATCAGTGTTATGAAGGTGGATCTTAGTACTTTTGTATTGTTTAAACCATCTTATTTGGTAGTTATAGTATTAATATGTACTTTAAATGTGTATATACTGTACATGCTTTTGATAAGAGATTGATTTCTTGCCCTTAGAAAACTTTACCCTACCTGCGGGTTTCGTTAGCACGGCAGGAGCTGACCATAGATGGTGTGCGGCCACCACCACTATCAGCAGTCACTCCTGTCCCAAATGTCACCACTGTTATACCCACTGTGAGTTTGATGTCACATATCATTGTCTGGTTGCATCTTTGTAATCAGTACACTCCTTTTATTGAATTAAATTTCACATTTAACTTACATCATGTGTTATCCTCATCTTGATCCAGCTTTCCATATTTTTTTCCCCTTAATACTGGTCACTGGTAAGCAACTTTTGCATGATGAATTATTAAAGTTATATCCATTTTTTTAGACATGTGTCATAATGGGAGATGGATGATTATCACATTGTAAGGAATCATATTCAGTGACGCATCATGAAATTTACTTTGTTTGAATACTTATTAACTTTATTTTTTGTCCTTTTTCAAACTGACTAAGAAAGATACTTATGTAAATGTCCTGAGCTCATATAATCAATAACAAGGAATCTTTAAAGAATGATTAGGTGCTTGGTAAAATGAACATGCAATAATGTGCCTCAATTTGTCATTTGCATGAGAGGACTTTAGAGTGTCAAGTATCTTATACACCTTTTATTCACTTACTGTAGAGTGTCAAGTAGCTTATACACCTTTTATTCACTTACTGTACCCCAAAAAAGAGCAAAGAAGACTTAGACAGTGTTTAGTTGCTCTTTATTCCAGCTATTTGACACCACTATTGAGAAAGATGGAGGAAGGTGTAATTAATAATGATACAGTAATTAATAAGCATAAGATTAATGATGATATGATCTTTTAGATGACTGTTGCTCGTCCTGTTGCCCCCACCACTTCTGGGACAGTCCGTATGGTACCCCCTTCAACTGTTTCCTCCACCACTGTTGTACAACGGCCTGTAAATGCCACTCAAGCACCTGCAAGAGTAGTCACTGTAAGTCCATATCTTATACATCTTACTTGGGGGATTATGCAGTGGAATATGAGAACTTGGTTGGGAAAGTTTGGTCAAGGGATGGTGTGGAGTTCTAAAGAGTGGGTAGAGTGTAAACTGGGGAAAAAAACAAGAACGAAGTCATAGTGAAGGGTGTAGTTGATAAAGTTATTAACAATTTCTAGGTCATGATACAATAACAAATATGGTCTTTGAGAAGATTTTTTTGAATAGTATTGTATAATTTGTATTACTCTTGCATTAAGTTAGTCAAATAGAGGAAATTTTGATTTAAGTATTTTGATATGGCATTTGTTTGTAAGAGTACACATGATGTTCTTGCACTCCTCTTACCTAGATTTTTTGTATTTTCTTTCATTTGATGGAGGTAAAGGATTGGATACTATACACTGTAGGTTGATGGTAATCAGAGGAGAGCAAGGGTAACTGTTTCTAGAGCATCCATTAAAAGATAATTGCTATATCCTTACAGCAACAAGTGCAGCAGGTACGAGTCCAAGGTGGCAAGACGGTGGTGACGACAGTTCGTCAAAACACTCCAAATGCTAATGCCACCAGCAACACCCTAAATGCCACCACAAACTCAGTACCTACTGCTACCAAAACCATAACAGTAAATAAGGCACTCCCTACCAAAGATAAAGACAAGACTAAAGATAAACTATACACATACAGGTTTGTTATGTCTTTTGTTGTGGAACCTTTGCTTGATGCTGTTTGATTTATATTCCCTATTATTTCTGTCAGTAGTTCATTCATTCCCTCTTCCTTAATATTATAATGTATCTGGATGTATGTGTTTAAAAATTATAGATTCTCATTTTGTAAAGTTACTGTACCTGTAATATTTTCTGTCCATAACTTGTTCATTTTTTTCTGGTGCTTCAGTATATATATACTGTATGCAGTATATATATAATAACACTAATGTATAATTTTTTTTATTGCAGCAGTTCCTATTCTTCTAGCGGGGCCGCAGATGACGACATCAATGATGTGGCTGCGATGGGTGGAGTTAATTTAGGGGAGGAATCCCAAAGAATCCTCGACTCCACGGGGTTTGTCGGCACACAAATACGCTCGTGTAAAGACGAGAATTTCCTCTTAAACACTCCACTAACTGAGAGAATAAAACAAATATGTAAGGAAACCCCTGGTAGTGTTAACATATATTGGGAAAAGAGCTACAGTGTGTTGTCAGTTGTGGCGGGTGACTTATTTGGTGGAGGTGTGAAGTGTATTGAAAGGTAGAGCTAACGAACCAAGAGTTGATAATATTAACATGGTGACTCTGAATCCTCACAGAGCTTCATACCAACCATAAGTTCATGGAATTCAGTGATTTGTAACAAGTATAATTTATAGCATTATTTCTTTAATTTTCCAGCCTTGTTTGTGTGGATAGTATAAACTACCATTGTGTTCCTCCGGTATAGAGAGGGTGTTTAGGGGTTGTATTCATATATGTTACCTTTAATACCCTATAAGATATAAAGAATGCAAAATCCAGTGTTAGAAGGAGGGAACATACACATTTGCATTAATTCATCTTTCATAATGTAATTTTAGTCTGTTTTATAATATTGTGGGACTGACCCTCTTGTATGCCATCAAGCTACTCAACATATCACTGAACACCAACACCACATATATTCATCCCCTTGTACGCTTCTCGATACCTGGGTTAATCTACTCCGCTCACTTATCTGACGCACACACGCACGCACACACACACACACACACACACACACACACACACACACACACACACACACACACACACACACACACACACATATATCATAGGTTCAGTCTCCTTTCCTGTCATTTTACTACATCCCCACAGATATTGCAAATACTTCCAATTTTTTATTTTTATAAACGCATACAGGAAGGTCTGGTCCTTAGCTCCACACGCCTTTTCCCGAGTCCATGTTTCTGGTATTGATCAGATAATTGGAATGTTTTTCTGTTTTTAATGAAAACAAAATTTAACTTTGCAGGTTCAAAATATGGTTTGGACGATGCGCCAAAAGATGTAGTCGCCCTCGTATCACATGCAACACAGGAGCGCCTTAAAACTATTGTCGAAAAGTTAGCAGTCATCTCAGATCATAGATTAGATATTATTAAGGTGAGTTCAACAATTATAGCTTAATAAAAAAAAATCCTCTTGTGATAGATTTATCAGAAGCTGTAATTGTAAAGTTAGCTGATATTCAGTGATGTTTGGTTTGGTCGGAATAAAACAATTAGCGGGAAATAAAATTTATAGTTATAAGAGTAATAGATTTTGATTAGATACATTATTAAAATGTGAAAAAGGTGGGAAGAATTGAACTAATGAAAGGGTTTTGAGGTGGCCTGGACACACATCGGGTGTTCTCAGATAGACTGTGTGTAGCAACCAGTTGTGTTGAAACAGATATACAGAAGTTATATCTTGAAATTTCTTTCTTATAAAAGCTATTAACTCAATATACAGGCATCCCCCCACGTTATAAACGTTCAGGTTACGAAAATTCATCTGGGAATTCTGGGAAATTATTTTTATTAGTGCACTGGCTGCTCCCATGATGGTAATCACCATACCCATAAATTATTTTTGTACATTTCTATAACCCAAACAAGAAGTGTATGTCCCCAAAGAAGATTCATGCAAGTCATTATTTATTTACATTGTTTGCCTGTACAGTAATATGAGTCAGGTAATAAAGATTCCCAAAGAAAATTAATATATGATACTGTCTAAGAATGAATCTAATTTCCACATACTGTACATATCAGCAGAGTGATAGCCGCTATGAGGTTCGACAAGATGTGAAAGGTCAGCTTCGTTTCCTAGAAGAATTAGATAAGATGGAGAAGAAACGTAAGGATGAACGAGAGAGAGATATGCTGATGCGAGCGGCGAAATCTAGAAGTAAATCGGAAGACCCTGAACAAGCTAAATTAAAAGCAAAAGCAAAGGAGGTAAGAAGTATTTTATTTTATATTTGTAATGATCTGTTAATTAATTGAAATATCAAATGAAGTTAGTAATGTTTCTTTGTGTGTACAAAGTACAATAGAGAAAAATATACACACCTTAGCTGTGAAATTATTTTGAAATTATTTATTTTTCCTTCAGTGGATAGAATTCAATATCACAAGTACGTTGTGTTGTTCAGTATTAATCTGTAATTTTTTATTTGTCACCCTGACAACATGCCAGTTCAGCACACCCTTCCTGTATTTTGAATACTTTAATTCTGTTCTGGATCCTCTTCACAATTTACATTCATTCTTTCAGGTGGTCAAAAGCTAATTTAATGGCTAGAATAAGCTCAACAAAATGGCTAAATAATTCACTGAAAGGTGATAAGTTTAATCACTCAAAGATGCTGATGGAAACTAATAGCATAGAGAGCATAGATCTCACAACTTTTTGTAATAATTTATACAGAACTTTGGGAAATAAAGATTAGGGAAAAGAGAATTGATAACAATTCAAGAGTGAATATTGGCAGAAATTTTTAGGGGAGAGTTCAGGGAGTATTTAGATCTAAAGCTTTCCATTTATCAAATTATTTTCCACCTTGTGAGACTTGGAACCTCCAGTTTGTCCCCTGTCCTTCTGTCTGTATGAATATTTGTAAGCAGTATCAGTGTATGAAGTAGAATACATAGCTCATTTACATTTCATACTTGTGTTTGATACCATAACAGTCTAATGCTGCATGTCAGATTTAGTACTGCATGTCACATTGTTTTATCCCTCTAAAAAAATTTCAATTTTGGAGCCATTTTCCTTTTATGGAAATTTATAGACAGCAACTCAGGGCACTGGTAAGTGACATGTATTTTATTTATGTACTAATGTTTAGCATCATAGTAGTCTTATGCATGTCAAATTTAATAAACTAATGCATGTAATATTATTCATTGTAATAAGAAATTGAAATTCTTTGGCAATATTTCTTTGTCAACATTACGTGGACAGCAATTATAGGGGCACTGGTAAGTAACATGCAGGATGGATGCTAAGGTTTTTTTTATTTTATTTATTTTTTAAATACAGTATAATGATATACCCAAACTTGTTTTTATTACAGATGCAGCGTGTTGAAATGGAGGAGATGCGACAGAGAGATGCCAATCGTACCGCTCTGAATGCATTGCAAGGACCCAAGAAGAAGCCTAAACTTGATCTGTCGATGGTTGATGATGTAAGTGGCAATCCTTTTTTCCAGAATTTCCTACAGACTCACATCTCCACCCACCTGCCTTTACACCCTTGACTCTGATACCTGACAAAACTGGTTAAGATATTATTGGGAAGATTTCAGCATGGTTGTTCTGCTACCATGTCAATGAATCACTAGTTGTGCTTACACTACAAAACTGAGTTCTTACATACTTTTATTAATAAGTAAATTTTTTTTTCTGTTAATAAATCAGGATATATATTGCATTACCTTGATCATATTTTTTTATATACTTTAATTCTGATTTGCTTTTTTCTTGTTTAATTTCTTATTTGTTTGTTTATTTTTATTTTATTCATTATTTATGTGTTTATTTATTTGTTTACGTATTTATTTTAATTTTACATATTAATACAGTGTATGAGGAGCATAGACAGGCCACTTTAGACTGCAAGAGTTGTTCCTTAATTTTTACATCCATAATACAAACTGTTTCTGTATATACATGACAGACAAATATACTGTACAAAGATTCAAAACTGTCTGTTGTGGATACCTGAATAAAATTATACAGTAGACTCATGCACAGTTGGGACTGAAGGTGTGCCGAATAGTGTACACGGTTCTTTTGAATATGAACAGTCTACTGTAGCACTACCAACCACACTGCTGATGTACCTCTTGTAACAGACCAAACACAGCTTATTTAGTAATAAAACTGTAATATTAGTAACAATACCTATATTTCTGTATTAAAATCATATTACTGTGAAATCCTGCAGATCTGTCAAGAGAACCTAATATGATCATCCTGTACCCTAATGTTAATCAGCTTACAAAACTATACCCTGTGTGTACCCAGTATACAGTATGTTACAGTCAAGCTGTGAAATGAGAAATGACTGAAAATTTTAGGCTATTAACTAAGTGACTTATTACACAATTTGACTAACATACAATACACTATACAGTACCGGGAACACTTATACTTTTGTAAATAATAGTTTATGTACTGTAAAGCAAAAGAGTACTGGCCTACTCCTTAGTGCTTTACAATAGTTTTATTCCTGAAAAATGGAGAACAATGAGACAGCAGCTCTATAAGAGGTCAGTATAACATGGTTTCACTACAGTATTTACATTATGTGTCGCTGGCAGCATTATGTTTTACTTATGATCTACTGAAAATAGTATCTTAATGCTTTACTTCTGTTCAGTTTTTCATATGAATATAATTTTTTATTAAAAGTGGAGAAAATGTACTGCACAATAATAGATGTATTGAGAAATTTGGGGGTTGGGACATCGTCCAGATTTATAAAAATAGGAATTTATAAGGAAATTGTTGAGCTGGCAATATAATATGTGGTAGTAGGAAGTAAGGACTGTATATAAGAGGAATGAATAAGCTTGAAAAAAAGGTAATTTGGGTTTGAGAATAAGAGGTCAGATAAATATGACAAAAAAATTAGATTGGAGTGAAATCAGAGCGCTGCTCGCCCAATGTTCTGCAGATTTACATAACATATCAAGTGAAAACAATTATATTGGCGATTTAACTCACTATTTTGGCACCTGGACCGTAACCCCTTATTTCCCTTTAGCATTATTTAAACAATTCTTTGGTGTTACAGTCCTTGGGATCATCCAGGGTTTGTCATTTTCTGTACAGTACTACACTGAAATCAGACTGTATGAGGAGTGGCGGTAAGTGTAGGTCAAATTAGTCGATAATATAAATTCAGGAGTAAGATATACACATGGCTGCCAGTGGTCAAATTATGGATTGCCCAGTTTCTCCCAGCGTGTGCAGCTTTATGTATTGTATAGGGTCACGTGTTTGTGTTGAGTGTAAACATGAAGTACAGTAAAGCCTCGAATAACAACGGTAATGTGTCCTCCAATATTGCGGTGTAAGGTGAATCATCGTATCGCGAATCATTAATTACCAATAAAATAAAGCAATAATAATGAGATGCGTTCCCCAGTGTGACCTTTTCACATATTTTGTGTGGCTTTTTACCCTCTTCCCCCAAAAAACAATACAATTAATGAAAATTGCAAACTGTACTCTTTAAATAATGTTTCTGAATGCACCTTATACAATATAAATGAATAATAATATGGTCACACAAGAGGAGATGGGGCGCCATTGTTTTCGTTTGTGTTTACAGCCGGGAGTCCGGGACGATAGTTCTACACGAGAAAATAAAGAAAATAAGACCCTGGTTGTAGCTGTAGTAAAATTAATGTAAAAATATGAATATACTATATGTCTTAAGTAACGTTATTTAATGTTAATAAATGGAACAATAGAAATAGCTAACCACAAATGGCAAAAAAAAAAAAAAAAAAAAAGATGGATTGGGAACACCAACATATATGTGTGCATTTAAGGATACCACGTCATTTATCTTTTGAAGAATATGTACAAAAGTTTCATTATTGTTTATTACTGAATATGTATTTTATTGAATTAATCTTTATATATTGTATGTGAAATGAACAATACAATTCATTAATAATACGTAGAATATTAAAACACACAAGAGGATAAGAGACGGCATTGTTGTCAGTGTTTACACCCATAATGTCAGTTATCCACATGAAACTGAAGAAAATAAGATCCTGGTTGTTGGTGTAGTAAAATTAATGTAAAAAATATGTATGTTTTAATTAATGTTATTTAATGTACAGTAGAAGTAACCGCTGATATTAAAGAAAAAAAGTGAGACTGATAGTGGAACGCCAATGTATACGTGCGCACTCAAGGAAACATAGTCATTCATCTTAAGAATATGTACAAAAGATTTGACATTGTTTATTACTGAATATGTATTTGATTGAATTAATGTTTATATATGTGAAATGATCAATGCAATTCATTAATAATACATAGAATATTAAAACACACACGAGGACACAAGGCGGCATTGTTTTCGTGAGTGACGATGGTTCTACATAAGAAATTGAAGAAAATAAGACCCTGGTTGTAGCTGTAGTGAACTTAATTTAAAAAAAAATGGAATACCTGTATGTATGTTTTAAGTAATGTTATTTAATGTTAATAAATGGAACACTAGAAGTAGCTAACCACTTATGGTAAAGAAATAAAGCTAGACGATTGGGAACGCCAACGTATGAACAGTAAGTGCTTACATGTGAAAACATATCGTCATTTCTCTACATATGAATATGAAAGCAACACTTATTTAGTGTTCATATATGTTTTAAATAATATTTACGAATGTAAAACAAAAATTCTACTCACTAATGGTGGTAAAGTCTAAAACATAAGGACAGCCAATGACTTACAAATGTAAGTCTGTATAATTTCAGCCACCGGCTGCAACTCTATTAATAAACCGTTTATTGTTATTATTATTATTATTGAATATTGTGCGAGTTTTTACTCGGATGACGAAGTCATCAGGTTCAACTTTGGCTGAAGCTGTAGCTTCCCATAAAGCTGTTGCTGAAACTGTTATTGAACCTGAAGTTGTTGGTGAAGCTGCTTATGATGCTGAGTTTGATGGTGTAACTGAAGTTGATGGTTTACGCCTTCGAACAATGAAGCTGCCGAAAGAACCTTGCACAGCTGCTTTTTTTTCTTATTATACATCTTTATGTAGAGGTCATTTGCATTTATTTAAATTTTAATTCTTTGTTCTGTTAATGGATCCACTTCAGAAAATATGTTCATTGCTTGCTCCATATAATATCCACAGACCTCTCACCTTTTCATATCGTTTTAACACATCTAGTTTCTCGGCTAAGCTTATACACTTTCTATAAGCTTTTCAAACAACACTACCATCACTTGCTCTCTTGCTCATGTTGAATGGAGATGAAAAATGCTGTAAGAAACCTGGGAAAGTTTTTCTCCAGTTCCTGTTCCAGATGCGTGAAAACAAAAGGCCCGCCAAGCTCAGAGTGTTGTTTACCACTCGTTAGCAAGGCAGCTTCTTTGCGCAAGGCGCTCTTCATTTTTTTTCCAGCAAATTTTTGTTTTATAAAACATAACAGGATTTAGTTATTATTTATATGAAAAGTTAATTTTATTTATTTTTTATTATATTTTGGTCGTAAATACGAATGAAATAAGGTCGTAAATTGAACTGGGTCCTAAATTAACTAGGGCCTTAAATATGAAAAGTTGTTGGTCGAACCGTTGTTATCGAAGGCTTTACTGTAATATAAATTCTTGCGTTTAATGGAACATAGGTGCTATGAGGTATTGGTGTGATCAAATTGTATGTTAAATGACCATTCATAGACTATATACTGTACTGAAATAAACATCCGTGGAATTGGTTTTATTTCTTTCTTTGGGAAATTCAGGAAATTCGCATCTTTCAGACCAACTTTCCCCCTGTTAGTCTTGATAATCTAGGGTTTATTGTTCAAGCATGTTTATGTACTTAATGCATTCCTGCAGTAGAGAAAGTATGATTAGAGAGAGAATAATAACAAGGTTTCTATTATGCACAAAACTGTTTATATTGGTTTATTTAATATTGTAGCTGTACAACATGTTCTCTCGTATTGTCAACCAAGCTTAAGGCATGAGTTAAGAGTGTGTTTAATTTTATTATTATTGTCATCATTTATTGGCCTCCTTCCCCCTCTACTAAGAGTTTGGTATCTTGAAAAATCAATACCTTCTTTTACAGGGGTGCACAGGTACTCAAGCACACCAACCTGCGCTCATGCACATGTACACAGTGTCTATTTTACATTGGCATTTATACCTCTTAAATGTTATCGTTAATGTTTTCTAATATTTGGTTCTATTTGTTTTTTTTTATTCTCTTTTCTAGGGTGCAACTTTTAGTGGAACATTCACCCAAAAGTCGGTAAGTTTCTGAGGTTTTCTTCCAGTATGTTTCTATTATATAATGAACAATAAAGATTCTCTCTCACTCTTTTGTCTTTCTTCCCTTTCTTTTCTTCTGCCTCTACTTTCTTTTTCTCTCTTTTTCTTTCCTGTCCTCTCCTCTCTCACTTAATGAAATTTTGTAATACTGTACAGTGTTAGGGAGTTTACACTATATTTTCAGGAATAGTAATAATACTGTAGGTATATTTTTTATTATTGTTATTTTTTTGGTAGATGCCTCTCCGACCACGCATCAAGCGGGTTAATATGCGAGATCTCATGTTTCTGATGGAGCAAGAGAAGGAGCTTAACAAGTCAACACTCCTCTATCGGTCTTACCTCAAGTAGCCAGCGTGGGTGAGTGCCAGGTGAAACTGCCTCTCCTTTGCCCTGCCTGCCCGCCGTGCCTACCACGACCGCTGCTTCACCTGCACCACCACTAGCCTAGTGAGGCGTGTTAACACTGCCATTGTGGGAGCGGTGGAGCCTGGAAGACACAATCCGTAGCTCCAGTGCAACTAAAGTGGTAGTAGCACCAGAAGGCAGAAGATCTGTGATTCTCTCATGCAGCATTGCAAGTGTCTTAATTATTTTCATGCCTGTGGCATGGTCGCTCCACCGGGACTGTGATAGGGCTGGAGCCTCACTGTGTGTAATTAGCCCAAGTGATACTCAGACTGTTGTACACAACTTGAGTACGCCTATGGCAGCACCCGTGACAGAAACGAGGTGCAGCAGCAGTGGGGTCGGAGATATAAGACATTCATACTGAAGTGCTGTTGCCACTGTAACTTGCAGCCAGCCACCAGCCCTCCACCACTTCAGCCCAATCTAAGTGGACTTGCGTATATAGTGGCTTATACACCAGTGAAGGTACAACCAAACCTTTCTTTTATTCCCAAAATATATAGTATCAACCCTATTTTGTGCATGAACTGTATAAATATTTCTTGGATAGGAAAAATCTTCAAATATTTTTATCTGATACACATCGTTAAAATGTTAATAAGAAAAATGAATGAAAACTTTGATACACAGCCTCTGTAGATATTGTACAGTTTTTAAGAATTGAGGCCTTTTTGTGTTGATGTATTGTTCTTGTAAAATACCACAGATATATGGTTTGTCTATTGTACACAAATTAACAGAGACCAGCAGCTAAGAACATTCTACTTCTTCAAATTAAATACCTTCATTCAAGAGTAGTCAGACACCCGGGTATTCCCACACAACATGGGTCTTCCAGGGACAGCAAAGTTGCCAAAGACATATGCTCGAATTTTGCAGTTTGGTTATCTTGTGGTGGGGCTGCTTTATCAAGAATAGTTTTGTGTTCTTGGTTGTTGGTCTTCAAACCTTATTTATGAATCCCTAAGACTGATGTCAGGTCTTTGCCCCAAGGAATGAGTGTTGCCAAAGTTGTCTGTATGATGCATGCTTCATGCTGGGATTGCTACATAAGCAAAAATCCTTTTTGGATTTTTTTTTCTTTTTTTTTTTAGTGAACTTTATTGAAAAAATTTTATGGAAGAATTTATTAATATATTTAAATTCTATTTGTAAAGGATGTATGCGCATCATTTGTAAATTGTTGAACACAACTATAAAGTGCAGAGACAGCTTATTGTGCAAATTATCTTGAAACTTGTGGGCCATCATTTACAATTTGACATTTTGTAAAATAAATACAATATTGGTTTTGAATTTCAGTGAGTTTATGTAAGACATTTTTTCTTTATTTAATAATTTTTATTTATAATAAAATAATCAGTTAAGTGTTTTTTTCATTTATTGAGTACCGTATGTGTATTAATATTCATTGACTATGGTTCAAAACAAAATATTTATGTGTAACATGCAAGGAAACCCACATGAAGCTTGCTCTTGTCAAGGAGTTGAAAGTTGTGAACACATGCACTTTGTTCTGAGGTTGAGTTATAATCCACTGAGAGTGAATCATTCTGGATGGTATATGAATTTTTGAATGGTTGTTTTGTTAATTTACAGGGTAGAGCATTGAGGACCAAGTTATGGTTTAATTAAATACTAATTGCCATTTTTTTTTTAGAAGTTTTGTTAAGGACGTGTCTACCTGTTCTTTCCATTAATGTCATTGTTAAATTTCAATCGTTTGTAACTGAGGGGTAGTGAAAGGATCCTTACTCTTACTCATCAAATGTCTGTGAGTTAGCACAACTCTCCATCTTCTTGAACCTGGGAATGTATTGTCTGGAGTCAGAGTGTGCCGTCCTGAGATATAAGGGCAAATGTATCCAAGGGATAGAAGGGCAAATGTATCCAACAGAGATAGAAAGACAGATGTATCCAGTCTCTCTCCTCTTCTTTCTACTCTCTCTCCTTCTCTCTCTCTCTCTCTCTCTGACTTGAAAGTGTAAAGTTATTGAAGAGGACTGTTTGGTGTAAAGTTATCCTCATAATTACCACAGAGAAGACAGTATCCAAACATCTTTGCTGAAGCAGGACTGGAAGAATTATTTAGTCCTTTTTTTATAAGGATCACTTTCCCCGGGGATTAATTGCTTTAACATGGCTTCCATAAATTTGTTGACATCTCCCAGTTGTTGAATGTTTTTCACCAAGTTGACATGCTTGTGGGTGCTTCCCATTATAAACTGGTTTATTGGGGTTAATTGGTTGGCATTTTTTGCCACCATCACTTTACTGTCGTGAGTTAAGCATCATTGTTTGTCAATTTTGGGTAGACCATCACCAACTTGGCGAAGTTAGGTTGACCATCGCCACTGAACAGCCTTGGGTTGATTATTACCACTTGACAGTCTTGGGTTGACCATCACCTCTTGACAGTCTTGGGTTGACCATCACCTCTTGACAGTCTTGGGTTGACCATCACCTCTTGACAGTCTTGGGTTGACCATCACCTCTTGACAGTCTTGGGTTGACCATCACCTCTTGACAGTCTTGGGTTGACCATCACCTCTTGACAGTCTTGGGTTGACCATCACCTCTTGACAGTCTTGGGTTGACCATCACCTCTTGACAGTCTTGGGTTGACCATCATCCCTAATTAGCTGTCTCGGGTTGACCACTACCACTTTGCTGTTTTACGTTGACCATAACCACATGGCTGTTGTGGGTGGACCATGACCACTTGCTACCACTCACAGTTATCGACCAAGTTTTATGTGCATGAAAGCACTTTTATTTTGTTATAGCATGTTCTTATATTAAGTACATTTGAGAAAAACAAAAGTTGCATACAGAAGTGTCTTCATGTATCATTGTTGATAATGTGTTGGGTATTGACAAGTAAGATCTCTCTTTTCTACACTCATGTTGGGTATAGCCCTCATGCCCAAGTTCCTTTCAGCAATACTGTATATGGAAAATTCCCTCATTTTAGTTACACTTAATTTTATTTACCCAGGATACTTACTGGAATTTCATATAAAACTGTGCTGTAATTTATTGTGTTAAGAGACATGTAAAGGGATTAGAGATGTTTATTAATATATTTTTTATTTTACTTTATTTTTTCTTCTGTGCAAAAAAAAATCTATATTCTTAAATACAGAAAGTTTCAATTGAAGGTGGTTAGAAGGTTTAAAGTATGAAAGGCTTTGGCAGGCTAGTCAATATTGGCAAACTTCAATAATTAATATTCATTCCCTGCTTTAGTTTTTTAAGTACATTGGGATAAGTGTGAATAAATAAGTAGGAGATTGAGTAGTACAGTATATTTTCATTCTAAGTGCTTTTCTACGTCATTATCTGTTTGGGATTGTCTTCTGAGCAGGTTGGCTAGACTTTTGATTGTCTTGGGTAAGAGAGTTTAATATATTGCACATGTCATCCTTGAAATAAAAGATATTTAAATTGTAATGAACTAGGTTTTGACAAAAAGGGTGTTTGTTATGCACTTAAGTTATTGAAAGACATTAAATAACTCGTGATTCTGATGATATTTTGACTCAAATTGTTATATGAAATTTGGTACAGTATTGATATCTAACATTTGAATGAGAAAGGCTATTATCTGAGTTTGACTGTTGTCTGCAGAAATGCAGATGATTTAATGACAATGCAGTACAGTTTGTATATTTAAAAAATATTTAAGTTTGCGAATTGAATGTTTTTATTGGATTTTACTTAAATAACACTCCAAAGTATTTATTTTTATTTCTGTATTTATAGTATTTTACATCAGTTTTCAAATCACTGATTTTGCAAACAAGATGACGTGGGACATTTTAGTGTCCTACTCAGTCGGTCACTATTTTACACCCTTGTCACAATAAGTCTTGGTTACTAAGTTGGACATCCATTCTATGTCTGTGCTCTAGTTCAGTGACTCTTTGAGTGTTTTTTCATCGAGGGTAATGGCTAAACATTCTTAAATTTGTTTTGAGTATGAAGTGTGGCACTTTTAGCAGTTTGAAACTGGAAGTTGATGATTTATGACTGCTCATTTCCTGTGTTTAACACATCCTCTTGGGCTTTATTAATTATAACTAAACATCAGGCGTTGCCAGTGGTGTA
Source organism: Homarus americanus (assembly GCF_018991925.1). Taxonomy (NCBI): domain Eukaryota; kingdom Metazoa; phylum Arthropoda; class Malacostraca; order Decapoda; family Nephropidae; genus Homarus; species Homarus americanus. The sequence continues at coordinate 460,277 of NW_024731852.1, read as the reverse complement.
GCACCTGTGTTTTGTTTAGTTGGACATTTTATATTCTGAGAAAGACACAAAGTTTCAAATATTTGCACTGTAAAGGCACCATGCAAATTTTGTAGATTCTTTTTGTAATACATATATTGTAATAGTTTAGACCAATGCAGGTTAATATTTTTATATAAATTATTTATCACTCCATTTAATAAAAATCACATCCAGATTATTGTGTTTTGCATGACTGTGTTACATAAAGCATGAATTGACTGTTTACGAGGCATAAGTTTTATGATTAAAACACGATATACTTATTTCCGATGGCACAAGCTCAACACAGTACTGTAACATCAGCTGTCACGAAAACATATTTAGGTCTTGTGAGATGAGCACAATACAATGCATTCCTCAGGTTAGCTCACAGGAGTTGTACACAAGTTGACCCAGACATGATTCCTTTTTCCTTACCTTTTCACACTGCTACAGGGTGACCAGAACCAAGAACAAAAGTAGATTACTTTAACTTGCCCTTGCCAATTCAATCCGTGGCATCCCCATAGATAACATATCATCACGCTCTCCTTTCATTCACATCTGCTGCTTTCTGGATGGCCAGTCCCCTCACTTATAATACTTCTTTTACCACATCCTTCTATCTCCTTTGCTTTTCTCTCCTTCTCTTACCTTCTTATTCTTTACATTCTATTCACTTTACAAATTGCTCTCAAACATGTCATTTTTGTCACTTTTAATTTGCCTTTTCCTCTCACATCCAGAGTCCATGCTTCATTCCCATATAGTGGGGTTACGTTAACAGTTCCTCGATACATCCCCAGCTTTGCTTCCTTTGATACGCTTCTCTTAAGGCATACTCGTATATTACTTTCTTTCCCTGCGTTGCTTTGTGATTCAATACTTCTTCCATTTTCCAATAGTAGACACATCCACTCAGATATACAGTACAGTATATGTGTATTCTGATGTATACTAATGCCTGTCTTCCTCCTTTATCTATTCTTATAACTATTGTTTACATTCAATCAACTTTCTCTTTGTACTTAAATTTTCAAACTTATTAACTCGTATAAATAGAATTTTCTTCTAATTCTCTAACAAGGGCTATATCACTTGCAAATAGTTTATGATTCACCTCCCATGTGCAACCTGTATTCCTTGTTATCAAACTTGCTCTTTGTTCCAAAATTTTTGCTTCTCATACTAACCCATTCATGAAAATATTTTAAGAACCATAGGAGTACTGTATAATACACTCAATATAAGACTTTTTTTTTTTTATCATATTCGCCACTTATCAGCTTACTAGCCGTTTGGGCGGTTTATCCAGTGTTAGTACAGGAGGGGACCGGGAAACCTGTGGTGTTTGGTCGGGTCACACTGGATAACACCCTTCTCACATGTGTCCCGGGCTAACACCCCTTACAGTAGAAACCAATTTCCCTTTGCTTGACATACTCCAACAAATTTCATTTTCCTAAGAGTGACATTAAACAGTTTTCCATTTATCTCATACGATTTTAATACATCTTTCATTGCTTTTCTATCAATAATTTTTAAATGTTTTTTCTTGGTCCATGAATACCACAAATCGAATCTTTTTTCAATAACTATTCAATCATGTTCTGTCATGCAACTGCTTGATCTGCATATCCTCTTCTCTTTCCCTCAAAAAATATTCTGCTATTATTTTCTCAGTAATATCTTATGTACTGAATACTTTCCCTGGCATACTTGACTGACTAATTCCCTTGTAACTTTTGCCCCCATTCTTATCATCTTCCCCTTTATACAAAATTACACACATTCTTGACAGTACTCTTCCCTTGTCATCCATTCCTTCAAGCTTTCCTCCTCACACCCTTTACATTTTCACAGTGAGTGCGTCTAATCCTTACTTTTCTTACGTCTTTTACTTCAAGGATTTTCATTGCTCCATGTCCTAAATATGATACTAGTTCTATTTGTCTCTCATCTGTTATATTCAGAATTTGTCCAAAATATTTTTCCTACCTCTATTTTACTGCTATTTCCATTTGTACTAGTCAGGTCCCATCAGAACAGTTCTCTTTCTCTAGCTTTCATTGACACTGCTTTCACTTTCTTTTGTCATTTTCTTTACTTTGCATTTAATTCATCTACAGTATACTCCTTCCACTTTCATCACTTCCTTTCTTGCATAATATTTTCATTAAATACCCGGTACCAATCAATTATGTTCGACACATTTTGGATCCTCGTACATAGTAAAATGAAAATTTCCTCATAATCAGCCAATTTTATTAATGAGGTGAACATCTTGAGACTACTAGTAAAATTGACTTATTCATAATCCCTCTATCGAAGAACTGAAGAGACCACAGAATATGATCATCTCGGAATACTTTTTTGAGTCGAGGCCAGACTGGGTTAGCTTGGCATTCATCACTAAAATACAGTCAAGGTTGGTTACAGATTCTATGAAATTTTCTTACCAGTAATTCTTTTCTCCAGTTATTGTACATCTTCCTCTTTCAAGGATTAAAGCCTGCAGATGATGTTTCTCCTTGTTTGAATCAAATATCTTTACGTATCACCATCTGAAATAAGAATTACTATTCCAATCATTAAGAAACTTTATATCTTATGCTTAGTTCAAATGTGGAAATCATACAAGCAGCAGTTGTATCCAAAAACAATAGTGTACACACTCTACTATCCACAGATTATCTGACATTGGTACCGACTGTCTGTGGTTCTTAGTCAACCACTATTCACAGTTTATCAGCCATCCACATCTCAAATTAGATTATCCAAAGTATTTATGCATCAAATGTCCGAGATATAATGGGATTGTGATCTCGACCAATCCATCAAAGTTAACTTTCACACACAAGCTGAGAATCCTTTGTAGTGAATAACAACCAAGTGTTGGCCAGTAGATATTTACGAAAGGTATTAAATCAAGTGAAGTTATTGGTGAAGAGAGAGTGAGTGATTTATTTAGTAATTGTGAATTTGGGCCAGTTATGGTATACAAAATTAGTACTGAATGATTAATACTGTAAAACCAAGTCCTTTCAATTATAAAGATGGTGATCAATTATTTAATATGGTAAAAAAAATCTAAATTAACACATTTTGAATAATAATTGTATGCTTTATGATTGAACTTAGGGATGTAAATTGTACATTTATTTCAAGATTTATAGCTTAAATTTTCATTTTAAACCAAAGTAGCAATGACTGATGAAATATTGTAATACACTGCATAGTACTGACAAGTAAAGTATTGTATTCTGTACCTCTTTGTGAAGTGTGGTCATGTCATGCATTGTGGAAAAATTTATGGTGTGGATAACTTACGTATCGGTACATCACAGAATAAATATTTCTCTTCCATCGCCTGTACGTTCAAAGTAAATGAAATATTCTACTTCATAAATATTATACGAAAATGTATGTACATACAGTACTGTATTCATTTTATGTAGAATTTATGCATTGGTTTTAATGCATTAATACAAAGATTTGAGATATTAAATTATTTCTAACAATACTGTAATGGGATTTCTTTTATATAAAAACAGTTAGTTGGTGTGTAGTACACCAGATGTGACATGGAGCTCTCATCTTACTCCCTTAGGGTAATAAAGCTATATAATTAAATTAACCTTTTCTAGTTGACTGCTAAATGGAACCAGGTTCACTATTGTCAAATTTTATCATCCACTGGAGGTCAAACCTCGGCTATACCACGGATAGTAGAGAGTTTTTTACATCACTAAATTTGAAGTCAGAAAAATGATACTGTACTTTAAATTCTGCAGAAATAATGTGTACAATTTGAAAGGGATGTACAGTGTATATTTATTATACACTGAAATCCATTAATATTCAAGACTTGATTTCCAGTCTGGCTTAGACATGACAAAGAACATATTGGAAGCTGAAACTATTAGAGAATATGGGTCTCTATATAAAAGTTGGTCTTTTTCAAAAAAATTATTTTATTTTTTCTACTGTAGATATTTTTTATCATGTTAGTTACCTAGCTATCTCAATTTTGTATCTAAAATATTAAATTACCCATAATCAATCCCTTTATTACAAGTTGAGAGAGAATTCTGGGTGTTTGCTGCAGAGGATGCAAGGCTTGAGGATGGCACTCTTTGTGCCAACCACATCAGTTACTGGAAAAGGATTTAGGTGTCTGCAAGAAACAAATGTTCATGATTTTTTTTTATTGTATTTGCTTTAGTGGCCTATTGGGGAACCTATGGTTTCCAATAAAACAGTTTTTTTAAATGAAGGTTTCATTTACCTTATGAATTTCTTTTAATCACTAATATTTTATTAGAATTGAAATTAACGTATAGAATAACTACAGAAAGTAGTATGGGTAGATAATTTCATCATTTATGGCCTTAAAACCTTTACAAAGAGAGGCTGCAAGAGATCACGCAGCATGGACAGCCAATCAACGTTAACACACACAAGCGTGGAAAATGGCCATTAAATGGTGATGATGATGACCTTCACAAGTGACTCCTGTATTGTCCCACCAGGGTCTACAGGTTAGAAACCCAGAAAACCTTCACCTCTAAGGCTTAGGGGTTACAGTTCATTAGGTCACAACAGCAGTGAGCAGTCCACTCATCCAGGTTCAGTCTTAAAGCTTTATTTGCAGGATCACCACACTTCTATCTCCTCTTTCAGGGCAGACTTGGGTCTTCTGACAGTGCCTCCATACAGAGAGAAGCTAAGGGCCTTCCCTCAGTTTTAGAGCATTAGGTGTTTTTAACAACATAGGTAATTCTACATGTTTCATTTGTGGTACCGGGTAATAAAAGAATTTTACTGTTCTGTACAGGAACGTTTATGTTTGTAATGATCCAAATTGGCTGCAACCCATGTGCTAGTACAATTAGGCCAATAACATAGACTTATGATATTCTACAATTAATGGCTCGATCCCCCTCCATCTGCATTATTACCTGACTTTTAATATACCACAGTACTGTATTGATGATTTTTCGCTAATTACTTCTCCTATTTAGTTATGATGTTTTACATTTCATCTACTGTAAATATTATGGGAATGTGTGAAATTACAATTGAAGATGGATCCTTATTGAAATTTAAAATTTTGTACGTACAGTATTAACTATTTGTCGCTACTGGGCTTTCATGGCAGTTTACATCATTTATAAACCATAGTATGTATGTCAGTTTATTCCATAAATAGAACAATATTTGTTTTTAATTAGCACAGAACAAGATCAAGATGAATTTTTGGCACTATTTTTATATTTAGAGTTTTCAAGCCAAAATGCACACATGCAGGGTATTAGCTAATAGTTCTAAGTTCTTCAGTAGAGGACTTATAATCTCTTTATATACAGTATCAACTGTAACCTTTTACACTGAATCAGCAAAAGTGAGCATTAAAAATTGCAGAATTCCATATAACTTTCTACAGAATGTGGGATGGTGTCATTAATATATGTACAGTACCTGCACCTCTATGGAGGTTAGCTAAAACGTCACTTTTGGAGTGTGGCTTAATCAAGAAACACACACCCAGTTAACAATAGGGAACAGTCTGAAATGGGTCTCCCTTACTGATTAATTAAAATGAACCTGTTAATGAACCCACTTGAAAAAAAATTAATCTTGAAAACCTTAATGAGAACGTATCACTCCTGGGCTTTATGCAGGTATGGTATATCCTAAAACAATAAAAAATTGGCATACATATTTGAGTTGATGTATAAAAACACTAGTTGAAGCCCATTGCACTTAAGCCATTTACACATGGTACACTACCACTACCATACTCTATTCTGGGTTCTGCAATTATTTGCATCTTGATCTATCAAATGCTGAGGTAAGTTGTTTCATTGCCTACGAGATAATTTCTTAATTTGAATAACATGAAAAAGGTCTTTGTGTTTATGTATGTTGCATGTCTGCATGAGAACATAGCATGTAAGTTCATCCTGGTCACGTTATACTTTTCTTTTAAGTTAAAACAGAGGTCATTGGGGTTCACGGCTTGGATCACCTCGTCCGAGTGTCGTCTGGTCTTAAGAAAAAATTGAACCTTGCTGATAAACTGTATGAAGATCTTATATTTATCTAAATGGTCTATCTCTAAACAGTTATTGATTTAAAGTCAATGTGCTACGACATGTAAAATACTTTAAATGTGCTTGCTTTAGAATGTTCGAAGCAGGATTACGTAATAGTTAACACCACACACTTTCAAGGTGCCCTTACATGTTTTACATTTGTCTAGTCTATGCAGTATTATAGAAGAGCAAGATGGGACTTAATGAAAAGTAAAGGCACCTCAATGGGCACAATTCAATCAAATATTCATGTCTAGAATTTGCTAATTGTATCCATCCATTAAGTCACGTGTCTCAAACTTACTGGCTTAAAAAAACTGGTTATGTGCATTTACATGAATTAATCTTAGTTTGTGTTATGAGTCTAATGTCCAGGCTATAGACTAGCATGTTTAAGAATTATATTTAGGAGCCTATATACTGTATGTCCATTTGTTTAGAACAGGAATAAAAAAAGTAGACGACCAATTTTAACGGTACAAATATCTAATAAACTAAAAAAAAATGAAGACCACAAATAAATTAAAGAATCCATTTTTAATGAGACGTGGTTATTGTGTATTAAGGCTTCTATACCTAGAGAATTAACTAGAGAAGATATAGGTAGCGTGGGGTAGTCAAGGCGACAGTAGTGGCGGAGAGAGCCAACAGACGGCGGTGGTGAGGCCTGAGGTTGTCGTCTGCGTCCTCACTCCGGTAAGATGCTTTTCTATACCATTATTAGGATCTTTTAAGCCAGGATGACAGTGTTATAGTGTGTATTAGTTTATGATGTATTGCTTGTGGGTATTTGTTAGGTGGATATGTCGGTTACAGACTGTGCTTTAGGGGAAATAATTCGAGTGACAAGAACCGTTGCGGTAATCAATAAGGGTGTACCATCTTCTATCGGCATTTATATCTCGTTATTAACCCATGTTTTGTTGTAAATGAACCCAATACATATATATGTGTTGTACACGTTGCGTTTGAGAATCGATAATGCTAAAATGAAGGAATTAGTGAAGTGTTTGAAGGGGTTGGTGTGAGTGCAAGCGTGAGACGCCAACCATTAATTTGGTTGGGTGTTACTTTAGCGCGAGGATCAGCTGTGCAGGGTAGGGCAAAGGGCAGGTGATCCATCATCTCATCTCTCTATTCCGTATTATTTTCCCTTCCTATTGTCACTATTTTACATAATTCATTCATTTCGAGTGTATTAAAGAAGGGGGTGGGGCTCGCGCCATATTAGTCTGCCTCATAACAACTGCTTTACCCCAATGTTGACAAAGGAATGCATCTTGCTCGGCATGATTGAAGTTTCCTCAACATGAAGTAAATTACCCCCCCTTACCTCCACAAACATGGCACGTCCCACCTCCCCTAAATGTCAAAGCTGAAGTGCTTGTTGGTGGCGCCGGGTCGTGGCAACTGGGAGGAAAGTCCTAATGTTAATGAGACCGTCAGCTGTTTCCTGTCTCCTAATTGGCAGTTGACCACCTATGTTAAGGGCTGTGACTCGTGTTTTTTGCATCAGCTATACAGTATTACTTTAGTACACGAATTATTGCATTTTAACGGGTATGTCCAAGAATGGGATCAAGTAGTAGTGAGTGTTATTGACAAACTAGGTGTCATTCTTTGAACCTGTCATTCTCCCTGAGACATGCACGTATTTGGAGTGTGATAAATACGACACTTGACCTCTAAAGTGTTGAATAGTATACAGGTATATGTGAATTGATATGAAAGTTCGGTTATTGTAACGTTTTGATAATTGCACAAGGGTGGTGATGGAAATATTTAATTTTACGTGTTAAACTCAAGATATTATTGTTCTTATTACACTGGCCAGTTCATAATTATAACTGGTACGAGTTTTATATATATATATATATGATTGTTGATGTCTTTTTACTTGTGAATAGGCATTAGTGCATACATTCTTATGCTTGGTAAGTGTTCAAGATGGCAACTAGGGATACCTGACTGTGTGTAGCAAAGTTGAAGAGATGTTTATAAATTTATAGATACAGTACAGTTTATTGATTTTATACTGGTGTAAATTGTCTTACTCCACGCTCTGTATCCCACACTCTTGCCTAACACACACTGCCATGCCTAGCACACACTGCCATGCCTAGCACACACTGCCATGCCTAACACACACTGCCATGCCTAACACACACAGCCATGCCTAGCACACACTGCCATGCCTAACACACACACACTGCCATGCCTAACACACACACACTGCCATGCCTAACACACACTGCCATGCATAACAGACACTGCCATGCCTAACACACACTGCCATGCCTAGCACACACACTGCCATGCCTAGCACACACACTGCCATGCCCTGCTTGCACACACTGCCATGCCTAACACACACTGCCATGCCTAGCACACACACTGCCATGCCTAGCACACACACTGCCATGCCCTAGCACACACACACTGCCATGCCTAGCACACACACACTGCCATGCACACACATGCCTAACCACACTGTCATGCCTAACACACACTGCCATGCCTAACACACACACACTGCCATGCCTAACACACACTGCCATGCCTAGCACACACTGCCGCCTAACACACACACTGCCATGCCTAACACACACACTGCCATGCTTCAGACACACACCTGCCATGCCTGACACACACTGCCATGCCCTAACACACACTGCCATGCCTAACACACACTGCCATGCCTAACACACACTGCCATGCCTAGCCACACACTGCCATGCCTAACACACACTGCCATGCCTAACACACACCTGCCATGCGCCATGCCCTAACACACACTGCCATGCTGCCATGCCTAACACACACTGTACACTACCACTGCCATGCCTAACACACACCTCCATGCCTAACACACACCGCCATGCCTAACACACACTGTGCCTAACACACACTGCTGCCTAACACACACCTGCCGTGCCCTAACACACACTGCAGGCCCACACACTGCCATGCCTAACACACACTGCCATGGCTAACACACTGCATGCCCCACACTGCCACACTTTGCCTGAAGTGCCCTAACACACTGTGTATCCCAACACACACCGCCATGCCTAACACACACACACACACTGCCATGGTAACACACACTGCCACCCTAACACACACTGCACATGCACTACACACACCGCCATGCCTAACACACACTGCCATGCCTAACACACTGCCATCTCACCGCATGCTAACACACACTGCCATGCCTAACACACACTGCCATGGCTAACACACACACACCACACACTGCAATGCCTAAACACCGTCCATGCTAACACACACACTGCAGCCTAACACACACACTGCCATGCCTAACACACAACACACATCCATGCCTAACACACACACCTCCGCCATGCCTAACACACACTACCGAACACCTGCATGTGCTAACACACACTGCCATGCCTAACACACACTGCCATGCCTAACACACTGCAATGCCTAACACTGCCATGCTAACACCACACACTATGGCTAACCGGCCTACACACACTGCATGCATGGCTAACACACACACACTGCATGCCTAACACACCTGCCATGCCTAACACACACACTGCCATGCCTAACACACACACACTGCATGCCTAACACACTGCCATGACAACACACTGCCATGCCTAACACACACTGAATGCCTAACACACACTGCATGCCTAACACACACACTGACATGCCACAACACACACTACATGCCTAACACACACCTGCCATGCCTAACACACACACCTGCCCTTGCTTAACACACACTGCAACTCCATAACACACACTGCCTGATAACACACACTGCCATGCCTAACACACACCGCCATGCCTAACACACACTGTATGCCCAACACACACTGCCATGACTAACACACACTGCTGCCTAACACCTATGTGACTAACACACACACTGCATGCCTAACACCTGCATGCCTAACACACACCTGCATGCCTAACACACACTGCCATGTTAACACACACGCCATGGCTAACACACACACACTGCCATGGCTAACACACACACACTGCCATGGCTAACACACACACACTGCCATGGCTAACACACACTGCCATGACTAACACACACACCTGCCATGACTAACACACACTGCCTGCCTAACACACACCGCCATGCCTAGCACACACTGCCATGCCTAACACACACTGCCATGCCTAACACACACTGCCATGCCTAACACACACTGCCATGCCTAACACACACCTGCCATGCCTAACACACACGCCATGCACACACACTGCCATGGCTAACACACACACACACACACACACTGCCATGCCTAACACACACCACCATGGCTAACACACACTGCCATGCCTAACACACACTGCCATGGCTAACACACACACACACACTGCCATGGCTAACACACACACACCGCCATGCCTAACACACACACACACACACACACACTGCCATGCCTAACACACACTGCCATGGCTAACACACACACTGCCATGGCTAACACACACTGCCATGCCTAACACACACTGCCATGGCTAACACACACACACTGCCATGCCTAACACACACACTGCCATGGCTAACACACACTGACATGGCTAACACACACACTGCCATGGCTCACACACACACACACTGCCATGGCTAACACACACACACACTGCCATGGCTAACACACACACACTGCCATGGCTAACACACACACACACACACACACTGCCATGGCCACACACACACACACACACACACTGCTATGGCTAACACACACACACACACACACTGCCATGGCTAACACACACACACACACTGCCATGGCTAACACACACTGCCATGGCTAACACACATTGCTATGTCAACACACACCGCCATGCAACACACACTGCCATGCCTAACACACACTGCCATGGCTAACACACACTGCCATGGCTAACATACACACTGCCATGGCTAACACACACACTGCCATGGCTAACACACACACTGCCATGGCTAACACACACACTGCCATGCCTAACACACACTGCCATGCCTACCACACACCGCCATGGCTAACACACACACTGCCATGGCTAACACACACACACTGCCATGGCTATCACACACTGCCATGGCAACACACACACAGCCATGCCCACACACACTGCCATGGCTAACACACTGCCATGGCTAACACACACACTGCCATATAACACACACTGCCATGGCTAACACACACCGCCATGGCTAAACCACACACACCGCCATGGCTACACACCGCCATATAACACACACTGCCATGGCTACACACACTGCCATGGCTAACACACACACCCCATGCCTAACACACACTGCCATGCCTAACACACACTGCCATGGCCAACACACCGCCATGGATACACACTGCCATGGCTAACACACACACTGCCATGGCTAACACACACCGCCATGCCTAACACACACACTGCCATGCCTAACACACACTGCCATGCCCACACACACTGCCATGGCTAACACACACTGCCATGGCTAACACTGCCATATAACACACACTGCCATGCCTAAGACACACTGCTATGCCTAACACACACACTGCCATGCCTAACACACACTGCCATGGCTAACACACACTGCCATGGCTAACACACACTGCCATGGCTAACACACACCGTCATGGCTAACACACTGCCATGGCTAACACACACCGCCATGCCTAACACACACACCGCCATGCCTAACACACACACTGCCATGCCTAACACACACACTGCCATGGCTAACACACACACTGCCATGGCTAACACACACACCGCCATGGCTAACACACACACTGCCATGCCTAACACACTGCCATGCCTAACACACACCGCCATGCCTAACACACTGCCATGGCTACCACACTGCCATGGCTACCACACACTGCCATGCTAACACACACACTGCCATGGCTAACACACACACGCGCCATGCCCACACACTGCCATGGCTACCACACCGCCATGGCTAACACACACACACACCGCCATGGCTAACACACACACTGCCATGCCCAACACACCGCCATGCCTAACACTGCCATACCACACACTGCCATGGCTAACACACACCGCCGCGCTAACACACACTCGCCATGACTAACACACACTGCCATGGCTAACACACACTGCCATGGCTAACACACACACACCGCCATGACCACACACCGCCATGCTCTAACACACACTGCCATGCCTAACACACACTGCCATGGCTAACACACACTGCCATGACTAACACACACCGCCATGGCTAACACACACTGCCATGGCTAACACACATACTGCCATGACTAACACACACCGCCATGCTTTCCACACACCGCCCACACACACCGCCATGCCCACACACACTGCCATGGCTAACACACCGCCATGGCACACACACTGCCATGGCTAACACACACTGCCATGCCCACACACACTGCCATGGCTACACACTGCCATGCTTCACACACACCGCCATGGCTAACACACACTGCCATGGCTAACACACACACACACACTGCCATGGCACACACACTGCCATGCCTAACACACACTGCCATGCCTAACACACACTGCCATGGCTAACACACACACACACACACACACACTGCCATGGCTAACACACACACACACCTGCCATGGCTACCACACAACACACTGCCATGCCTAACACACACACACACACACACACACACTGCCATGTATAACACCCACACACACTGCCATGGCTAACACACACACACACTACCATGGCTAACACAAACACACACTGCCATGGCTAACACACACTGCCATGGCTAACACACACACACACACACACACACACACTGCCATGCCTAACACACACACACACACACACACACACACACACACTGCCATGGCTAACACACACACACTGCCATGGCTAACACACACACACTGCCATGGCTAACACACACACACACTGCCATGCCTAACACACACACACACACACACACACACACACACACACACACACACACACACCACACACACACACACACACTGCCATGCCTAACACACACACACACACACACACTGCCATACACACACACACACACACTGCCATGGCTAACACACACACACTGCCATGGCTAACACACACACACACTGCCATGGCTAACACACACACTACCATGGCTAACACACACACACACACACTGCCATGGCTAACACACACACACACACACACACACACACACACACTGCCATGGCTAACACACACACTGCCATGGCTAACACACACACTGCCATGGCACACCACACTGCCATGGCTAACACACACTGCCATGGCTAACACACACACACACACACACACACACACACACTGCCATGGCTAACACACACACACACACACACACACACTGCTACATAACACACACACTGCCATGGCTAAATACCACACCAGCTATGAGCACACACACACACACTGCCATGCCTAACACACACACACACACACACTACCATGGCTAACACACACACACACACTGCCATGGCTAACACACACACACACACACACACACACACACACACTGCCATGCCTAACACACACACACTCACTGCCATGCCTAACACACACACACACACACTGCCATGCCTAACACACTTATGCCTGACATAATGTTATAACAAATTTATATTGTCATTCATAGTAACGAGTACACTGTCATGGCCACAGCATAATGTACTGGCCCGTCACCAGATTTACTCAGCATACTGTACATTGTGAGCTGGACCACGCTTAGTACACTGCCGTGCTCACTTAATGCTCAATATGCAACCACGCTCAGTACGTGACAAGTTCACAACACTCATATCCCGTAACTGGTCATGCCTATAGGTACATAGTCGTGATCAGTAGCCACACTCTGGACATAGTCTTATGCATTACATAGTCACGTTTCTCTGTGCATTACCATAGTCTGTATATGTACACTTGGTGAGGGAAGGTATAGACGTGGTGAGGGAAGGAGGGGTGTGAGGTGAGGGCAGTGGGGTGTGGTGAGGGAAGATGGGAGTGGTGAGGGGAAGGGAGAGGTGTGGTGAGGGACGGTAGAGGTGTGGTGAGGGACAGTAGAGTGTGGTGAGGGAAGATAGAGCCGTGGTGAGGGACGGCAGAGGTGGTGAGGGACAGTAGAGGTGTGGTGAGGGTAGATAGAGTGGTGAGGGAAGGGAGGTGTGGTGAGGGACAGTAGAGGTGTGGTGAGGGAAATAGAGCCGTGGTGGGGACGGTAAGTGTGGTGAGGACGGTAGAGGTGTGGTGAGGGAAGATAGAGGGTGGTGAGGGAAGGGAGAGGTGTGGTGAGGGAAGGGAGGTGTGGTGAGGGACAGTAGAGGTGTGGTGAGGGAGAGAGAGATGAGTGGTGAGGGAAGGTAGAGGTGTGGTGAGGGACAGTAGAGGTGTGGTGAGGGAAGGTAGAGGTGTGGTGAGGGACAGTAGAGGTGTGGTGAGGGACGGTAGAGGTGTGGTGAGGGACAGTAGAGGTGTGGTGAGGGACAGAGGTGTGGTGAGGGACAGTAGAGGTGTGGTGAGGGATAGAGGAGTGGTGAGGGACAGTAGAGGAGTGGTGAGGGACGGTGAGGAGTGGTGAGGGACAGTAGAGGTGTGGTGAGGACAGTAGAGGAGTGGTGAGGACGTAGAGGAGTGGTGAGGGACAGGTAGAGGAGTGGTGAGGGAAGGTAGAGGTGGTGAGGGGACAGTGGGGTGTGAGGTGAGGAAGGTAGAGGTGTGGTGAGGGACGGTAGAGGTGGTGAAGGTAAGAGTGGTGAGGGAAGGTAGAGGTGTGGTGAGGGACAGTAGAGGAGTGGTGAGGGAAGGTAGAGGTGTGGTGAGGGACGGTAGAGGTGTGGTGAGGGACAGTAGAGGTGTGGTGAGGGACTGGGGGAGTGGTGAGGACAGTAGAGGAGTGGTGAGGGACGGTAGAGGAGTGGTGAGGACGGTAGAGAGTGGTGAGGGACGGTAGAGGAGTGGTGAGGGACAGTAGAGAGGTGGTGAGGGACGGTAGAGGAGTGGTGAGGGAAGGTCGAGGTGTGGTGAGGGAAGGTAGAGGAGTGGTGAGGGGAAGGTAGAGGAGTGGTGAGGGACGGTAGAGGTGGTGAGGGAATGTAGAGGTGTGGTGAGGGAATGTAGAGGGTGGTGAGGGAAGGTAGAGGAGTGGTGAGGGAAGGTAGAGGAGTGGTGAGGACATGGAGGAGTGGTGAGGGACGGTAGAGGTGGTGAGGGACAGTAGAGGTGGTGAGGGAAGGTAGAGGAGTGGTGAGGGAAGGTGAGGAGTGGTGAGGGACAGTAGAGGTGTGAGGGAAGGTAGAGGTGTGGTGAGGACAGTAGAGGAGTGGTGAGGGACGGTAGAGGTGGTGAGGGACAGTAGAGGTGGTGAGGGACAGTAGAGTGGTGAGGGACAGTAGAGGAGTGGTGAGGGAAGGTAGAGGTGTGGTGAGGGACGGTAGAGGTGTGGTGAGGGAAGGTAGAGGGTGGTGAGGGAAGGTAGAGGTGTGGTGAGGGACAGTAGAGGAGTGGTGAGGGACAGTAGAGGGAGTGGTGCAGGGAAGGAGAGGTGTGGTGAGGGACAGTAGAGGTGTGGTGAGGACAGTAGAGGTGTGGTGAGGGACAGTAGAGGAGTGGTGAGGAAGGTAGAGTGTGGTGAGGGACAGTGAGGTGGTGAGGGGACGTAGAGGTGAGGGGACGAGTAGAGGTGTGGTGAGGGACGGTAGAGGTGTGGTGAGGGACGGTAGAGGTGTGGTGAGGGACGGTAGAGGTGTGGTGAGGGAAGGTAGAGGTGTGGTGAGGGGACGGTAGAGGTGTGGGTGAGGGAAGGTAGAGGTGGTGAGGGACGAGAGGAGGGTGAGGGGACGGAGAGGTGGTGAGGGACGGTAGAGGTGGGTGAGGGAAGGGTGAGGGGTGAGGACAGAGAGTGGTGAGGGACGGTAGAGTGTGGTGAGGAAGGTAGAGGAGGGTGAGGGAAGATAGAGGAGGTAGAGGACGGTAGAGGGTGAGGGAAGGTAGAGGGGTGGTGAGGGAAGGTAGAGGGTGAGGGAAGGTAGAGGTGTGGTGAGGGATGGAGAGGAGTGGTGAGGAAGATAGAGGTGGTGAGGGACGAGTAGAGGTGTGGGGTGAGGGACGGTAGAGGAGTGGTGAGGGGACGGGTAGAGGTGTGGTGAGGGACAGAGGAGGGTGAGGGAGGTGAGAGGTGGGTGGGAGGGATGGTCAGAGGTGTGTGGGTGAGGGGGCAGTAGAGGTGTGGTGAGGGACGGTAGAGGAGTGGGAGGGACGGTAGAGGAGTGGTGAGGGGACGAGAGGACGGGAGAGGAGTGGTGAGGGACGGGAGGTGGGGAGGGACGGTAGAGGAGGGGAGGGGACGGTAGAGGTGGTGAGGGACAGTAGAGGAG
The DNA here is from genome assembly GCF_018991925.1 of Homarus americanus. Classification (NCBI taxonomy): domain Eukaryota; kingdom Metazoa; phylum Arthropoda; class Malacostraca; order Decapoda; family Nephropidae; genus Homarus; species Homarus americanus. The sequence continues at coordinate 443,793 of NW_024731852.1, read as the reverse complement.
TGGTGAGGGACGGTAGAGGAGTGGTGAGGGACGGTAGAGGAGTAGAGGGGACGGAGGAGGCAGGAGATGTAGAGGTGGGTGAGGGACTGCAGAGGAGTGGTGAGGGAAGGTAGAGGTGTGGTGAGGGGACGGTGAGAGGTGTGGGTGAGGGAAGGTAGAGGTGTGGTGAGGGACGGTAGAGGTGTGGTGAGGGAAGGTAGAGGTGTGGTGAGGGACGGTGAGGAGTGGTGAGGACGGTAGAGGTGTGGTGAGGGACGGAGAGGGGGTGAGGGGACGGTAGAGGGTGAGGGACAGAGGTGTGGGTGAGGGACGGTAGAGGAGTGGTGAGGGACTTGTAGAAGAGTGGTGAGGGACGGTAGAGGTGTGGTGGGGAGGGACGGTAGAGGTGTGGTGAGGGGACAGAGGTGTGGTGAGGGACGGTAGAGGAGTGGGTGAGGGGACGGGAGGTGAGGAGGGAAGGTAGAGGAGGGAGGGACGTGGTAGAGGTGTGGTGAGGACGGTAGAGGTGTGGTGGAGGACGGTAGAGGAGGGTGAGGGGACAGAGAGGAGGCGGAGGGGACGGTAGAGGAGTGGTGGGGACGGGATAGAGTGGTGAGGGGAAGGTAGAGGCGTGGAGGGGACGGTAGAGGAGTGAGGACGGGATAGGAGTGGTGGGGAAGGTAGAGAGTGGGAGGAAGGAAGAGGAGGGTGAGGGACGGTAGAGGATAGTGGAGGGACGGTCGAGGTGTGGTGAGGACGGTCGAGGAGTGGAGGAGACGGTAGAGGTGTGGTGTGGAGGATGTGAGGGGTATGTGTGGGCGGCGTCAGATTCTTGCAAAATATTTATGCTGTGGTTGTATGTCGATGAGTAAGGAGGGAGGAGAGGGACATTATCACAAATGTACTTTTATTTTTGAATGGCTTATTTAAAAATGAATGTACTGGTATGTAGAGGAGGTGTGGGTGGGTTGTGGAGGTGGTGGCTAGAGTGTGTGGGTGGGGTTGTGAGTGTGTGGGTGGGTTGTGAGTGTGTGGGTGGGTGGTTGAGTGTCTGGGCGGGCGTGAGGGATGAAGCTTCTCTCCTATTATTGTAACACACCCTCAGACGATGGTTGCGCCTCTACCTCTGAAGTTTATTCCTCGGTGTCAGGGTTAAAGTCACAGCTGAAGGTTAATGTGTGTCATACGGTTTCCTTTCAGTCCTGTTTACACACTTGAGATGGGCTTTTACCCAACCAAACCTTACTAACCAAACCTTCTTCTTAAACCTTCTTCTTCTAATACTAGCACATGCACAGACCAGATTCAAGATTCTCAAGTGGTCTAACGGTGCAGGCGAAGACATATTCAACTTGACCTCTGAAACACATTTTTGTAACATTAACGGGATTACCTAAAGATTAGCCTCCAGCTTATTTCACCTTAAGATTAACCACCTTAACCATAACTTGACCCCGCCAGGTAGCGTTATAGGGCATTTAAAATAATCAGGTTAAATAAACTTTGGGGGGTTTCTACAAGTGGTTCCATTAACTAATTGACCTTCAATTATAGACCCTCGCCCGCATTCCAGAGCGGTTTACGCATATACCGTAACTTCCTATTCCCACTCCAGTTGAAGTAAATGGCAAAAACATGGGGTGAGGGCGGAGAGGAAGGAACTTGGGGGAGGGGTTATGTACTTGGTGTTGACTCCAGGACTTATCGCATCACGCCACTGCGATAAGACGATGGTATATTTTTAAAAGATGGTCTTGTTATCACGTGAACTACTGGAGACCTAGAACCAGACGGAGGTGGTGGTGGAGAATGTGAAGGTGAACTTTGATGATGATCTTGCTGTCTAGACTTTTAGGTGGACTTTCGACTTGATACAGTAAATGGCTTCAGTGTTACGTGTTTCTAGGAGATGATAAACGCTCACACACGTATACTTTCCAGAGCTGTGAGGGTGTGTGGGTGTGTATGCGAGTGAGGTGTCGTGGTTGCTGGTGTTTACTGAGGATGCTATAGATAGGTACGGTAAGACGTGTGTGACCCCCTGGATTAGCTGGCCCGGGATATTTTAGTCTAACATTGGCCGTGTAGCCTTAGACGTGTTGGCCGTGTACGTTTTAGCTTAGGACGTGTTGGCCGTGTACGTTTTAGCTTAGGACGTGTTGGCCGTGTACGTTTTAGCTTAGGACGTGTTGGCCGTGTACGTTTTTAGCTTTGGAAGTGTTGGCCGTGTACGTTTTTAGCTTTGGACGTGTTGGCCGTGTACGTTTTAGCTGGAGTGTTGCGTATCAACCAGTAACAGTTGGGGGTGCTTTTGGGTTGATTAATCCTCAACTGGGAAGACAGAATGTTTGACCTTAGCTGCGTGGCTAGCTGACTGGGATCTCATTCTGCAACCTGTTCTAAACTTAACCCATCCTTAACCTAGCCTAACCTAACCTTGATCTCATTCTACTTTTAACCTGTTCTAACCTTAACCCATCCTTAACCTAGCCTAACCTAAACCTAGCCTACTCTTAACCTATTGTAACCTCTGTGTTGTGTGTTATATGAATCAAGCCGTCTGGTAATGAATGTTGTTTTAGTAAGTAATTCTATGTAGTTTAGCTGTGAGAACGCATCTGATTAGCTCACGTAATCTATCTATGGATTCTTTCAAAAAGGTTCTTATGTTATTTTATTCGGTTTATTTGAAGATTAGACATCCTAGGTTAGTTCACCTGAAGATTGGACACCCCAGCTTATTCCACCTGTGCTTGGTTTTATTACGTGATTCCGGGAGTTAGCTGTGATATTTAACTGGGTAATTGATTTTAACCACAATAGCTGTGATTTTGACCACGGCAACAGTGATTTTGTCCATGGCAACAGTGATTTTGTCCATGGCAACAGTGATTTTGTCCATGGCAACAGTGATTTTGTCCATGGCAACAATGATTTTGTCCATGGAAACAGTGATTTTGACCATTTTATGTGATTATGACCATAGTAAGTGATTTTGACCATAGCAACTGATTTTGTCCATGGCAACAGTGATTTTGTCCATGGCAACGGTGATTTTGTCCATAGTAACAGTGATTTTGTCCATGGCAACAGTGATTTTGTCCATGGAAACAGTGATTTTGACCATATTATGTGATTATGACCATAGTAAGTGATTTTGACCATAGCAACAGTGATTTTTCACTTTAATAATGATTATGGGTCACTGGTATCTAAATAGAATCCTGGGGAGTCCGTGGATAGTGAAATTTACACACACACACACACACACACCACGGATCATGTGAAGATTATCCACCCAAGTTTATGTCACAGGTGATTAAACCTCCTAACACTACCTAGAGGGGTTAAGTTAAGTAAGTGGGGTTAAGTGACGTGAGGTTAGGTTAAGTTAGCTTGAATTGGGTTGGGTTGTTAGGTTAGGTTCATTTCGGTTAAGCTCAGTAAGACTTGAGTTAAGTGAGGTCATATTCAGTTTGGTTATGTTAGGTCAGGTTCATTTAGTTTAGATTAGGTTCAGTTAGGTTAGATTAGGTTCAGTTATGTTAGATTAGGTTCAGTTAGGTTAGATTAGGTTAGATTATGTTCTCTTAGGCTGAATTGGGTTAGATTAGGCTTAGGTTAGATTAAGTTCTCTTAGGTTAACTTTGGCTCACTTTGGTTAGGTTAAGTTACATTCAGTTCAGTTAGGTTAGGTTAGGTCAGGTCAAGTTAGCATTACCGTGTTTCACCATCGTCAGGGGATAAGGTGATTACGTATTTCCCATACCATGAAGGAGGGGGAGGTTAGGTTAGGTTAGGGTTAGATCAAGTTAGGTCAGGTCAGGTCAAGTTAGCATTACCGTGTTTCACCATCATCAGGGGATAAGGTGATTACGTATTTCATACCATGAAGGGGGGGGTTAGGTTAGGTTAGGTTAGATGAGGTTAGGTTAGGTCAGGTCAGAATGGCTACCGTGTTTCACCATCATCAGGGATAAGGTGACACGTATTTCCATACCATGAAGTGGGTCAGGTCAGGTCACCGTGTTTGAAGGATTACGTATTTCCCATACCATGAAGGGAGTGGTTAGGTTAGATCAGGTCAGGTCAGGTCAGCATACCGTGTTTCACCATCATCAGGGATAAGGTGATTACGTATTTCCCATACCATGAACGAGGGGTGGTTAGGTTAGGTTAGGTTAGATCAGGTCAGGTCAGGTCAGCATTCCGTGTTTCACCATCATCAGGGATAAGGTGATTACGTATTTCCCATACCATGAAGAGGGGTGGTTAGGTTAGTTAGGTTAGATCAGGTCAGGTCAGTCAGATGTGATCAGATCAGGTCAGTCAGGTCAGGTCAGGTCAGGTCAAGTTAGCATTGCCGTGTTTCACCATCGTCAGGGATAAGATGATTACGTATTTCCCATACATGAAGGAGGATGTCTGATAGCATGATGTTGAGACAGGGGCCAATGAGTCACGGTGTCTGTGGGGGCAGTGATCACGTGGGCGTATCGTTGTTCTGTCCTCTGGTTCACTATAGCAACAACCAACAGGTGAGGTATAGATTAAACCCCTACCTCCTCTCCTCCCCGACCATCCCTCCCTCCCCAACCTCCCCCCTCCCCAACCCCTCCCCCTTCCCCAACCTCCCCCCCCAACCCCCCATTCTCATACCGGTACACTTTGCTTATTTCACCTGTAGTAATCTTACCTTAGGGGTGTTAGGTGAGGTGAGGTGAGGTGAACGGTTAGGTTAAGGCGAGTGGTATGGTTAGGTTAGATTAGCTTTGTTTGGTTAGGTTAGGTCAGGGTGATTAAGTTGGCATAGGTCAGGATAGTTAACGTTAGGGTGGTTAAGTTAGGTTCGGGTAGTTAGAGTGGTTAAGTTATGTTAGGGTGGTTAAGCTGGGTTCGGGTAGTTAGGATTGGTTAAGTTGGGTTCGGGTAGTTAGAATTGGTTAAGCTGGGTTCGGGTAGTTAGGGTTGGTTAAGTTAGGTTCGGGTAGTTAGGGTGGTTAAGTTAGGTTCGGGTAGTTAGATTGGTTAAGGTTAGGTTCGGGTAGTTAGGGTGGTTAAGTTAGGTTCGGGTAGTTAGAGTGGTTAAGTTAGGGTGGTTAAGTTAAGGTAAGGATAGGTTAGTGTTAGGGGCAGTAAGTCTTCATAGAGATGAACTTGTGTAATTTATTTCAAGTTTTGGTGATAAAGTGAGTGAATTGCCGGGTTTATAGAGATGGAAGGACGTATGAGAAGTGTGAAGGAAGGAAGGAGAAGGGAGGGGAGGAAGAGGGAAGGAAGGAGGGGGAGGGAGGGAGGGAAGGAAGGAGGGGAGGGAAGGAGGGAGGGGGGGAGGGGAGGGGAGGGAGGAGGGGGAAGGAAGGAGGAGGGGGAGAGGAGGAGGGAGGGAGGGAGAGGAGAGGAAGGAAGGAGGAAGGAGGGAGGGAGGAAGGAGGGAGGGAGGGAGGGGGAGGGAGGAGGGAGGGGGAGGGGGAGGGAAGGAAGGAGGAGGGAAGGAGGGAAGGAGGAGGGAGGGAGGGGAGAGAAGGGAAGGAAGGAAGGAAGGAAGGAAGGAGGGAGGGAGGAGGGAGAGGGGGAGGGAAAGGAGGAGGAAGGAAGGAAGGAAGGAGGAGGAGGGAAGGAAGGAGGAGGAGGGGAGGGAAGGAGGAGGGAGGGAAGAAGGAAGGAGGGAGGGAAGGGAAGGAAGGAAGGAAGAATGGTGATGATGCTTGACTGAAGAGTTTCACAGTTAGGGTTATGACTTGTACTGTGGTGTAGGTGTGTGTGTGTGTGTGTGTGTGTGTGTGTGTGTGTGTGTGTGTGTGTGTGTGTGAGCACGTGTGTCCTGTGGTATGGTCACCTCCTTCACCTCCGTCATTGTCAGTGGAGATATGAGCGATAATATAACCCCGTCCGGAAAAGTCTCTCATGTTAACTGATAGCGAGAGGAGGCGAGAGGGGGGGGGTAGCTAAGCTTACACCTCTGATCTAACCTCTCATGTAATGGGGTGTTTTACTACCTATATTTAGTTATTTTTTTTTTCTAACCACCTGCAGATTACCTGAAGATTAGACATCCCCTTTTTATCATATGATTAATCACCTTATTTTACCGGAGGAGTTAGGTTAAGGTCAGGTTAGTTGGGTTAGTTAAGTTGGTTTAGGTTAATGTTAAAGTTAGGTTAGTTATTTGGTTAGAGGTAGATAAGTTTAGGTTTAGGTGGGAGAGAGAGAGAGAGAGATTACACGCAGGTGTGGTGAGGTTATTTCGGGCCAAATGGTTCACCTGGCTCATTTTTTTTTTTTCTTTTTTTCTCTCTCACAGTAGTTGCAATGATAAGGTTCTTCTGGTGACCAAACAACTGGGAAATACAGATATGGATATCGAACCAAGATAACAGACCGGAGATAACAGGCCCAAGACAACGAAGAGAGATTGTCCTTTTATATTATAGCCACCTGGTATACTCGAAGGACATCAAGTTGGGGCCCAATTGAGCCACTAAGTTTTAATGCCAAGTACTGTACAGCTGGGGAGCTTGTGCTGCCCCCTGTGAGCGTGTCTACCAGGCCGTGATGAGGTAACTTAAATAACTGTGGTTTTATCTATAGTGTTCAGTACAGTATTAGAACTTACAGGTAGAGTTGTAGATTGATATTCTCCCTAGGTAAGATGAATGAGTGTGCCAGAGTTAAAGTTGCGTGGGAGTGGTTAGATTTTGATACTTAACTCCCACCAATGTTGTAAGTATGAACATCAAGTGACTGCTGGGCTTTGTTGTTAGTCTGGTGCGAAGGTTGTGAGTTTTACGTTGTTTACATACCCATTGGCACTGTCATATACCCATTGGCACTGTCATATACCCATTGGCACGGTCATATACCCATTGTCACTGACCTATACCCACTGTCACGGCCATCTACCCACTGTCACGGCCATCTACCCACTGTCATTGCCACATACCCACCAGTGATAGCATTGGGTCACAGTTATTTAATGACGTCATGCGAGGTATTGAAGCTACAGCCCACACCTGTGTCTATCGAGCATAATAATACTTGGTTCCTCTCACACAGGATCCCAGTTAGCAAGTCAATACCCACCACGCGAGTCTTAACAGTCGACAGACACACACACACAGTCAACACTCAATATCAAGACGATCTACAGACAGTTATGAGTTGTCTCTTAGATATGAACCAATCAATTTAATTACTCACAGTCAATAGTCTTCATGAATTACAGTCAATAGTCTTCATGGTGATGTGAGTTGTCTTGAGAAACCAGTTAATTTCCACTCCTGAATAATGATCAATATTTAGTTGGTGATAAAAGTGTGTTGGTCATATTGATGTTGGTACCTACAGGAAACTCTCGTTGAACCGGACTCCATTTAACGGGAGCCAGTTAGACCGGATTCAACTAAACCGGACTCCCATTAGACCAGACTCCCATTAAACCGGACTCCCATTAGACCGGACTCCCACTAAACTGGACTGGACCCCTATCTTTAGTAAAGTCGTTCTACTGCAGGTGTTGACGCTTTGGTTCTGGTAGTATGGGTGTGGTAGGGAGGTAGCAATACCATCACAAGGTTGGCGGCCAGGTGGTGTGTGTATGTGGAGGCACTACATCACGCCTCCGCCCTCCACTCTTAAATAATTGTTCTCTTGGCATCTCCTCCCGTCGCCGTGAAAGCCTCGTCGTATATTTTCTTCACGCTTTCCTTTCTTCAGATCTTTTACTTGAGAATAATGGATAAACTTTCACCCCCCAAAAAAAAAATGTATTAGGGACGGGAGATTATACACCCTTTAAGTTTGCCCATTTTGTGTTAGGTCAGGGAGACTGGTGGTGGTAAGTCAACAAGCTGACGGGAAAAGAGCGATTATCGTGGGATTTCCAGTAAGGAGGTTGTGGCTCTTGCCTGTCACTGCCACACACACACACACACAGAGGGCGAAATTCACTCCACAGCACAAGGGAAGCGTCTCTTTGCTAGCTTGTTGGTGTTGGTGTTGTTGGTTGGTGTTGGTGTTGTTGTTGTTGGTG